>NW_024582059.1:17000922-17112790 GCF_017639235.1 Corvus kubaryi | reverse complement strand
CCTGGAGTGGGTCCCTCCCACAGGAGACAGTTCTCCCTGAACTTCCCCGGCGTGGGTCCGCTCTCAGGAGCAGCAGCCACACCGCCCCTGCTGCAGCCTGAGCCCCTCCCACGGGCACACAGCCCTCCCAAAACTGCTGTGGCATCGGTCACTCTTCCACGGGGTGCAGTGCTCCAAGGACAGGCTGCTCCAGCCTGGAAGCAGGGCCCTCTCTCTCCACCAGAACTCCCACTGGATCACAGCCTCCTCCAGGCATCCACTGGCTCTGGCACAGGCACCTCCCCGGTGCTGAGTGGATCTCTGCATCCCCCGTGGATCCCCATGGGCTGCGGGTGGATCTCTGCATCCCCCGTGGATCCCCATGGGCTGCGGGTGGATCTCTGCATCCCCCGTGGATCCCCATGGGCTGGGGGTGGATCTCTGCATCCCCCGTGGATCCCCATGGGCTGCGGGTGGATCTCTGCATCCCCCGTGGATCCCCATGGGCTGCAGGGGCACAGCTGCTGCACCATGGGCTGCACCACGGCCCGCAGAGGAACCTCGGCTCCGGCTCCTGGAGCACCTCCTGCCCCTCCTTCTCCCCTGACCTTGGTGTCTCCATGTTGTTTCCCTCACGCGTTCTCACCTCCTCCTCTTCTCTGACTAGAATCCCAAACCTTGTGACTTTCTTTCGATTTTCTTCTTAAATCTGTCACCACAGAGGCATTACCAACCTCTCTCCTTGGCCCAGTTTTGGCCAGCAGCATGTCCATCTTTGGAGCCATCAGCCACTGGCTCTGCCAGACATGGTGGGAAGCTTCCAGTGGCTTCCTCACAGGGGCCAGCTTTGTGGCCCCCCTGCTACCTAAAACCAGGCTGTGCCAGACCAGTACAGCTTCACTGACTGCCCCAGAATTACGATACTTTGCAGCAGCCAAGGAGAGCAGGTACAGCAGTCATGCACTGTTGTGCTGCTTACTGCACATCAGTGGAACAAGACTGGTTGCTGAGAACAGTGATCTATTTCCTCCAAGAATCCTGTAAAATAGACTTTAAACTACATTGTGTGATTTCTGCACTTAGTAAAACACAGTCTTGTAAGTGGCATTTACTTTAACAGTAAGACACTGTTATTTGTGCCTGGATTCTCTCTGTTCTTGAGTGCACAATAAAAACCATGGCTGACCAGTTTCCTATATGGAGCTTGTGTTACTTAGTTTGAAAGAAATCTACAGCCAGTCTGTGCTCTGTATTTAGGAGTTCTGCAGTCTTAATGAGGTGCACAATCCCTCACTTTAAGGAGATTAAGCTCTTCAAAGAGAAGTGCATTTTCCTTGAATATGTATGTATGTGCTTTTATCTGTGATGTCACTTTACTTCTCAGGGTTGTTTCTTTTTTCATTCTGGCAGCTCCACCAATGTTTTGCAATCAACAAATGCTATTTATGCATTTTTCAATACTGTGCCACTGTGAAACTTTGGACTATGCATTGCTCTAAGATGCAACTCCTCGATATTCTGTCCTAGAAAAATGAATGCAATTTTTATCGATAAATATTTGTTAATCATATTTTAGAATGTACTCAAATATCAAATTACTTGTACTTTTGCACTCTTGGGAGAATGTTAAGTTAGAGCTTGTTTCTACATCAGAGAAATAGAGAAACAGTTCCATCAGAGGCACTTTAGTAAAGATGCCATTTTACTTATGTGGGATACGAAGAGCTTACTGAGCTTGCACTGAAAGTTTTAAAAAGTTGCCTTTCCAACAGAAAGTGGAAGTCAATGAGTAATTAACTTAATTTTAGTGAAATACGAGTTTATCCACTGATAAAAAACACACTGTGATTGTTGTGTGTTAGGAATGTTAGCAATTCTTTGAGATAACTTGAACATACATTCCTGTAGAATTAATTAAGCTGTAATAATTGTGTTGTGCATCAGCTACCCAAACCTTTAGGGCCTCGTCTGTCTCACACTGAAGCTAACACACTTCTCAGGTGACAGCAGATTCTAAATTAAGTTGTTGTGAGTTGAAAGTTTTGAACTATACTTCCTTTTATTTTTTTTTCTTTATTTAATTTGAATCTCTTTCCTTTTTGGGACTGTCTTAAATTCATGATCTCCACTGAATTCAGAGGATGAAGGATAACACGAATAGCCCAGAAACTCTCTTAGAAGTCACACATGGCTAGATGTGGGACAGTGTGTCCAGGAAATATTGCTTATGCTTGCCTGTTCCTTATATTTGTTTTTCCGTAAACATTTATCGTGACTACTTTCAGGTACTGAGCTACAGTATGTGCATCTATATATGTATTTAAAGTTTTCAATACAAAAAATTACATGGACCCTAGAATGTATCTAATTCATCACTGGCATTCCAGATCTTTTCATGTCAACAAAGGTAATTTAAAGCTTTTGTTTTGTACATGTAGCCTTCCTCTTGGACAGAAGCTTAATTTGGAACTGCAATACTGCTGAGACACAGTCATAAAATACTGACATAAAGCACTCTCTCAGCAGCCATACCAAGAGATGATTAGGTAAGATAGCAACAGTAGTGCTGAGCTTTTGTACTCCCAAACCAGCACAGTACTTCCTTGAATGCCCTTATAAACTATGTCTAGTCCTGAACTATTTTAAATTCTTGTGGGAACCATGCTGGCAGTGATCTGCCTAAAGGATTATGCAGAGATAACACATTCCCTACAGAGTCCAGCTAGGCTAGCTCCCAAAACTGTAAGACCAGGAGCTTATTTTATGAGGTCTTATACTGTAATTTTGAAGTGCATGTTGATCTTTCAAAACCACTGGAGGAGAATTTGAGCTTTGCCAATCACAGACATCAAAAAGTCTTCAGTCAGAACTCCGAAAGTAGATTGGTGAATGCCTGTCCTGCTTAAACACTATTGCACCCACCACTATATGGTGTCATGGAGGCATTATATCCCTAATATCCCCTATAGATTGCTCTTCCCAAAGCCAAGGGGGCTCTGTGCTTCACTGAGCAGCTCTCCATTACACTATATGGGATTACACTCTATGGGATTTAAGAGGAAGAGTCTCATGGGAGAGCTAAGCTGATTTCATTAGATAAGCTGATAAAGCTGGAACTCTTTTCAAGGTCTCTTCCAAAATATTAAAAAGTTCAGCACTCCTCCAATCCATGATCACAACATGACGTTATGGTAGATTGGTAAATAAGAGACACAGTGTAAATTTACCCTTTAATATATTATTTAAATAATATACAGGAGAGAAGTAGGTAAGTTACTTAAGAGTTTAGATGACTTCAGCAGCTTTTAAAAATACGTTTCATCTCATGATAGCTCTGAAAAATGTTTTCAAAGCTGGGAAGACATTGTTGTGTCTGAGTTGTTCTTTGGGAACAACTGAGCAGCCTGGAAATCACCATTATGGGTAGATTTTTTTTTTTTCCCCACTCATCTGTCTCTTTCTCTTTATCCTGTGCTGGAATATTCTTACTAATGACATATTTCTAGCAGAGGAAGATGAAACATATAATGCTACTTAGAGTGGTTTTACTGCTAATAGTTTGGGTTATGGATGCTGTTGGTCTGCACCTTTATACGTGAAAATGTGATTTTTAAGTTAGAAAATAAAAACTGAAAAGAAGTGAATTAACAACAAAGTGCATGGAAGTTTTCAGTATTCTAAGATAATATCTATTCACATAAACCACCAGGCTACAAAGGATTTCAGCATTTTACAAAGCTTCTGCTCAGCTTCCAGCTGGCAAAAATAGTGGTATTTTCAATAGTAGGAAAGGTGGTGGTTATGCTGTTTTGCATTGCAGAGTGTTCTTATTCCATGTTGTGTCATGTCTCAGAGTAGGTCAGTACAAAATCAAGAATGAAAGAAATGAAACTTTGAAGATATTTGTTTTTTCCAGCTCAGTAACTCAATATTTCATCAAGGGTCTTCTGGGAGCTGATCTGAATATGTTGCAGTGAAGAGAGTAGCCAGGGAGGAACTCTAATGACTCCTCACTATACATTCCTGACTGCCTTCAAACGATTTGGCGGCCATAATTTTTTAAAACATTCCAAGCACTCATCTCTCATTGTCTTTTGTGGTTTGGACAGAGTATTGTTGATTGTTGGACTGGTTTTGAGGTAGTCCCCTGAGTGAAATTGTGGATCCTACCTCACACATTATCATCTGCATTTGCATATAATTGAGACATAAGCTCTCTGGCAATCTGCAAAAGGAATGCTGTAGAGCTCTTGTTAAATTTTCTAAGAACAAACACAATAGGAATGCCAGCCTAGGATGTAGGTCAAGAATTTGTCCATGGAATATTCTTTATTAAATCCAGTGAAATCCGCTGGAGGTTGTTAGATATGAGTTAAAGGAAAGACCTGTATCCAAGACTTCCTTTCTGTGGGGATTAAGATGAAATGAGATCTGGATCTCTTTTGCCTCTACGCTTGTTCGTTTGAAACTAAAATAATTCCAGATTTTTTCATTTTTTCATTTTCAACTTTTTTTTTTTTTTTAAAGTATTTTTGAAAAAAGCACCAAACCACACAAACCCAGGGTGTCCTTTTTGTAAGTAACATCCATGCATGGGAGTGTGTGAGTGTGTTTTGGGGGGTGGGGGGTGAGCGAGACAGAGAGTGAGAAACCACAGAGGTACTTTACACTGAGCACTGCTCCTGCAGCAGCTCATAGGGTGAGAGGTGACTTTAGCAATGACTTGCATTACATAATACCTCCCATCTCTCTGCAGATGTGTGAGTTTGTTTAAATGTTTTATGAGGTTTTTATTACACTGTAATATAGTCCCAACCCCTCTGCAGTTGCCAGTTTGGTCACAAACTATAATAAATTTTAAAATACCTAATGCTTCAGCTATTCAATAATTTTCTGACAGGCCCCCTGATGCAATTATGGTACCACTGTGTCGCTGAACTGCTTTTGTTTGGGATGTGTAGAACAGCAGGTTTAGTTCACTAATCCTGTTTTACAAAATCCCTGTGTTTAAGCAGATTTGTATGTTCTGTACACTTGTAAAAAATACTGTTCTCTGTCCCTATCTCGCACGTGTTGTGATACAACAGCAGGCTGTGCAATGATGACCAGTGCTTCTTACATGCTTTCTTTTGGGGTTACCATGCCTCCTTGATTTGTGGTGTAAGCAGCAACTTTTTGAAAATCACTGTGATGTTTTTTTCAAGGTTCTAAAACAAACTGAATTCTTGGGAAGCATCTCCATTCTATGCTGATATGCTACTTTTCACCCATACAATAAAGTTTATATTGGAGGCCACTGAATATTAAACACTGACTCATGAGAGACCTGAGTACAGGCCAGTGGAGTCTGCCCTTTACACTAAGGCAGTGCTCAAGTAGCCCATTCCTTAAAAAAAATTTCTAATTCTTTTTAAAATGGATGAAATCAAATTTGTGAAAGAAAAAACCTCAACCCTACACTTAAAAATAATCTTAGTGTGTAAACAGATGGCAATTTTAAGTTAAGTAACTCAAAGAGAACCAAGGGAAGAGATACATGTGTAAGGAAAATGGTTCCCTTTTTCCAGTTTGCAGTTCCTAGTTCAACCAAGACAACTTTCTGCCAGACTCTGAACATTGTATGGAGGGTCCAATGGTCAAATCTTCACTGAGAAAACCAATTTTGAAATCCCTCTCAGAAGGGAATGGCTCCTGAGATGCAGAAGCAAATGAGCAAATAGAGCTTGAGTCTTTGAGTGGAGTCATGCTCCTAAGGAACTTGTGCTGCTGAGGGGGAGAGGAACATGGAGATAGGATGTTGAAAAAGAGAAGTCTTAATTTTGTGTGAAGTCTCTCAATTTAGGTAGCTAGAAAGTGGCTGCATTTACAGAAATAAGAGGAATATAAAAATTCAATTTTTATAAATAAAGTATATAAAAATACAATTTTTTTGGTATGATTGCTACTTTGGGGATGACAGGTAGGAAAGGTAGGAAAAGAAACATCTGGTTTCTGGCATTCAGGCCCAAATGGAACCCCAGAATTCTAGAAAAGAAAGATGTGTGTTTTTTCATAGTTATTCTTCAATGGACTTTCCAGAAGAAATTACTCTCTTCCATACTAAACTAAATTCTTCATGGTTCCCTATTAAGAAAATTTCTATTAAAAATACACTGACAGGATGCAATTAAAAATTCCATCTTGAAGCTCATTTAAATTTGAAGTGTCCAATTTTCAAAGATAGTAGTCGTGTAAAGCAAGTAGTCTTTGGCCTGCAGCTTTCTGAGGGGTCTTTGTAATGACAGGATACTCAGAAAGGGATTTGGGCCTCAATATGTCTCGTCTGTATCTTCTATGTAAGTGTCTGTCTATAGTCTGGAATATAAAAGTTGTTTCCCTAACATAGCTTGGTCAATTTTTAAACTTATTTGTGAATTCCTCAGGTCACCTCAGCAATGGCAGTATCTTACCTTTCATTCAGAGGTCACAAAAGGTAGGTTTTTTACCAGCAGGGGTTACTACAGGGATTAATAGACTTTGCTGATTTCACACAATTAGCCGGTGACTTGGGAGGGGTAAGAACCTAAATCCCTACATGAAGCTGTATCTTCAGGGCTGTAAAAAAATGGCAAAATAGCCAGCTATGGTGTCTACTTTGTATGTCAGATACCTCAGATTCAACACAGTAATGTCATTTGGGTAGCAGGATGGAATGTTCCAAAGAACTGTAAGAGTTCATTTGAAACAATGCAGTGCTGCTGCATGCCTGTGGCCTCCAAGTTATCAGTAAGATATGAAAGCATTGCTCACACATTTCAAACATTTTATATGTATTGTATGTATATATATCTGTGCCAGCTGAAATTATAATTTGATTAATCAAATTATCCTTGATATTTCCATTTTTATTCTGCTCCTCTATGAGTTGTTTTTTGTCTGTGCAAATAGTCCTTTTCCCTTGGTTTGTAGCTAGCTTTGTTGGTTGAATACCTGCATATTTGTGCAATGCTCAACTTCTGGGGTAAAAGATGACATATAATTATACTTTTTAATGTTAACACATGAAACACAATTATTGTTACATGGATAGGAGTCAGTGAGACATTCAATGGAGAGTGTAACCTAATATGGAACACACTGGTAATTTGCTGGGGTTTTACCCCCTCTGGACATGAAATATTAGAAATATCAATCTAAACTGAGAAGAAATAATTTAAATTTAATTTTAGCCAGATGAAAAGAGTTTATAAGCAAGGGTGAGGTGGGAGAGATTTTTCTGTAACTGTGGCTTTTGTGACTTGGGTGAAGAGCGAGTGTTCCACCTACAAGGAAAAGAGCTAAAGCCGACATTTCTCACTTCCGGGGTGTTGGGACTGAAGGTACTGAAAAAAGATTGTGAAGGCACCATCAGTACCTCAGAGGAGACACTGGTTTGTTAAGCAGATGTGAACAGTGAGAAATTCCCATCCCTAGCTGGAATAGTGGGAGTTAACTCCAGCTGACATCAGGTTTCAGAGAAAGCAAGGGCAGAGATTTTTGGCTGTTGCTTTATTTTCTTCTGTGTAGCTTTGTGAAGAAAGGAGCCTAATTTTGCTAGAAGCTTTCCTCAATTCAGAAGGATCCAGCCATCTCCTGTGCTGCTTTCCACCATCTGAATAGGAATGGGCAGGGGGCCCAGGAGCCACATTTCTCTACCTTAACCCAGTGACGCCTGAAGAAGCCAAGAGTCCTTCCAAGCAGTTGCAGTGGGAAAGGGCCAACAGCTACTTAAGAGTGCCCCTTACTCACATCACAGATACTTTGGGGGCTAGAAGGGAAGTAGTAGAAGGCAGCTGGGAGAGCTGCCAGGTGTCACACTTTTGGCAGCTTTGTCACACATTCCTTTAATTTTGGATTTGGCTCCACTGCAAGAAGACTTGCGGGTTTCTGCTTGAAGTTTTCCTTATTTACCACTTGGGGCCACTGTGGCACTCTTGAGCAGGAAACACGGGGCATCTCCTCCCTGTTGGATCCCAGGCAGGAAGGAGCTCTTGGGAGGTAGAGGTTGCAGCGGCATAGAGGCAGGACATTTCCTGTTGTCCTCACTGCCCTTGCTTCGCTCCAGGTGTCTGAAACAACCTCGAGCATCCCAGGAGCTTCCTATCACTCCTCATCTGAGCAGGTTCCCTGGCAGCTCTGGGCTGGTGCTGATGGATCCCCATTCCAGCTCCCTATTCATTGGGAGGACCTGTTCCAGGCTGGGGTTTTGTAGTTCTTTGCCCTTACCTGGGTAGGGTGTGTTGACAACAGGATTAGGTATTTGGTCGTCAAAAATAGCAAAAGGGGGCAAGCAGAAGGTGAGATTATAGAGAATTGTTAAACAGTGAAAGCTCAGACAGTGCTCCCACTGTGAAAAAAGTCATATCATCACTGTTGAAGATACATACATATCTGAAGTACTAAAGTTCTCTGATGGTGGCAGGAACACCGGAATTTCTAGTTTAAAACATGGAACACATGTTATCTCTTACTTTGCTAGGCAAATGCTTTGCTATTGAATCCAACACATCTAAACTATTGTTTCCTCAACAGTAGTACCTGAAGGAAAATAGCACTTTACTTCTGCCATGCTACATTACTCTTTCAATCTATAGTTAGGACCATAATTTTCTTGTTCACTTGCATTTGAAATATTGTGGAGTTCAGTCTAAATAACATTGCTTTTTCTACTTGGATGGATACTGGTTAGGGTGGTTAATTTAATTTACTTTTATATATTTTTAGGGTAGCACTAAATTGGAGTGCTTGGACGGGGGTTTATACTGTTGTCTGTATATTTCATGCAAATTAAAATCTATTTCGGGTAACTTCACACTGACTCTCACTTTTGTCACAAGCATTAAGTAACTTCTCTCAGAGAGAACAGGCAGTGGAGGTCACTTCTCTGAAGGTGTTGGAGGGAGAGAGAAACTTGCTGTTCTCTTCCATTTCAGTGATTGTGAGTGACCTACTCAACCCGGAGCGGCAAATCCCTGGGGCCCAGACACCCCCTGGAAGCAAAGCTGACCACACTGACCCACCACAGCTCCGCTGCAGGGGTGTGGATTGGTATTGGTTTTCAATTTAGACAAGATGTTGTGTGAGTCACCCTGCCCCCTGCCCTCCCACCAGTGCTATGAATAATAAACTCAGGCAGAAGCTGTGAGCCAACTGATGTGCTGCCAGGGCACGGCTCCTTCTCCCCGTGCTCCTTTCCCTCTATTTGCTGGACCTGCAGGGCCTGTTGTGGGTGGAGGTGAAACACATCTGGAAGGGGCCGATTCAAATGGCACTCGTAAGTGAAGAAGGAGGTTCTAAATCCGACCCACCCTGGGGAAAAGGGGCTGAGGTCATAGGAGGGCAGAATGCAGAGTATTATTATAGTAAAAAAGTGAAAAAAAATTACATCAAATGTTTGCTTAAGGATCAGGAGTCCTGACCCAGCCCGTTTGGTTTGCCAAATATTACATGAAGCTACATAAAAAACCAACTCTAACCTCTTACAGCTCTCCCATTAGGTCACATTAAGCTTTGGCAGGGAGGATGGTCCTACTTGGTGGTTTTTTTGATTTGTGGTTTGCATTTGGCCAACCTGACTTATTTAAATTTATTTTATTTTGTAAATGCTCAATGATAGAGTAAAACTCTAGAGTAAACTTGTTCTGGCCAACATTTATTGTGGAAAAATTCTGTATTATCAAGAGATCTTTGCAGAACAGCTAACAAATTAAAACAAAGCATTTCAAGCACATATTGAAGTTCTTTTTGTAAATGAAGGAAATGTACTGATGGCTTCAAGCCATTACTTTTGGTTGTTATCCACTTTTAGCCCTCTGGGCTTTTATAAGCCTGGTGTCTTTTGACTCTCCCCATGAGGACAGCAGTGCCTTTGGCTGTGGTGCAGCCAGGGGAATGAATCAGAATATGTTCTCCTCCTTATAACTTTGTTAACCTTTCAACAAGTTTGTCTTTCCTGCCTTTCTGAATAACTTGGTGAGCCTGTTTGCTCACATGGAGGCTCAGTTTGACTGTTGCCATTGAACTAGGAAAACATGATTCCAAGGAGGGATTTTCCTAATCTAAAAGAATATTAAGTACACCGTATGTAAGCTTTTTTTTGCCCACTGAAAACAGAATTTAAAATAATGTGGAGAATGACATGCTCTCTTTCTGTCTTCTGAATGAAAAATGTGCTTTCTCTATGCATAATGTTTTCTTTATAGAAAATACCTTAACAAGGAAATAAATTTTAAAAATATCAGTTGTATTTTCCTTAATGGGGCATTTTTGATTAGTTCAAAATAACAGAAATACTTTATTTTGCAGTCAGATTGGTAGTTGTCTACTTGTGGTAGAACAATAGTCCTGTTCCTTCTGAGGGCAACAATCTTGTGACATACATTCTTATCTTTATAGCCTTTTCTAGTGACGTTGCCAGGCTTTATCATTGAAATATAATCTCATCACAGATAAAAATTTGTACTGCATGGAACCCAAGGAGCTGGAGCTATGAAGCACTTGAAGAAGCCTTCAAGTGAACCTACTGCCTTGTAACTTTTGCAATTTTTGTATATTGAAAATATCATTTAGATGAAGAACATGCAAAGAAACCATTTGATATGTTTGTAATATTTTTCATAACTTCCCCAATGTGAGGGATAAAAATGGCACACTGCTTTTCTCTTTGAAAATAAATTTTGTAGCCGTTTTAAAAAAAAAAGACAGTAATGCAGAGAGAACAGTAGCTTAATTATGATTTCATCTATAAGCTATGTATCAGAAATATGTCTCTTAGATGGTTTTAAAAAGTATGACTACAGGTTTGACTCAGAAATTACAATTATGTCCTGCCAAAATTCATTATTTTGTTCTGTGCACCTATCCTGTGTAGACCAGCTTTTCCATCATTTGGCATATGAATTCAGGCTCTTGTGGTGGGTTGACCCTGGTTGGATGCCAGATGCCCACCCAAGCTACTCCATCGCTCCCTTCCTCGGGAGGACAGGGGACAGAAAATATAACAAAAGGTTGGTGGGTGGTGATCAGGACAGGGAGAGATCGATCTGCTCACCAACTACTGTCACAGACAAAACAGACAAGGCTCAGGTTGATTCATTCAGTTTATTGTCCAGCAAATCAGAGTAGGATAAGTAAAATCAAATCTGAGAAACACCTTCCACCCAACCTTCCTTTTTTCTTGGGCTTAACTTAATTCCTGATTCCCAGCTTCCTCTCCATCCAGCGGTGCAGAGGGACAGGGAAGGGGCATTGCAGTCTTTTCATCACACGTTGTCTCTGCCACTCCTTCCTGCTCAGGGGGAGGACTCCTCACAGTCTTCCTCTGCTTCAGTGTGGGGTCCCTCCCACGGAGGACACTTCTCCATGTATTTCTCCAACTTGAACCCTTCCCACAAGCTGCAGTTCTTCAAGAACTGCTTCAGTGTGGGTCCCCAATGAGGTCACAAGTCCTGCCAGCAAACCTGCTCCAGCCTGGCCTCCTCTCTCCACAGGTCCAGCCAGGAGCCTGCTCCAGTGCAGGCTTCCCCCAGAATCACATCCTCCTTCAGGCATCCACCTGCTCCAGTGTGGGCTTCTCCAGGGGCTGCAGGTGGATCTCTGCTCTACCATGGTCCTCCCTGGGCTGCAGGGGCACAGCTGCCTCACCATGTTCTGCCCCATGGGCTGCAGGGGAATGTCTGCTCCAGCACCTGGAGCACCTCCTGGCCCTCCTTCTGCACTGGCCTGGGTGTCTGCAGGGCTGCTCCTCTCACACATTCTCACTCCTCTCTTCTCTGGCTGCCATTTGCTTCTGCGCAGTAGCTCTTTCCCGTTCTTAAACACATTCTCCCAGAGGCGTTACCACCATGGCTGCCTTGGCCAGCAGCTGCTCTGTCCTGGAGCTGGCTGGCACTGGCTCCATCACACAGCAGCTTCTCCCAGAAGCCCCCACTGTAGCCCCCCTGTAACCAAAGCCTTGCCACACAAACCCAGTTCAGCTCTGCACGTAGCAGACTGACAGCCCTGTAATCTGGTGATTGTACGGCACAGGCTCAATACATGTAGCAGCGTTTGTACAATGTTCCCTGCATTTGGCACTTAGCTAAGCTAATCACTCTGCTTTTTGGCAGGGTAATTAACCAAATACCATGCTTTCTGATACCTCAACAGAATTGTTTCTCATCCTGGAGTTAGCTTGTTGAAACAAGTTTAAATGTTCCTATCCTTAAGCTGTCGTGCCGTCAGCAGTGAAGATTTAAAATAAATTATAAAAGTCACTTGAAAAAATACAATGTCTGGTGGGTTTTTTAATGCCCATGTAGTTTTTGAACTCTTGATTGGCTTTTTCACAAATGCTGGCCACTATAGCAATAATTCTATTGATATGGTTGATTATCTGATACTGTTAAAACACCAATCTATTCTATGGGATGGCCTGACTGGAGGTCAAGCGTGACCTAAAGATGAAAAATTCCCATATTGTCTGATACTCTTGAAACATTTTGTTCTGCTGTGCATTTTTGATAGCAAAACCACCTTTAAATGCCAAAGCCATATAGTCATAGCTGTCACTGACTCTATAATACAGAATTGGAGACGCATTTTACAAGGAGACATGTCAATGACATTGTATTGTTGGTGGAGAATGATGCTGAATTATTGAAAAATACAAGCTGAAGATTGTTGCAGGGAAAGCTTTTCAAATCTGTGTGTACACTGTACAAATTGGCAGCTGTATAACAACATTATTTCCATTTGTTTTTAAAGTATCTAGATAAAATTGGCAATGAAAAGACCTGCACAGAATCTCAATAATTTGTTGGATGGAAAGGATCTTTCTTGTTCCCTAACTGTAATCTTCTATTATAGTTTATGACTTTGCATTTATGAGTTTACAGATTTTCATAAGTGACAGAAGAGGTAGTATACGATGTTCCTTCTTGCAGGGTCAGCCTGTTCCTCAGTTCCACCAATTTGTGATTAGCTATGCTTATAGCTTGCCAGAGGTTTGGATTAAATGCTTAATCACCATTATGCTAAAGCTGAGAAGAGGTCATTACTTCCAGTTGTATGAATCAGTAAAACCAAGGCATCTAAAAAGAGGTTTTTTGTGTCAGTCCTGGTGACGGTTCCCCAAAATAAGTATTTTGTCAACCTGCTCATATTTGATGTGTTTTTGGCATAGGAAGCTGTATACTTAGCTCCCTCAAAAACTGAAATATAAATCAACTAGAGAATTCCATTGGTTTTCCTCACAAATTGCACTACCTGTTTGCATTATTATGCTGTATTTTGATTTCTCAACAAGCTTCTATCATAATAGCATTTATACTCATCTTGGATATTATTGTGCCAGATTTAGGCACTCTATTTAGTATAGACTGGCTGATGTCACAAACAACCAGCACAGTTTGAATAATGTCAGTATCCTGAATTTAGATTTACTGCCATTCCTCATCTGTGATACTTTCCAGTTACAAAGAGGTTCTACATCTTTACCTGGTCCCTTAAAATTCTCAACCTTTGTGTTACAGTAGCTTCTTGGTGTATAGGGATATAAGAAATGTTTTCTAGGGGTAAGTTACAATGCCAGGGCTACCTTTTCTTATTTGACTCCAGATCGATTAACAATACTGAAGTTTTATTGGTATAAACATGTAGTTTGCATGTCTAAGTTCATGGTGCTGAATTCAGTATAAATAATTCACTGGAAGAAGCTAACAAGAAGAAAAAAAGAAAAAGAGAGCATTTCTGCAGGAAAGGATCTTGGAGTCCTGATGGATGATAAGTTGATCACGAGCTGGCAATGTGTCTTTGCAGCCAGGAGGGACAAAGGTATCCTGGGGTGCATCAGGAAGAGCCCGGCCAGCAGGTTGAGGGAGGTGATCCTGCCCCTCTTCTTGGCCCTAGTGAAGTCACATCTGGAGTGCTGTGTCCAGGTCTGGGCTCCTCAGGACAAGAAAGTCAAAGAGCTATTGGAGAGTGTCCAGTGGAGGCCACGAAGATGATGAGGGGTCTGGAGCATCTCTCTTATGAGGAGAGGCTGTGGGAGCTGGGCCTGTTCAGTCTGGAGAAGACCGAAGGGGATCTCATCAATGCACATAAATATCACAAAGGCAGGTGCCAAGAGGTGCCAGACACTTTTCAGTGGTGCCCAGTGACAGGACGAGGAGCAATGGCCATAAACTAAAACACATCAAGTTCCACCTAAACCTGAAGAAGAACTTTTTTACATTGAGGGTGGCAGAGCACTGGAACAGCTGCCCAGGGAGGTTGTGGAGTCTCCCTCTCTGGAGATCTTCCAACCCCACCTGGATGCGTTCCTGTGTCACCTGCTCCAGGTGCCCCTGCCTTGGCAGGGCAATTGGACTGGGCGATCTCCAGAGGTCCCTTCCAACCCCAACTAATCTGTGATTCTGTGAAAGAGCTCTCCCTAAATTACCATTAATGTGAAAACTACAAAAGAATAGTGATTGGTAGAGCAGGTATAATGTTGGATTTGGGAAGAAAGGACTTGAAAAGTTTGCAAAAAAATTTTGAAATGCCACATATTCATTCCAAATATTGTATTGGCATTAAGATAGGCACAGAAGCGTTAAATCCATTGTGTGGATATGTGATGATAAACATTAGTGACTTGAGGATGATCATAGTAGGTACTGGTTTGTTTCCCCTGGAACACTTTTTCATGCTTTTAAACCTCAGGTACATGTTTATTACAGATCATGATTGTGCTTTTAAACAACCTCACAGCAGTCTCCACTTGCTGCATTTTTGGTTTGTATCACAGTGAAGTCCCAGAGGACAAAAACTGGATTCCTTTCAAGAGAAATTTGTACTCCAGGAGTGCACACTCCAGACTCTACTGGTGTTCTATCCACAGCCCCAAACTAAAGCAATTCTAGGACAGGAAGTCTGAAGAAGCGAGTTTTGCAGGGATGTCAGGTTCTTGAGGCTGTCTGTGTAGTAACTGCTCTGTCAATAGGTGAGTGACTTCAGTAACACTGCTTGCTAATGTAGAGGTAGTTATTGTGCCTCTTACCTTTTTTTCGTGGTGTATCTACTTTATTCAGTGTGCTCAGTGAGGCAGATAAGCTGACAAATGCACTTTTCCAGGTTAATAGTATTTATTCTATGTCTGCAATCATTCTCAAGCAACAATGAGGTACCAGCACAGTGCTAAGAAATAGCTTAAATTTCTACTGAGAAACATTCTACTCTTACACGAGTTTTGTATGGTAGTATTTGCTTTTTCTTTGAATGTCAGAGCTACCACTTTTCCCTTTTAAGACTCCCCTGTGGTGACAGTAAGCATTGCCAGTCACATGGCTGAGATTCAGAGCTGGGAGAACTGCCATAGTAAACTGAATTTGAACTCTGGTCTTCCCATGCCTCCACTGGGATCTATAACTGTCTGAAAGGCAGGTCTGGCCAGAAAATTTTTGTGTTGCAAAATTACTTTTGATGTGCAGCTGGCTATGTAAAATGGTTCTTATTTGTTTGTCCAAATTCCATAGCTGATTTAAACCACACAGTCCAATTGATAGTGCGAGTTAGTTTTAAAAAATAAAAATATTTATATTTTTTATTAGTTGATTGGATGATAATTGAACCCAAGTGTTTTTGAACCCTGGATGCAGCTGAAGCTCTCTTAATTCATTATAGATTGGCCAGGAGGGTGGTGAATCACTGTAAAGCCATGTTGGGGCTCTGACAAACCTCAGATAAATCGCACTTGTCAGGGGTTTGTATGTAATCCTAAAAAATGCATGTAATTTCTGTATTATTACATGTTAATTTAATTGTAACAGGGTTACTTTTAAAGGACAGTATTTTGTGCACAGCATCACCAGAGCTGCTGGTCTAACGCAGTGGAACTTCACTGCATTCAAATATTCATCAATTGAAACCCTGTCCAAGCTCCTTGTTTTCAGGAACTCTGTATTAGAAGCCTGGAAGCACAGCAAGACACAGAAAAAGGGTGTAGGAAAATTTAAATCAGTGACATGTGTACTTGTTTTGATAGTGCATTCGTTGGCCTAATTTAATAATGTATATTCTTGGAGGAAATGTGAGCAAAATCTGTTGTTAAAACAGATGAAAACAAATGAGATTAACTTGCTTTTATTTTGTATGAATTTCAGTATTCATCTATAAATTGGTCAGTATGTTGTCATTTAAAAGTTGTGAAAAGGTTGCCAATAGAGTCTCACAGCTCAAAGAGCTGTAAGATTTAGGGTAGGTGGCATCATTCTTCTACTAGACATGAAAAGAAAGCTACTTGTCAACCTCTTTACCCTCCAATGTCTAGTAAAGCCAACAGAAATTGAAATGCAGCCAGAAGGTATATGAAATTTGTTTTTCTGTGCATGGAGACGGTCATTTGTACTTACTATATTATATATTATACTATATTTTTCACTATATTCACAATTTAACATGCAATACTATTTTAAAAACACTGACTAATTTAAAATCTGTTAGGTAGAAAGATAGAGATTTGAGGGATGCCTTGTTCCTACAATCCTTGGGGAAATCAGTGACTGCATGGAGACCACCATTAGTGCTCTTGTTGAAGGAACATCATTTGTTTGAGCTTGATGGTCATTTGTATTATTTGTCCCAGCAATTGATCAGTCAACAAACATGTACTGACTGTAGAACATCTGTATCACCAAGCCAGCTGTGGCATGTGCTGCTGTTGAATCAGCTACTAAAGATAGGTGGCACAGGTGATATGACGTATCTCCAGTTGGTGAGGGGTAAGAGAGAAAATTTTAAGAATGCTTTGAAAAAATGTCTTAAAATGTTTGAGAGAATAAGAATTTCAGGGAAGAGGTGAGAAAAAAGTGATGAAGGAAAGAGGGGAAAGGGTACAGGAGAGAGCCAGAGTACTACAGAGCAAAGGAAAGGGCGGCAGGGACAGGGGACGCAGAACTGGGAATGAGCAGGGCTTCCTTTGCATCACTGATCACTGCATACAGGAGGATACATCACAACTGGGGCCTCAGATATGTCTGATGGAGGCAGTTTTAGTTTCCCTGTGTGACTAAAGATGTGTCTTGGATTTGCAATCTATGTTTTAGACTGGGGAAGAGGTGTTGGAGGTCAGAGTAAATGTGTCTTCTACAGACAACCTTGCTGGTTACAGATATTCTGCCACCGTAGTTTTGAGCTTTCTGGTTCAGATATAGCTATAAATGAAATATTTGGATGGCACTTTTTCATTTTTCAACAAAACTAGGATTTTTTCCCTAGTTTTAAATGAAAAAGTCACAATAATATCTAAACTCAAAAGTGTTTCCCCCTAATTTTCTCTTTTTAGTTGCTTTTTCCTTACTGATTTTGTAGTGCATATATAAAGAAACAGTACCTTCTCTTGAATGATTTTGTTAGAACTCAAAGATATTGGACAGATTCAGGGTTTTATTTTGGCATACTACAGTGCTGTGGTCTGATTTGTAGATTTTATTCATATTTTCTTTGAATAATTCCAGTATTTTGTTTTGAATTTATGAGGCCATGTTATAAAATGAACTCTGGAAATTAATACTGTAATTTTAAGGTAACCTAAATTGTTCTCTAAATAATTATTTTCTGAACTATGTGGGTTAAATTGATTCTAAATAAAAATAGAAACTTTCCTTATTAGCAGGGCTAATAAAACTCTTTGCCCGTGCTCATGCAGCCTCACTTTTTTACCAGACAACCTCATGACTCACATTTTTTAAAGCTCTTTATTCATTAACGTATTTTTGCATTTAGGACATAGGAAAAAAATTGATGAGCTACCTATGATAGCATGAAGTATTCAAGCATGTTCTACATAATCCAGTTTTCGTTATAAATTTCCAGTACAACTCTCACCCATTTGAATACTGAACAAACTAATTATAGATCTGTCCCTGCTAGGACCCCTGAAAGGTACCAGCATGACTGTTCAGATGGTGTTGGAGCCAGGTGCAATTTGGCTTAGTATAAAATTTGTCCAAAGAAGGTAAAAAGAAACACTCCCCCCCCAAGCCCTGTAAGCCTGTGGTCTTAAGAAATGCACACAGCTGCAGGAAAGAACTGCCAATTAATGTAATTTACAACAGGTTTCTAAATCTTGACTTAGATTGTGAGTTGAATAGTGGGGGGAAACACAGAAGGGAATGGTGGAGAAGTTCAGGCAAAGGGTGCTGCGTGGCAGGGAAAAATTGGGTAAGCAACATCTGGAAACTTAAGTTGAAAGAGGAAACAACCAAAATTGCAATGAGTAAGAGAGAATCCAGACTACAATAGATTGGAAAAGAACAGAAGGAGCCAAGAGGAGACCTTTGTGGTAATGTGTCACACAGCAGGATGCAAACACGATTGTTCCTTTTGACTTGGAAAGTTCTATCACTTTCTCTAAGTATGATACCTGTGTAATTCATTTGGCATGTTGTGCTGGTTGCAAGGTCTGAGATTATTTAATAGAGATTTGTTCCCAAAAGCAGGAATTGAGTAAAATCCACTACTTTCTTCACAGTTCTGATACCTGTGATTGCCTTGTGGCTACAAAAATTCTTTGCTTACATGAGTATTGAGGTGATTTTATAATCAGCTCACTAAATTGTGTGTTTAACTATTGTGTGATGTGCCTCTAGAGGAGCATCTTTCCTGGTATACACCTCATATATCGCAAGATAAATACTTTTTGTGGCAGGTTGCTCATAAGTCATATTATCATCACCTTTGCCAGTCATATGGAGCAAATCACAGCTTTCCCTGTTCATTGCAAAAGAATGCAGAGCAACCCATTCAAAGCAGCCTGAGAACACTTGCTTTAACTGTTACCAGTTGCTTTTCTCATCCCTCGTTAATTATTGATGGATGCTCTGGTCCGGGCTCACTGCCGTGGGACTGTGTATGTCACAGCACAGGCTAGCTGTGGGCATTGACAGTGCTGGACAACTCAGGGAAAATGTGTATGAGGAAACCATTAGAGGTATGGTGACTAATTTGCTTATTCTTTCTCATTAAAATTGGCTCCTCATTTTAGATTAGATTTTTTTTTTCCAGCTGACACAAATTTGAGGAATTTGTAATTTCTCATGAGAGAAAATTGAGTTGCACAAAATTCTGAAATACTGTGGCTCTGCTTATACCAGAACATCAAATACTCTTACAAGAAGAGGAAATCACCATTTGACAATCTGGAAGCAAAGGAAATTAATCTTCATGAGTCTAGTTAGGTAATTTAGCAGCTGCCAGGATATTATAGTATAATTTTTTAATCTTTGCACCTGCGTAATGTGAAAGCATTTTACCTTTCCAACCTACAAGCTAAGGTCCTGGCAGCAGAAGTGTATAGGCTTTGGGGACAGGAGGGAGAAAAAAATAACCACCTGAATTTATTTTTTACAAGAAATGACAAATATAGCCTATTTTTGTTCCCCAGAACATGCTGTATCTTGGGGTGAGGAGGTGTGTCTTTGTGTCTCAGCTAAGACAAGCAACCTTCTTTTCCAGGGGTTTTCTTTTTATTTCAGAGCGTGAAAGCATTCTGTAGCTTTTTGTCCAGTTGAGTCTTTTAGACTGGATACATGGCAAGGATTTATCATTGGTTGGTTGGTTTTTTGTTTGTTCAAATAAAGCAGCTGCAACTCAAGTGGAGCATTTGGGCTCTACCACAGCAATAGAGGGCAACATGAAAAGAACCTGGCTGATGTTCATTTTCCTCAGCAGATGCTTAATATCAATCCCTGTGATTGTAACACATGGATGTTTTGTGAAATGCCTGCATTCCCCTGTTATCACCAAACCTAGTCTGTTTTCTCTGGACAGACTGCTCCTTCTCAAAGCACAAACAAGGAGAGTGTAACAGAGCACTGACGGGATCTGTGTTAGAAACCTGTGCACTGCCATAAATCCCCAACTGGTAAAACAATGTCTGTACTTACACATCTTCCAAGAAGACATAATTGTAATAGCAGTGTGTTGGACTAGAGTCCCAGTGGTGCCAGGCAGTGCTTTCTGGGGGGTGGGTTATGTTCCTTTTTCTTCTTCACTGTTAAATTTACTTACAACTAATTTTGAAGAAGAGAGAGGAGAAAAGGTCTGTAAGTGATTCTTCTGAGGTCTATATGGGTCTTGTCTTGTTAGAAATGCACATTGGTGCAGCTGTCAGAGAATCTCAGTATGTAACTGTATTTCATATTTCTCTGGATATTTTTTCTACTTCTCTTGAAATTTCTTATGTTTATTGCCTACTGTTCCTTCCATTACATGAAGTGAAGATCCTTAAACTCAGAAAATTTAATGCAAAGAAAAGTGTACCATGAAACTACACCTCACTGTCAGTTATTTTTTATTTTAGTACCCTTGAGTTTTGATGCAATTAGAAAAGAGGTAAGGGCACAGAACAACTTTCAGAGCATTTTAGGATCTATGAACACGTCTTGTATTATTCTTCTAAGAGAGATTCAGCACTGAGAACTTCATACTTTTAACTGAATATCGTATACAACTCATATTTTTTTTTGAAGTTTCTCCCCATAGTGCCTTCTGTCCTGGCCTATTCCTATAACTAATACAATTATGCTTCATTAAAAAAAAAAAGTCTACTTTTTAATTATAACATAAGATTAAAAGAGCCTATATATTTTGGTATTCAAATTCAAGAAAAAAGAATCAATTAGTTTTTGGTGAAAGGTGAAGGTGATTGGGTTTTTACTATAAATTTATAAGAACAATTAGCTAGTACTGACTTCAGAAATGCTGGGGGTCTTTGGAAAATAAAGTTATCCTGTGGAAAATTGCATATTGAGGTAGAATTTAGACTCAGAAGTTACTCTCTTCTGGATAGCTGAAACTGGATGTTATTTGGTCTCATCTGCCTTCTTCACTCTCCAGATTAATTTTCCCAGCTGTTTCCTCAGGCATGTGAGTTATGTGTGTGTCTGTCTTCCTGTTTAGCAGTGAATAGTTCTTTTCTCAGCATCTCAGTCCTATACTTCTGGTTAGGGGAAAAGAATCAGGAATATCTTATATTGGAATAATGTCCCTTACACTGGAATAATGTCTCATGCAGATTCCACTCCTAGGCAGACAACAGAGAAAGTGCTGCATTTGATTTTTCCTGTTGGTACATTCTTCTGTGCTCAACTAATTTTGGTATTGGTGCAGGGCTTATTTAGGTGTTTTTAGTCATGAGTAGCAGGTATTCTAGAAATCTTTTGGTTAAATTGTAAGCTGAGCAAGTTTTGCAGGGAGGGCAGAGGAGGATGGGTGGTTTGCAGTGAGAGGAATGGGAAATGCAGAGCAGTTCTCCCAGGCGAGGTAGCAGAAGGCACCAGAGCAGATCTGGCCGTTTCTGGGTTGCAGGACATGGGCATAGGCTCCACTAGGTGGCACGTTTTCGGGGACTTGGTGACATGGTGTTGACAACACATCAATGAAATTGGATGGACCTTTTTTCTTTAATCAATATACAGCATGTGTTGTGTGCTTTTACCAGTCGTAAATTCTGCTCTCAGAGCGAACGTTATTAATCCCATATTTCCTTCCCTGCGGTGGAGGTGCATTTTCAGAGCAGCCATGCATTCAGAATGTGTTCATGTGCTTTGGACAGTAGTATGCTATCCAAATGGGAACTCAGCTATTTTAATATCTGTAGTGCAAACGTCCTTTGCCTTGCAATCTTCTGAGGCTTCATAGAACTTTAGCAATGCTCCATTTTAGCTTTCCTTCATTTGGAATCTGTTTGAAACAAGTGGCTTATGCAATATAGAATAAAGAGATACAACAATGGTTCTTGGTTTGTTTTCCCCTCAGAGTTTTTAAAAACAGAATCATAGAACCATTTAGATTGAAATGGTTTAATCTTCAACCATTAAGATCATCAAGTTCAAGCATTAGCACTACCAAGTCCACCACAAATAGTCCTCTCATTGTCCTTTAACTTTAGGTAATTCAGTAAATCTCGTATATTGCATGAGAATTATTTTTTATATCACATCAAGTTAAGTTTTCCAATTTTAAAAAGGATGAATTTTTTTTTTACTAAGTTCTAAAGGTAAGAAATTTGAGGATTACTATTTGCAAACTAATCTGAGTAGAACTACTTGGCTTTAAGTATCTTCTTGAATCAAATCTGAAGTGTCCCACCATCTTAAATATCAACCTATATCCACTATATTGTTTTGAATATTTGTATTTAAAAAAAAAAAAAAAGAATGATCCATGATATAAGAATGTAATTAAATAATTACCTTATGTGTCTTTTTAGGGAGTTCTGCCTCGCTGCAGTTGTTGATCAGATAACTGGGCAGTAAGTTTTGTTAAGCAGGCTAGCTGATGGGTGGTCTCAAGGATATTAATATTAAAAGATAAAATCAAAGAATAGAAGCAGATAGAATGAAATCAGTTAACCTCCCACTGTTTAGAGAAGGATTGAGTTTCAGTAGAGGCTGACTTTTTAAAGACCGTGACAGCTTTTGGATATCTCAACAGGCAAATAGTTTATGGGCACAGGTATGACAGACTCCCACAGATGTTTAGAAAAGCCGCCTGCTTCACCTGGGGTTTTGTATTAAACTTACCAAGAAGTGTGGTGAGGTGTGCCAGCACAAGTGAATAAATATCTCAAACGTTTTTCTGTAGGTCATGCGCTTGTGCTCTGGGGAATCTGCAGAGTGGAGCAAGACAGGCTTCTGCAAAGAGCAGGGTTTGTTTTCAGGTAAAGGGGATTGTGCCACAAAATATGTTTGTGAGGGGTGGATGTTCATACACAGCTGAGGATACATTGGTGATTGAGATAATGCAGAGAAAGAAGCAGTCATTGGATAATGCCAGTGATGTTTTTTCCACATCTGGTGAGCACCATTTTAGTGTATATTTTTCAAATGTAGTGGTTGCTATTCAGAATCTCTATTAATAGTTTTCCAGTAGCAGAAGTGGTGTGTTTCCAGAGCTTAGACTAGTCAGCATGAAAAATTAGGTTCAGATTTGTTGTGCCAGCTTCGTTTTTGCTTCCTTTTCTGTAAGATGTAGCTAATATTCATTATGTATTTAGAGAATTAATTGGCCCCTACAAAGTTATCTGAAACTTTGGGTAGAAGGTGACATAAAGGTATACATTTTGAGTGTTGATATTTAATTTTAGAACATAAAATTTGGCCCAGAACTTTTAGCCAAGTGCCAAGAAGAAAAAGAAGAGAGACAGAATAGTTTTGATGTCAATTCTCCTAGGGAACATTGTTTATTTCTGGCATTACCAGCAGATTTAATGTGCAGGAGGCAGTGTTGACTTGCTATTAATTTATCTGAATAAAGCATCTGTACAATTGTTCTAGTAGCTATTGAAAGGTAATTAGTTAAATCTTAATTTCCTTCGGTAGCTGAGATTTAGGTTTGTTGGCCAATGACACTGAAAGCCCTGTAGCTTTGGAAAGATTTTGAGAACTCTTTTCATTTGCACTTGCAAGAGACATGGAATTCACAGAGGTTTTGTCTTTTTGCTTCTGGAATCTGTAACAACAGTTGCATTTTTAAGTGATGAAGGGTATGTCTGACAGTCTCCAAGACCATCAAGTGTGAATCCCTTTCCTGACTACTAGCCTAAATTGTTACAATAATCTGTTGTATTCTGAGTTATTGCCTAATTATTTATTTTAACATAGTTGATGTTAAATACACAATCCTCAGAACAGCATTTCTCTACATGGGAAGCATAAAGACTGTGGAAATACAAAATACAAGTTGTAGATTTCATTCTCCATGTATCAGTGAACTTTTCAGAGGAAAACCTGGCTCAGAATAGCTCTTGCATTATTTCTTATGTGACTAATTTGATAAGTGCACCAAAAAGCATATAAATCTTCATGTTTTCACAACATTAAAAGGAATCTAAACTTTCAAATTCCTGCAGTATCATTTGGGATAGAATGGAATGGAATCATAGAATCAATCATTGAATGGCTTGGATTGGAAGGGTCCTTAAAGATCACCCAGATCCAACTTCACTGCCGTGGGCAGGGACACCTTCCACTAGACCAGGTTGCTCAGATCCCCATCCAACGTGGCCTTGAGCTCTTCCAGGGGCATCCACAACTTCTCTGGGGAATCTGATCCAGTGCCTCACCACCCTCACAGTAAAGAATGTTTTCATAATATCTAATCTAAACTTGCTCTCTCTGTCAGCTTGAAACCATAACTGGTTCCTGATTATTGCAACTAAGGCTGCAGCCAGTTTCTGTAATTTTCATTCTTGTGGACAGAATTTTCAACTTAATGTTTTCCTGAAGTATAAGTATGTATTCTTGATTTGTTCTACCAGTTATTTTCATGATGGATCCAAGTTTTTACGCAGCCTGGGATTAAGTAACTAATTCACTGATGGGTTTGAGTCCACCTTTACCTGAAATGATTTACCAGAGATGTACCATCATGCTTGGGTCTAATGAATTTTTTAATGAATGTAGCATTAGTATAAAAAGAGGCCTACAGGGTTCAGTAGTTTAGTGAAGATGTTGGCTAGGCATCAAGAGAATTTAAATTTAGTTCCTAGTCTTGAAATGTGATAAATCCGGCTATTGCTGGGGTAAAAAAAAAGGTCCAAATGTGGTGAATATTGTGTCAGTTTTGCAGTACTTTTGTTTCACAATTATTGCTTTCTTAAATATTTATGTAACAAGAAACATTTCTTTCTTTGCTGAATGCCTTTCTTGCAATAGGAAGCAGTCTGGAAAGGCTGAGAGGTCAGGATAAAGCATTGGTGGCACACCTCTAGCAAAAGCAAGAACTCTTGTGTCAAATTATCTTGCAAGGCAGGAATTGATCCAGAATTGATGCAATGTTAACTCAGGGCAGGAATGCAATGTTAACAGAGGAAGTTGCAACATACCTTGACCGTTGCTAAATTAATTCTTCTTGTGGGATATTTAATTTGATGTACATCACCTTTCTTTCTCTTTGTGAGTGAGTTCAAAGTAATTCTGAAGATTTAAGATATTCTCAAGTGGTTGGAGCGAGTTATTTAATATTTTTATATGTTTCATTCAATTAATGTCGTTAAATAAGAGATATATAGTTAAATTAATGGTAAGGTCCAGGGCTATTCAGCCTGGAGAAGAGAAAGCTCTGGAGAGACCTGAGGACAGTTTCCAACACCTAAGGGGGGCTACAAAAGAGCTGGAGAGGGTCTTTTCACTAGGGCATGGACTGGTAGGACAAGGGATAATGGCTTCAAAATGAAAGACAGAATGCTTAGACTAGATAATAGGAACAAATGATTTGCTGTGATGATGGTGAGGCACTGGCACAGGTTGCCCAGAGAAGTTGTGGATGCCCCATCCTTGGAAGTGTTCAAGGCCAGGTTGGATGGGGCTCTGAGCAACCTGGTCTAGTGGAAGGTGTCTGTGCCCACAGCAGGGAGGTGAGAAGTACTTGATCCTTAAGGTGCCTTTCAACCCAAACCATTCTATGGTTCTGTGATAATCAACCAAATAATCAGTGCAGTACTTACTTGACATCATATTTGAACTTAGCTTGATGGATAACCTAGCCAAAAGTGAAATTTCTAATCTAATGGATGAATACAATTCTAAAAATCTGTTTTCTTGTTAAATACACGATTCACTTTTGGGGAATGTCCATCAGTATCTGCCTAATCACTTCTGCAAGTAAATTGCCAGAATATTTGCAAAAACTACTTGAATGACCTGAGCATAAATGCAGTAAATCCATTAGACATTTAAGATTTTAGGTATAATAGTCTTGTGCAGACTAATTCCAGTGTATTCCTGTCTATTTACTGATGTAATTTCTCTTCTAAAGTTAAGTGTTCAGTGATTGGGGCCATGCACGTTAAGACAGAAATCCAAGCTATCCGATCTGTCTGTTTCCAGTTCCACAAACTTTTTCTGTCTTTTTCACTTTGTCCATGAATGAGGAGCTCAGGAAGAGCTAGGCAGAATTGCTTCTGAAATGAACAGAAGAGAATTTAATACTGTAATAATAACAACAATTAAAAAAAAAAGTAGAAAGACAAGTTAAAAAGAGGAGTCTTCTCCTGATAACTTTTCCATGGTCAGAAGAAAATGCAGGGCTAGTCTTGCTTTGCATTCTTTCTTAGAAGTTTCAAAAGGTAGTACAAAAACTTTAAGTGCCCAAACTTATTTTTCTGAGAAGATCTGTCTTTTGTTTCCAGGGTAGAGGTAGTAGGAACTATCTTTGTACTCAAAATTTATCTTTTGTAGCTGGATGAAACCAATAAAATCAAGTAATCTGTGAAAATCAACCAGTTTTGCACTGTTGCAGTAACCAAATTGGTTATGATTTGCAGAGAGCAAATCTACCTAGTGGCTTAACTTATTTTAGGATGTGGATTTCAGTGTTTCATGGATGCAAAATGCTCAGTCATGGAGTGTATAAAAACTTATTTTTATCTTTTCTTTCCATATTTAAAAACCATTTGTTTGTTTTTCAACAAAAGGAATAAGCACAAATATGAGTTTCATTCACGAAGTTTCTTCTGTTGCCATAACAGGGATGAGTTTCAAAGTCTTACTTTTGCTCAGTATATATTCCACATATGCTGTTAATGACGTAAAATTGAGTAATAACATTTATCAGTTTATGTTGAGATTTGAATTAATGATGTGGAAATGGTGAGTTTCCCTTATTTTTGGTCTGGTTTGATTTTACCCTTTTTTGTGTTGAAATGATACAATTATTAATTAAAAAAAAAAAAAGAATAAATTGTCACAACCAAATTAAAGCCTTCTTTTGATCAAGTTATAACGTGTGTGTAAATTGTAGCACTTGCTGCTCTGTGTTCTGAGCCTGATGTTGCTTTCTCTGCTAGCTGAGACTCCAATATTTAAAATGCTCCTTTTTTTTTATACATAAAAATGTACCTCCAGCCCATCAAGCCATTTCCTTGGGAAGTTGTGGTTCATGACAGCATGACCAAGTTAGTGTTCTAACCTGGAAATGAAAGGAAAGCAGAAGCTGAGCTGTTTCAGCAACACTGGCACGGCAAGGGATTACCCTGTCTCATTTTCCCCAAACCACATTTTTCTGGAATTACGCTTCCAGCGAGAGTCCCCACCCAGGCAGTCCTTCTCCCAGATGAGGTAAAGGAAGCCACCATCAAGCTGAGCTGGGAGCTGTGTTAGGCTTCTCCGCAGAGCTGGAAGCCTCTCTTCATTACATCACACCTGGCCGTATTTCAGAGATTAACGAACAGCATCTTGTCAGGTTTAATATATCGCAGTGCTTGAGTTTGCATTGAAGATGTAATCATAAATTCCCTGAGCTGTGAACTGCACCTTAAGGACTCGCAGGGAGTTCTAAGAAGGCAAGAAAAAGAAATGACTGTAAACTACAGAGTGTGCCAGTTTTGAGAGAAACTTGCAGATTTTCTAGGACATTAGGTTTCAAAAGAAGGATTACACACAGACTAAACAGAGTAGAAGTCATAAAAATTTAAAGACATCACAAAAATAAGATCCTTTTAGGTATGACAGAATACTAAAGGAAATTTATACTGAATTATACCACCCAAGCAGACCCATTAATTAACGTAATGAGAAAATATGTTCCATTTCCATGGACCCAAGCGTGTCAGGAAGCATTTGACACTTTTAAAAGGGGGAGAGGTGAAAGCATGCACTTCACTGCTCTTGAAATTCTCAGGTTTTAGCTTATCTATTCACATTCATGTTTGGGCTGCTGAGGCATGAGGATATATACTAATCGAGAGAGAAAGAAAAAGCTACTGCAAGTGACTGATATGCCTAAAAAAATGTAAACACATTTCTGCTGAAAAACTCCTAAAGTTCTATCTTTAAAGTATCCTGAACATTGGAGAGATTTTCATGTCATATCATAGGAAGCCAGGAATGAAAAGAATCTTTTTATTGTCAAGATATGATTCTGAAAATATTACATATGTGAAATTTTAAAATCCATAAGCAGATGCTCTGTGCTCATTCCAATGGCTTACACTTCTAAAGCTGGCAAGTAGGGCACTTTTCAGGAAATAAAAGCCAGATTTTCAAGGTTGTTCAGACATCATTTTTCTATGCAAAGGACTTTAAAAATCAGGTTCTAATTCCTTTTCTCAGAGTTTTATTCCGTTCCTGTTATTCAAATATTCCCCTGCATATTGTTTGGAAATTCTTATGGTCATTCCTTGATAGAAGCAAGCTGGAAAAGTTAGTTTGAGCCTTAATCTTTTTTTAGGATGTAAAATAGGTCCATGTTCTTTCATTTCTTATCTGTGAAGTAATGGCCGGTTGATGTTGAGAATGGGACATTGCACGTAGCATCTTCTGCAATGTGTCTTGTAATTTTTCAGTTTGAATAGCAATTCCCAGATGTTTTCACACCTATTTAGTTTTTGATAGAAGGGACTACCCCCTCCAGATGTATTCTCAGGCTAAATATGTTGAACCATCTACATTTCTGAGGCATCGCTCTGATATATTTTAATAAATGTGTATTTTGTACATATATAGCTGGTGCTTAAGGATTGTCTAGTTTATAAATAAGTATAATTTTTATGCATGCAAAATTTTAAGAGTTAAATACACTTGTGTACAGAAGTGTGCACATCTGATACAGCACATTGTTGCTTTTTTGGATTAAACTTCGTTTCTTTTCACTTGGTGGCAGGATTTGGGCCTGCAGATCCCTTTTCTCTTTCATGCTAAGCAGCTTACATGCTGCGTGTGCAAAACTGTGCTGTAGCCAAAATAATACTTGAAATATTTGGTCACCAAGAATCAATGGAAAGAAGGCCAAACCTTATGCTTTTGTGACTACATAAAAAGCAGGAGGTAAGTAATAATAGCTAAACTATCTGTGTGGTTAAAATGCAATGTAGCAGTTGTTTTATAATAGTAGGAAGTATAGGCAGAAGATGCAGGAGAATTTTAGATTTAATTGAAATCAGTGAAAATATTTTACATGGGCAAAATCCAGTTTATTTACTTCAAACATTATCCTATACTGCACCGTCATTTTATAGGAGTGCTGATCATTACTCTGATTATGGTAATCTAAATATTTGCAATGCAGAGAATATTAATTTGTTTAAAATTTCTTGTCTCTGATAGTTGTGGAAATTTTGTCAGCATTACCTATTTCTAAGGAGAAATTTACTGAGGAAAATGTGCTAATAATCCCATTACAGGTAATTGAAAGAAAGCTCCCTCTGAGCAGGCAGCTTTCAAAACAGGCAGAGGATGGAATCTCATTTGCTTCTTTTTGCTCTTTATAAAAAGGTTAATATGAATTATTAATTCATCCCTATTAATTTGAGG
Source organism: Corvus kubaryi (assembly GCF_017639235.1). Lineage (NCBI taxonomy): Eukaryota > Metazoa > Chordata > Aves > Passeriformes > Corvidae > Corvus > Corvus kubaryi. The sequence continues at coordinate 17,083,520 of NW_024582059.1, read as the reverse complement.
GATCATTTTCTGCTCTCTGGAAGGTTCTCCTTAAGTGAGTATTGATACTAAAGATGAGCCTTCTGCTGTGCCTGTGCTGCAGTTAACAGTGACTGCAGCAGCCAGAATACATTTCTGAATGAGGTGTCTGTGAGCACTTCAGGATGCAGGTCGCAGTTAAAACAGTCACGCAGAGCTTCACAGGCTTACCTGGGATGTCTCTTTGCTGCTCTAGACTTCCTGATGCCACTCCTGATGACTACTGCTCATGCTCAAAGCTGTCTCCCAGATCTCTCTTCAACTCTGTAGTCACTCAAAACTTTGGCAAAGACTTGTCTTCACTTACATTTGCTTTTACAATATAGGAAACACTTCAGCACTTTCTGTTACTTGTTCAAAAGATACATGGAAGGATTAATATAATCCTGTGGGGTTTTAATGTCTCATTACCATAATCTGGCAAATCTTTTGTTTTGAGCTTTTCGTAGGGGTATTCACTTGTCAGGGGACTGAAGCTCAAAACTCACAGTGATAGCCACATGCTCCACTGAAGCCCATTGCTGTTTGAACTTGCCTTTCTAAAGTGTCTGTTCAGCTTCATCAGATTTTAATCTCTTGGTGGGTTGGTATGCTGGCACCACTGAAAACACAGGCAGAGCTCCTGTGGACATCAACAGATCTGGATCTACTCTGTGACTTTCTTCTGGCAGGTGGGTTTTGAAAACCAAAAATTTGTAGCTCTCAGGTGGTAATTTTTATGTTGGCACTGTTTTCTTAGGAGTTTGTGTGATGGGTTTGTGCTTTTTCTGTTTAGTTTTCTCTGCTCTGTAAATCACAGTCACACAATAGTCTGGGTTGGTAGAGACCTTTAAAGGCCATCCAGTCCAACCACCCTGCAACAAGCAGGGATGTCTTCAACTGCATCAGGCTGCTCAGAGCCCTGTCCAGCCTTGAATATTTCTAGGGACAGGGCATTCACAACTTCTCCAGGCTATCTGTGCCAGTGTTTCACCACCCTCTTTATAAAAAAACTTCTTCCTTATATCTCGTCTGAATTGACCTTCCTTCAGTTTGAAACTAATGCCCCTTGTCCTATCACAACAGGCCCTGCTCAACAGTTTGTTCCCATCTTTCTTACAGGTCCCCTTAAAGTACTCAAAGACCCCAGTAGGGTCTCCCCAGAGCCTTTTCTTTTCCAGTCTGAGCAACCCCAGCTCTCTCAGCCTTTCCTCATAGGGGGGGGTGCTCCATCCCTCTAATCGTGTTTGTGTCCCTCCTCTGGACAGGTCTGTGTCTTTCTTGTGCTGGGTTTCCCACAGCTGGATGCAGCACTGCAGGTGGGGTCTCACCAGAGCTGAGGAGATGCTCTGCCTGTGGTATGAACTGGGGCTTTTATAATTTGTGAAAGAGTAATAATTTTTAAAAATCCCTGATTATTCCCTATAAACAGACACATTGGGTTTTGTCCCTAAATTCTTTTACAAAACCTCTTGGAGATTTCAGAGATGCTCTGCCCCAGTGAGGGGTAAGTGAAGAAGTGTGGAAGCAGGAGTGTTGTCGGTAATGCCTGTTGCAAACAGACCACTTGGAAAAGCAGAGCATAGAGGCAGGAAAGGGAGTTTGACTCACCTGGAAGGAGGCACTGGGGAACTCGGTCCTGCTTTCTCAAGCGTATATATCTAAATTGTTTAGCAGGACTAATTTAGTGGGCTAGTTTACACTTTCAAATAAGCTTTCTAGGCCAGAAGGTTCTGACTCTGCTTTTCCCTCTCTTCTTTTGATCCACTGCTTTTTATCACTTCTGGCTTCACTTTACCTTGGATTCAACCAGAAAGACTGCAGTCAAAACAATTTCTTGGGAAGTAACCAGAAGTTAGATCCACCTCTTTGTGAATCGTAGTGGTGTTCTTATCATTAAACTGGCACCACCACCCATGAAGTTAATTGAGGTGCTGGCTATGACTAACTTTGCAGGATTCTCCAAGGTCTCAAGTAAGCTTTGGCAGTTGTATATCTTATCCTGCATTGCTTTTAGATGGAGATAATTATCTATCTCCATATTGTTCAGGTACTTCTGAGCATATATGCCAGCCAGAAAAAAAATTTAGCCATATTAAAAGAAACACAGTGAGTTCAGGTGCCAGGATATTTAAGTAGTACTGGATATTGGGTAGATGGAATTGTTCTTTGGGACTCAGAAGGGTTTACAGGCCTGGGACACACTTTGGGTAGATATCAAAAGCCTGTAACTTGAAAACTGCTGTCTTCTTGGAGGAAAAAGTGGTCCTAAACACAGCAGAACAAACCAAAACAATCCTGTCTAATCTGTGTTTGAACGACATCAACACCAAGGCTGTGGGTTCAATCCCCATGTGGGCCTTGTCCTGAAGAGTTGGACTCGATGATCCTCATGGGTCCAACTCAGGATATTCTGTGAATATTCAGAGTGTTCCATCTGGGGTAATTTCGGGTGAATCTGCAGTCTCAGCAGCCTCTGCTGCCTGAGTATTATGTGAGGGATTTCATTTCCAGGCTAATAGAAGACATGAAGAATTTGCAAGACAATAAGCTTAGAAAATATTAAAATGCAGTTTATCAGCATACTGAAAATCTGATAATTCCATAGAAGTTCCATCCAAAACAAAAAGCTGTAATTATAAATGCAAAGTAAAAATGATTCTAGTAATTTACAGGGGCCTCCTAGACATGAATTCATATTAATACTAAGCTATTTAAATAAGAAACCCAAGAAAATGCCAGACAGCTGTATTCTTCAGAATAATTTTAATAATCTAACATGGTAATGAGTTTACTGGTTGCATCCTGTTGCCCATACTGAAGTCTGTGCAACTCAGCCACTTCGCTATATTTTTTTTCTGGCAGAACCATCTTAAAAACTGCCTATTGTTTACCTTTTCTTGTTTTCTTGTTTATTTATTGTTACTGCTTATTTGCATTGATCTAGAACCAAATAGCTTTGAGTAAGTGCAGAAATGATGCATGAGGTATTAGCAGGTGTGTGACTGCAGGTTTCTTTACAGATATAATAAGCAAGCAAGCAGTATATATATATATATATATATATATATGTAGGCTGCACAGCTATACATCTTGGAAACCTCAGGGTTAGGCTGACATAAGTGCCTTCTGATGGCTTGCTAGCTAAGATCTAGCACGAGGCTCTCTGGGGATGAATTTCTTAAAAAAATAAAAGTGGGCTCGGCCACATTTATTTGATATTACATTCATAGGTGTAAAATAGCAGTTTATAGTTTCACTTGTCCATTTCCCTTGCTCTGGACCTGCCTCCCTGATCAAGAAATTCAATAGCTATTAAAAGCTGCAGCTGTACTAACAGTCTTATGCTTTATAGGAGGCATTTTGCAGCTATTACTTTAGGTCAGGCATTCTGTGCCAGTACAGATGTTACGTCCACCTTTTTCATGAGCACTTTATCTGCACCATGGGCATTGCATTTCTAATGCTTGCTTGAAATTGCTAAACATGCTCTGTAGCTGTAATTTATTTGGGCTGGTGTAGTTTAGAGGCCTGAAAAAGCTGTATCTGCACCTGTTCTATTCATCCAACCAGGAAAGCACAAATTCCACTGCAGGAGAGTTTGTGGAGTTTGGATCTCTTCTTTATAAACCTCCTGAACCAAAGGCAGCCATTTGATTCACATGTATGTTCCCTTTTCCTGAGGTGGAAATAGCTTGTACATATATCACAGAATTCCAATTTTCTAATACTGAAAGGAGAACATACCTCTTGTTCTGATGAAGGACAGGCATGCAACTCCTACATTCCCTTCCTCATCTACCTCTGAGTAATCAAATGTGCACAGTGAAAGGTGAAACACATAGAAGTTGCTCCAGTGTGTATAACTGGAGCAAACTGTGCTAGAATAATGACACCAGTTTCATTGTGGGACAATGTGACAGACACTTCTGAGTGAAATGTATTTGAGGTGATATAAAATGAGTGAAAAGGAAAAGGCACTGCTTCTCCTGATTCACCTCCTGGCAGCACTGATACCAGTGAATTTGTGCTAATGGAAGATGAGCAACAGTTGGAGATGACTGAAACATTGACAATATCTGAAATTTTGAATATTGACTGTTGAACCAGTGTAAGAGCCATTCATTCAACTGTTTTAGCCCAAAATTTTGGAATTCACGCAAAATCCAGCTCTGAAAGACAAAAAATTAAACAAAAAAAAAGAACTTAAAAAACCCCCAGAAACCACCCCAAACCAAGCAAACAAGGAAGCCACTGTTGAGTGAGGTTTTCCAAACCAAAGCTATGTCCCACTTTGCCCAGTTCTCCCAGAGACGTATGTCATCCGTAGACATGTCATCAAATATGGCTCAAACCAACCCTTCCCCCAAAGTAAATAAATCCAACCACATAGACCGAAATGATTCTTTGGCATCCTAAAGATTCTACCCTACTTACTTGTGGTGCATTTGTAATTTACAGTTAAACCAGGGGCTGATCCATTACTTAGTGTTTTCATTAAAGTAAAATAGAAAAAAAGCACTTGTGCCATAATCAGTCTCATGAAATACTTGTAAATACGCAGTGAATTGTAAATATGCAGTTTAGTGCAATAGGATGGAGAAGCAGCATATCTGTAAGAAAACAAAGAAAGAACCAAGGACTTAAAGAACACAGACCTGTGTGTGGAAATAAAGAGAAGGCAATAAAAGGACAGGAGATTGCTCGAAGTATATATTTTGGGAATAGTGATCAAATATAATCAAATATATTAGTACTAACTGTATTACTAACATGGAATGCTCCTGAATTGTGCATTTAGGCTTTGGATTCTTTTTGAAAGTTCTGATGGCTTTTGGCAAACCACACAAGCCTTGTTCAAGAGGCCAAAGATACCTCCTTTGGTAAATCCAAAAGCAGATTCAAAATTTTTCCCTTCAGGTTTAGGATATCATCAGAAGCTCTAGGTAGAATTACAGTCCTGCTGTACACAGCTGAGTATATATAATTCTCTAAGTAAAATTCATGTCTTATGTGTTGTAAAAGGAATGAAAGGTAGCTGTTAATTCCAAGGCTTATAAATATGTCAGTGGGTTTTCATAATGTCTTAATAAATTACAAGAACAAACTCAGTGACTCATGATGTCACCAGAACTACACACTGCACTGTATTTATTGTAATTATGTACAAAACTCACAGAATTCTTTTTACTCTCTTCATGAATACATAGATCCCACTAAAAAATCAAAACAATCCTCATGGATTTCTTCATTATTTATTTGCCATCTTTCAGCTGTTTTCTTGTTCTGAGCGCTTCTTCAAATGAAGAAAATTTTCAGGAAAATGCATTTAAAAGAACATTGCTGCAACTGCTATATTTATTCATTGAAAAGCTGAAGTAAAATAGAATTTCCAAATATCCTCAAATTTGGGTGAAGTTCAAATTTTCCTTGGATCCTAGCTCTCTGGCTGGCCACCAGCCCATATCACTAATGGTATAGCTAACTGAAAAATGGAAAAACAATTTCGTGAAAATTTCAAGATTATTTTGGCTTCGATCTGAAATGTAGAGATAGCATCAATATCATAGAGTTGGTAATGCTTCATTCTTTGGTTTAAGAAATAAACACAGGACAGGCTAAAGACTTTGGGTAAGTTAAATGTGTAAGACTAATTCAACAGCATTTCAAACCACCAAAGTAAACTTAGTGTGTGAAGAAGCCCTTGGCTCTTTAGTACTCCCTGTCCCAACTGGTTTTTGCTGTCCCAGATGCAAGTGTAGTTTGCATTTCAGTGATTAATTGTTCTTCAGTGATTAATTGTTCTTTTGTATCATAAAACACAGTGGGTTGATCTATGGAGCTGGCCCTGCTCCCATGTGTATGCTCAGGTGTTGAGTTCAATGGAACAGAACCTGTGTCTTAGGATGGGGAGAAAAGGAAAGAATTCCACACTGCATCCAGTTTTTATGGCCCTCATTTAAATCACTGGAAATGGTACCTCTGAATTTAACATATGTTGATTCGATGATGTGCTTCTCTGAAGATAGGATATAAACAAAACAAATAAATGACCCCAGTGTTTCTCCCACTGTTGCTGAACTAATTCTCCAAGATATCTGTACTTCCAAAGCCTGTGCATAAAATCCCCTTGGTCCAGCTGCATGTCCATACACATACTGCTTGCAATGCAACAGGTATCTTTTCAATATGGATGTCTTAATTTTCTGTCCAGGAAACCCCCTTCCAAACTTCCCATTCCAAAAATAATAGCAGTGTTCAGTCACATTTTATGAAAGCATCTTAGAATTTATATAAATAAAACTAGGGTACATTTCAAAGAATATATAAAATGCTGGCGTTTTGCTTTTACTGCAAAGATCAAAGAGCCGATTAAAATTAAAATTTCATGAACTTTAAATTATGCATTTAGTCATAAAAAAATATTAAAACAAAAAAAATTTAAAGCAGCAGGTGTACCTTATATAGTAAGATAAAGTTTAATATATTTTATTAGCTTAAGGGACACAGAATAACTATCTAATCAGAACTTCAGGCATGCATTTACATAAATATATTAAATTAAGAAAAGCAATTATACACTTAAACATCCTTTTGTCTAAAAAAAATCATTAAATCCACAGATTAACAATAAATCCAACTCTATGTATTTATCACTTCCAGATACAACTGTTCCATTTCTCAGATATTACACAAATACATTTGTTAGAATTTATATGCATTATACATATATTATATATTACATAATAGTGTGTATACATACATGGTGTTCAATAATATAATAATAATTTGTAGTTTTTATAGCACTTTTCATTTGAAGAGCTCAAAGCGCTTTACAAAGATTGATTTCAGTAATTTTTGGATGGAGAGTGGAGGCACAAAGACACAATTATTTCAGGTTATATAGAATTTGTGACAGACAGCGACTGAATTCTCTTGTTGTGAACTTCAGTCCTGCTGTCTCCCTAAAACGAAATGCACATATAGCATATGGAGTCTATGTAGGTAGACTTGCAAAGACTTGTAAGGTCTCGAAGCAAGAAAGCACTTAATTATATTAATAATGTTAAGCACATGACTTCAGTGTGGCTCATATGCTTAAAATTACTTGTGTGCTCCCAGCTAGATTGGTGCCTGTATATGCTTACTAGTATAATTCAGTTTCTAGAAGATACTTAAGCCTAGTCTGAGTGATATTTTCTAAGCTATTTTCCCACATTTCAAATGTACATACAGTACCTGACAGCTACTATGAAATAAAACTTGCTGAACAGGGGAATGTCACAACAGTAATGTTCTCAAGTGACAGAAGTTTGTTATTTCCTTTGCTGCTTGGCTCCCATTACAATCTAATTGTTCTCAAAGGGGAATTGAAGATTTAATTCTGCAGTATATTTTTTGGGGGTCAGCTAATAGCATTTCTGGAAAATTCACAGGGTAGGGTTACTGCTTCTGGTACTAATGGAGACCACTACAAGCTACATCTGGTGTCTTAATACCAGATGGTTTCTGCTCTCAGCATATCTTGGTATGAATTAAGTTCAGTCTGCACACCCATTTTGACTGCCTAGAACATTTTCTTTTTAGCAGCTCCTCCTAGGAACATTCAGAAAATGGGGTTGTTTGTTACTGCCTTGTGATGCAAAACACCCTTTTGTCCTACTGGAAAATGTATCCTACATAAAAAAACCCCTGTCTCCAAACCAGCCAACTCTCTCTGCCTTCTTTCCAAGAATACTGGGAGCACACCATTGTGTATATTCACATGCTTTAGCTGATGCTGCCTTCCTGAAATTTCCTGGGAATTAAAGTAGTTTTTCATTTAAAATATTTTTTACTTTTTTATTTCATTGCAAAAGGAAAATAAATAGGAAAATCTTATAAACCATAAAAGGAACTTTAAGATATGATACACTGGACCCTCTTGGTAATGTATAGCACATGGAAAGTTGGTTTTTATCGGTAGAAATAAAACTCTTCTCCAGTAATGCAGCTTGCTGTCTGTACAATAATGCCTGACAATTTTGTTTATGGAAGCCTGTCTGTGTGCTGTAAACAGTAGGTAAAGACACACATTATTTGCATATAACCCAGAATACTAAATGTTTGTGAATGTCTGTAGCATGGAATGATCACTAAACTATACCTTTTCAGTACTGAGAGCTCAGGGAAGCAGGTGAGTCACTCGGCTTTCACATCAGCTGATTGCTGGACACATTTGAAGAAGTATCAAGAAGTCAGGCAGATTTTGTGTAAATGCTGGCAATACCTATAAGGAAAGCCAGGAGGAGTGGATATGCTCTGTAGGGCTTTCTGCAGGGCTGGATCTGCAGTCTTATTCCACAAAACATTGGCCTAATGACTGCAGATCCAGACACGGAGAGGTCATGTGTGCACTGATGTCTGAAGTTAAGATCTTCTGCCAGCTAAGTGGATATCTTTTAAGGACTTAATCCTGTAGCTAATGAAGTCAATAGGAGATTATCAATTGACATCAATGGACTTGGAGTCAGGGCCTCAAAGATTAAAGTAATCCTGTACTAAGCTTTCAGGTGGCTGCTGCTGTTTCACACCTATATCCCCAAAAAGTACGTGCCTTATTTCACTGAATTTCTCTGTGGTTGAAAAGAAAAATCTTTTCAGCAAAACAGTCTTAAATTTTTTTCAGTATTTCCAAAACATTTTGTCCTGAAACACTTAGGGAAATATATATTAATCACTTTTTTTGTAGCCAGAATCCAGATTATTTGGTACAAATTTTCTGCAAATTTGAGTTGGAATTAATTTAAAGGGTTGGCTACATTTTTTATGAGAATGTTACTTTTTTAATTGACAAAATATTAGTGAATTTTTAATATTGCAAAATGGAAATAATTAGTTTTTATTTACCACTTAGCTTTTTTCTGTTTTTTTTTCTAAGATGAAGGACAGCTTTTAAGTTGGATAGAAGATCAAAATGGTATAATTCCTAATTAAACTGATACACAGATACTCTAAAGGATAGTAAATTAAAATGCATGAATTTCTTTTAAAGCATATACACAATTAAGGAAAAATTAGCAGAACAGGGTGCCGTTGGACTTGCTTTTTCCATGTAGAACTAATCTTATAAATACCTATTTCATGAATGCAATTAGAATTACATGTATGAACACTCATTTTCACTGTAGTGCGACTTTGCACCTGTGAAATTACTTGTTCATATTTTCAGCATCTCCATTTTGCATAATTTTATAGGAAAAGGTACTTGTTTCTCAATCCAAATTAGAGAAAATGTGTACAGAAAAGCTACATTTCATCATGTCAGGAATATCATTCTGCTTTTCAGTTAAGCCATCTGATCCCTGGCTTGCAATGGGTAACTTTCTGATAAACACAGTGACTGAAGTGATTTCTGCCTTCCTTCAGCTTCAGTCTGTCTGTGCCTGAGCTGTGTGAGGCTGGTACTCCTGAACTGTAAATGCCCAGCTAAGACACAGTGCTAGGAGTCACTATAAAACAACAAAATTCTGTGGAATGACCAAAAGATAAAGGCCTCAGCCAGCTGGGAAGCTTTTTTGATGCGCACATCTGTGAGGCAGTTTCAAAAATAAAAAGCACCTGCAGCAACCAGGAATTGTTGATGTTTACTGTGGGTCTAGAAAGGAAGGAGCTGCAAAACCAAATGTGGACAAGTGAATGAAAGAAGGAGATAAACAGAGGTGTCATGTCAGTGATACAAAATTTATACTCTTATTTATACCTAACTTACACTTCTTTTGCATGAAATAGAATAACGTGTGAGGATTTAAAGGTAAAAAGGGTTTGGATCTGTGTCCCTGAGTGTTAACAAAAGAAATTTATTCCCAGAGGGGGAGGCTTTGAGTTAGTATTTCTTATTGGGCACAGTAGAAAAATGAGTTTACTGTTTTTCTGAAATGGAGTGAAACGATTTGGAGCTGATTTTGCATAACATCTTTTTGTCTCCCTGCTTATCTATGGAGTAAAGATGTTTTTCCTTATACTCCAGTAATATGCCTTTTTCTGATCAGTGGCATACAAAAAGAGAAAGATGAGTTTTCTGTCCCAAAATAATAAAGCATGGGTTTAAAACTAGCAGGCATCAGGGAGAGTCATGTTTCTTGCAACAGGTACGTTTGTTCTCCTTTAGCAGCAGAAAGGCTGAAAGAATGCTTGAAATGTACAATGTGTGGGGAACAGAGAGGCAGTATCTTGAATAAAGGAAGAAATGAATGGAATAAAAGATTAGGAGGGAGAGACACAGAGACAGAGACAACGTGAACACATACATAAAATCCCTTCTGGAGGCCCTTATCTAATTGCCTCATTTATCTAGTTTCATTTATAAGCTCAGTTTTATTCTGGGACACTCTTGGAGGTTGTGTGAGAATGGCTGCAGAATGACCTAACTGGCAACAGGCTTTCTACAGACCCTTTTTTTTTTTTTTTTTTTTTTTTTGTATGCCAATTCTCAGGGCAATTACTGCAGTTGCCCTTTTTATATCAGCATCTTGGGTGGCTAGGCCTGGGGTTTGCTCACTCTTTTTAATAGAATAATTTCTTTTGATAAATAAGCAGCTAGGATTTTTTGTGTCTTTTTTTTTATGAGAATACTTCTTTTCCACTGGGACTTCCTATGTACATGTGGGCTTAATGCAGATGCCTGCTTTCACACAATATAAAAGATGGTTTAAAAATGAATCAAAACAGTTTCACAAGCTATCTCCCCTCTCCCTCTAACCTTCACTTAGATTATATCTTAGTTTTGAAGTTTTTATGGAATGACTCAGAGCAGAAATTTTTTTAAAAATAAACAAACTAGAATTTTGCTTAAATTTGGAAGGTGATTTTCTGGGTGCAGCACAGTTGATGTGAGTTTTTGCTATTGATTTGAATGAGGCCTGGATTTAATTCTTAGCTCTTACTGGAGTTTTATTTTCGGATTTCCCTATTAAATTAACTGTCTTTATTATTAAGATCAGAACTCTAAGATCATTGTTTTCTGTCCTCTGCATGACTATGGCATATATATTATTGTGACTCTTCAATGTAGGTGCCATCTGTGGCATTTCTTAAGGAACTAAGCAGTGAGAAAAGAACTATCACATCTCCCCAGCTGGTTTTTGAAAATAACATGTCACAGTGGAGTTAAAGTTGGGTTTATTTTTAAATATATTTAATCTAAGAAAGTGTTAAAGATGTTATCTCTGTCAGATATTTAAACGTTGCTAAAATACTTCAGCGACTTTCTTGCTTTGCTGATTATGAAGAGTGTAATAAAACCGTGCTATGTGACAGATTTAGACAGCTGGCTCATTCATGAGAAGTTCACATTTTTGTCACCCACGTTGAATAAGGAAAGATTAGATGCTAAGGTCAATTTACAAAAATGGTTGTCAGGACATTTTTTAATTGTAAAACTTTTTGTGATGGAATTCAGGGAAAAGACTAAAGGCAGAAAGCAGTGGAGACAAAGAGCTGCTATTAACCTACAGATGCTACCACAGGGTTCATTTTAAGATTGGTCACACTGCTTAGCCAATGAAGTGTTCATGTGACTATAAGGGACCACCCTTTTCTGGGGTGAGAGGGCAATTTGGTCTTCATGCTCATTTAATCCCAAGATGTCTCTCAATGGACTGTCAGTTGAATCTACATTGTGCAAAATTATGCATGCACTTTTTAATGCAGACCATTGTTCTCTGAGCACTTAACCAAGATTTCTCAACCAATTTCCATTTGGCATGAGGTCACTCGAAACCCAGGCAAACATATATGGAAGGCAAATGTAATCATCTGTTCCTCAGAGCTGGAATGTGTGAGACACAGAAATGCAAGTATTGGTTATGCTGTAATTTCAGATTGAATACTCAGTAAATGAAGACTGACAAATTTCTATCAGAGAAAATTCACTGTATGTTGCTGCCCTGGAGAGATGATTTTATTACTGGATTTTACATGGCGAAAAAGACTTTTAGATCTGCTTGGCTAAAGTGTTGTCAATTGTTGATGCATGAGCAGCTGCTTCTAAGGACCACAGGATGTGCACACTGTGGCTGCTCTGCTTTCTTTTCTCAGGCAAGATTTTATAAAAGCTGCAGTAGGTAGTTTGCAGGTAGTGCAAAGGAAACCTGATAGTTGGTAAGTAGTGAACAAAGAAACTGCCAGTAGAGCTGAAGATAAGAGGGCACCAGTTCTGCACCTACATCTAATTAATTAATTCCTTAGAAAACCTGACTACAGCATGTACACCACATTTATTGATGCATTTACAAAGACTCAGCTTTCTGTTAGCTCTCCAAGGAACATTTAGAACTGCATTTGGCAAGAACTGCTGTAGGTGTTGTACAAGTGACACCACACACAGTCAGCACGTGCTCGTGTGTGCTCTCGCCCCGGGACATTCCGTTCAGTGTGGCATCAGCAGAGCCTGCCCGTGTATAACCTCTTACACTGTCCTGCTACAGTGAAAATCACTTTATGGACACTTCTAACACATGCTGGAATTTTATTATGGTTGGTGGATGTTTGCTTTTTTCCTCATCCAGCATAAATGAATACAAGTTGACACAAGGGTACATTTCTAGATTAGATCCACAACACATTAAAGTGTGTGTGTGTGTTTGCTCTCTCTTTCCCCGTCTTTCCAATTGAGTTGGTGAAAATGTAACTTTAGTATTTTACAGGACATGGTAAAGCTGTCTCATCTAGGTGATGTCTACATTATAAAAATAAAATAAAATAATATAAATATGCAACATGAACCCAGTGCCCATCGTTAAATAAAATATATGATAAAAAGCAGACCTTCTAGGATGACTGGTTTTGAAATATGCGAATATAATTTAATTATTAAACACTTGAAACAATCTTGATATTAAGCTGCAATAACCAGATTTTTGCATCTATGCTAGATAAAGAAATAACATTCTGTAATAGAGTTACATTGATGAAAGTGAAGGTTACAGTCTTACAATGAATTACCTAGATAGGAATGCATTAAGCAGTTCTGAAATATTGTCTCATGATGGAGTTCAGTTTACCTTAGAAACTGTTACAACTGGATTTTATTAAGTCCAGCAGTTTATACAGCAGTGTTTGGAAACTGCTTTCTCACTGCTATAATCAGATAGGTGCAGGAATGAGATTTCTGGGATGTCAAAGAAGCCATTAAGACATCAAGAAAGTCCTTTGACGAAAATGTGTTTTACAGTGGAATTGCTTCGTAAACTATTTCTCATGAAGAAATAAATATTAAAAAAGATTCCACTCTCTGCAAAGCCGTGATAGCGGCTGCGTGTGTATGTGTGCACATATTGGATACCGGGACGTCTGCGGAGACGCGCAGGAATATTTACACACATACGAGGGATTTTCTGCACATTTGCGGAAATTACACTTAAATTAATAAAGTAAATCAAATCACCGGTGTTTGTTGCAGGATAACAGTCTTTCAAAAATGACAGGATTCAAAACAAATGCCCGTTGAAAGTGGAGTTTCCAAATAGTCCCAGAAACTATACAATGTAGCTGGTTAGATCCAGCAAATAGGATGTCATGTCTAGGATCTGATCAAGAATACCTGCCCTTGTCACTCTTCGGATGTTTCTATCCACTTGTTCACACTGGGGGCCGAGATAGCCTTTTTTACATAAGCATTTATTGGGCCTTACACAGACACCTCCATGTCGACAGGCTGGGTCACATTTTGCTGTGGGTGAAAAAACAGCGATTTTCCAATTTGTTTAGAACATCACAAACCAAAAAAGATACAGTACACATTCATTTAGAGCTTTTCTAACCTTGCCGTGATAAAGCATATAAATTAAAAACAACATAGGTTGAAATATTGAGTGTTGAAAGCATATTTTTCAAAATTTTAGAATATTAGAGAGAGGAAGTAATTTTGTATGTCTGAGAGGATGTCACCCAGGAAAGACTGATAAACTCAAATAACAGACTTTTTGAAAATGTTCAATTCCCATATTCCGGTTTCATTTAGAATCTCAGGCAAACTCCTTTGTATACTCAGAGTTATGCACTACTTTGCCTTAGCAAAGCAGACTACACCTGACCAGATGCACTCCTTTGGCTCTCGAATCACTTAATGTTGGGACCAAAATGGAATTGTTTTTACAGAAAAGAGAGCCAGAGTATTTTTTCAACCATTTTTATCAGTTATATAAGTTTCAACGTTTTCTCTCTCTTTAGAAGATGCCAGTTTATCTATAGAGTTCTAGGTTATCAGCTTGCTTCAGTTTCTCAAAGAGAGCTCCTATTTTAAACTGTAGCCATTGTTAGCAAAATTAATAATAACTTTAGTTGTGGAAGTATTGTCTTCTGGGGTAGTCACAGCACCTTGATAAATATAATACATATATTATACATCTTTCTTTTTCTGTAGGTGTTATGCTGTTTAATGTTATCTATTGCAATAAGCTTTAATATGGATTTATGGATATTTATAATACACTATAGAAATACAGGTTTCTTGATTTTGTCCATGAGTTTCTTAATTACACAAAAAGGAAGCTCATACCTTGTAAGGTAAATTTTCTTGTTTAAACTATAATAATAGCTTGAGGTTCAACTTAGAACATCCCTATTAATTGTTGTGTGGGATACAGAGAAGGAAGATCCTTAGTCTACATATTTTCTGTGGCTTTCTTGCTCATTGTGTCCATCAAATTATCTGTCATAAAGCTGTGATCTTTTAAACAAAACAGGTTATTCAAGACCTATTTATGCTCATGTTAGAGGCATTTTTTACTTTAAGTTCCACTTGGACAAAGGCTGTAGAATGGGCCTCATTCTCTATATGTGGGAGGGCTCTGACTGACAAGTGAGGACAATTGAAGTAGAGCTATTTGGCCAGATTACCTCATCCATTTCTCTAACTTGCCTTCATTGCTGGGTTATAGAAGGCCAGCTCATGAATCTTTGCCAGTAAGATACATTATTAGCAATTAATTAATCTCATTTCATTCCAAAGTCACTCCTACTCATCACTAAAAACCTGGAGGTTGCTGAAATTTACGCTCCAGGACTTCATAGATGGTCCTGCTTCATCAGGGCCCTCCTGCCCTTCCAACCTGAACTATCCATGGGGTCTTTGTTTTCTCTTAGTCCCTGCTATTGAGTTCTACTGCCATTATGCTAACGTTATCTCTTTGTGTGGGCATCTGGTCAAACTCGCCAACCAAATATGCCCAGTCAGGGGACTCTGCTGATGCTGAGGAACAACACCTTTGTCATAACATCTCTTGGTACCCAGGCCAGCTCTGGAGTATCTGCACTGGCCAAAATTACACAGCTCAGACAGAACCACAGCCTCTGAAACAGTGATGGCAGAGCTGTGGCACTCCAGGCTCATTCACCTCATCCCTTTGCAGGCACACCTATCATCTTGGTTTGATCACAGTCACTTTTTCAAGTGACTTTTAAAATCGAAAGCTACATGATAGGATTTGATGAAATCACTGTAATAATGGATCACAATAGCATTGATTATTAGCTGCTTCATGATAAGTTGTACATAGAATTCTCTTTAGCAAACTGGAGCAATTTCATTTTGTAGGATCAAAAGCAAGAATGTACCAAAACTAAAAAAATCTGCATTAAGTTAGTGAAGTGCAAAATATGCAATGGAGACCTGCAGTTCTGATTTACCACCTTTTCTGACAAATCTGTTTGACACTGACAGTAATAATACTGCAAGTGGAAGGCGAATGTCCAAACACAGGACATGTATTGACTGCATCTCCTTTCATTTTAAAATCTTGGTGGAAAAAAAAAGAAGAATCCTGTTGTCATATTTACGCTATCAATTGCATTCTCCACTGGCTCACAGTGCATTAGATGTTTCAGAGTTCTACTCATCTAAAGACTTATTTTTCTCCTACAACTCACGAAATCAGTATTTTTAATGTTGTCTTAGAACTGAAGGCCAATATATTGGTCAACATATGCCTGAAAATTTCTCTGAGCAAATAATTAAAAACTAATTAAAACATGTCACTGCTTTTTTCACTTGTTGCTAT
Organism: Corvus kubaryi; assembly: GCF_017639235.1. Lineage (NCBI taxonomy): Eukaryota > Metazoa > Chordata > Aves > Passeriformes > Corvidae > Corvus > Corvus kubaryi. The sequence continues at coordinate 17,067,483 of NW_024582059.1, read as the reverse complement.
GAATCTGTAATACAAACCAGTTCTGCAGAACTCTCCTTCCCAGCCTTGATTACAGCAGCATTTTCCTGTGGGAGTGCAGTGCCCATTCCGACAATGCCTTGAGCATTCAGATGTCAGTATCTGTGCAGGCTGAGTTCTTCTTTTGCATTCTTCAGGGACTAAAGGCCTGAATAAAACCATACAAACCAAGCAAAGAGTTAAAAGGTGGGATCAAGGAGAAAAATTTTGATTTTTTTATTAAAGGCCTGGTTCTCTGCTGTAGTATTATCAGTGGGAGAAATCATGAGATTTCTTTTTTCCTCCAAAAAAACAGTAAGCATAGACATGATATGTTAGAGTACAGAAAAATACAGTGCAAGTTGCTATTATTTCATATAACTGCCTTCAGAGATCTTCTACAAGACTAAGCCATAGTCCTTGAGAATTCTTGAAGCATTAACCTGCCAAAATCATCTTGCTGAGGGTTCATAAAGCTGCCAGCTTATCGCAGGCAGCATCTGATGGTCTTTTTGCACTTCTAGCTGATCTAGATTTTCCCTAAGAAAGGGGGAAGAGTTACCTGAACAAGTTTTATGTCACACATTATGACGTGTAATAATTTGGCTGAAGTACTACCTCTGTCTACAAATTCAGTTTTACGCTGCTGGCTTTTTATTTCCATATTTTCATGGAATGATATCTGGATTGTGCATTCTGAATGCCTATTTAAGCATCTGAACATTAAGATAGATTTTGTCACTCTGAGAGTGACCAAGCACTTGCAGAGGTTGCACAGAGAGTTGTGGAGTCTCCATCATTGAAGATACTTGGAAGTTGTCTGGACATGGTCCTGAGAAATTGGCTGTAGGAATCCCTGCTTGAGCAGGGGGGTTGGACCAGGTGCCCTCCAGAGGTGCCTTCCAAACTCAGCCATTCACCATCTGGTGATTCTGTGGAACGTATGCATGAAGGAAATTCTAGTTCAGCTGACTTAGAATATTTCTGATACTGGATGTTTTGGTTGGGATGATAGGATCATCCAAAAGCAACAGGTTCACAGTAGAGGTACCATGTTTTGTCTCTGCTGTAGGTTTGGTTGCACAGGTACAACCAAACAGGTACAAGTTTGGAAAAGAATGTCAGGATCTCCCAAATGATCTGATCAAGTAATTGAATAGGAGCATCATGGAAAATTAAGTTAATTAATTAAGTTAATTAAGTTAACACATTTTCAAGGAAATCACCTGAACCACTGCCATACATACTAAGGTTGAAATGAGCAGGAAAAAGATTCTATGAGTTTTGTGGAGAGCTTAGAGAAACCTTGGCTAAGTGTCCAGCTAGAATTCAAACAAACCAAAACAAAATTGTATGAGATAGAATAGAATAGAAAATAACATTGTTCAATATACTGACATCAGTATTACACCCCAGTTATATGCAAATAACTGCAATAGCAGCTCGTGCACTGAGGACCCTGTCAAATATTAAATTCCTAGAGTGATACTCCTGCGTGGAGGAAAGGATAGTTTTTGGATCCTGAGAAAGAACAGGTATGACGGAGGTGCAGAAAACTGTGACAGAAGAAAAAGTGGAGAAAAACTGGGCATTCTTGTTTATCTCCCATTTCAACATCAGAAGAAACATCAAGGGAAAAAAAATTAAGCTAAAGAAAATAAAATTAACTAGGTGAACTCGTGGCTTCTAAGATATCAAAAGATATCTGAAGCACATGTTCCACTAGGTTTTTAAATAGATATTTCTGTGCACAATGGGGCCATTCAAAGTAATATTAGATAGGGTAAAAAATAATATTTTAAAAAATAAGCATTCATACCTAAGTCCCTCACTTGCTGACTGGGCTTACATTTCCCCCTCCCATTTTGGCAAGCATTTTGTTAATGGTCCATTACAGGGTTTCTTGCATTTTTCTTTGAAACAGAGTAATACAGTACAGGCCCACTGGTTTGTTTCAGCATAGCACTTTCTCTGCTCAGTCTTAATTACTGCCATGATTATTTAAGCATCCACACACGAGAACTGGTTCCCCAAAGATGTTAAGGACAGAAAGAATGTGTAGATGTTTCTTTAGCGTAGCACCAAGTCCTGATTTCCAAAGCATTTCTGAGAATCAGACTGAAGGTCCTGTATTATTTAAGGGCTTTGAAATATGTTTTGACACCTTTGGTGCAGCATATTTGAAACCCTTTCAGTTTGACTGTTTACATATTTCCACAGCTGTCTTTTAAATATAATGCATTATTTTTTTGACCTGTAAGGAATTCCAGTTCTGTAGTAATGAGTGTATTACATATGAACTGGTTAGAAAGTTTCTACACTTAAAAAATTATATGCAAATATCACACCCAATGCTATTTGGGAAATGGTTCTAGAAAATAATATGATTTTCAGTGGAGACTTGTTCAGATTTAAAGTAAAAAGATCTGTCTTCTAATTCCTATGTATGGAAAAAAAGCCCCACATTTGAAATTATTTCTGTATACCCAACTGCATAGGAGACAACATTCTTTATCTGTCACTGTTAAACCCCATTTATTTCAAGTTACTTTAAATGGAAGGCTTCTCTTTTTCTTAATCAACCACAAGAACAGTACAGCGTTTAGCAGGAAGCATAACCTCAGGCTCCTGGAGCATCTCTTGAAAAAGAGCTCAAGTGGCATATCTTTAGCAAAGAATGACCTTGTAAGTCACAGAGGTATTTTATTTGGGAAGATAATGACTTATTTTATTAATAGATGTGAAGTATTTATCTATGATAGTGCTAGAATATATGGGTCTTTTTGTATTTAATTAGGAAGGTAGAAGTCACAGTTTTTTTGTATCCAGCTGAGCATGGCTGGTCACTTCTATGATTTAAAGTTTTCTACGGCTCTCGGTACTTGTGAATATAACCTTGCCTTTTATTCTACCATCAATCAATAACTTGCACTCATCAGCCTTGGATAGTATTTATTAATGGTGAGGTGGAGTAGAAACAAAGATGGAAAAAATTCTGGTTGGCAGGATGCCTTAGGAGAAGAGGAATACAAATGCAGCTGCAGCGGAATCCTCGTGTGTGAGAATCGCTGGTTTTCCCTTAGCTGAGCTCTGGGAAAAGCCACACTTCTTTCTCAGGATTCAAGTGCTGCTCTGGGACCAACACACATTGAGAGAAAGCCTCTGCCCCACAGTGCTCACACTTTGCATTCTTAGGGCTTGAAAGGGGTGGAAATGGTCAGGCTCAGCGCAAGTTGAAGTGAATCCCACAAAGATAACGTAAGTCCTGAAACTGACTGTTGGGACTCGATCTCTCCTGCACTTAGACAGGACCATGACTTTGTTTATATAACCAGTGCTTCGCTGTGTCTCCTGACATGGAAAATGGAGGGGAATGGATGGAGCCACACTCTGGGCTGGAGAGAATTTTTTTCCTTGTATCCCTCAATCTATAAAACTCTAAAGGGTACAGCTTGATTACTCTTACAGTAAGCACTATTTGGTCCGCAGAAAGTCAGCCAAAAATGTAGCTGATAATGACTATTTATATGGTCTGCACAATTCTAGTTATCTTAAAGAGCTGTTCATATATACAGTACAGTACAGTATATCTTGCTTGTTAAAACAGGCCTTCATGAAACTGTATAACAACTCTAAATGTATGGAACATGGAGGAAAAGTTGTACTGGGGGCTGGGGCCTCGCTGGATCCTTTTGCTGACGTGTGCAATGAGCTGGGAATTCTTGAGTGTGCAATGTGTGAAATAATTTTTGCTGCCTTACCATAGCTAGTAGAAGAAAGCAGCCTCTACTGTTAGTTTAGAAGCATATAAAAGTCCAACATGCTTTAATAGATTAAGACTCATCCTGGCATAGCTTAGAACTTCATGCTTTCTTTAGTGCATCTCTTCACAGCTCCACTAAACACACAGAGTGATTTAGTTGCTGTATGAGCTATCTGTAACTCAGATGTGCATAAATCAATGCAAATGGAGGGCCAAACTCAGCAGTAAAACAATGGTACTGAACAGAAAACAATTCCTCCACCAGGCTTTTGACACAGTATCAAAAATCTCTACTTCCCACTGAAGTGAGAAAAAAAAAAAGCCAGACAAAATTCCTGGATGTTCAGATTCAAACAAGAGACAGTGCTGTAGAAATCCTGATACAAAATATATGGAATGTTATGCTTCAATTACCTGCACATATGATATTAGATATGAGAATGATGCTTAAGTATATCACCAACACTTGTGCATTAGTTGTTGAGGTTTTTTCCTTTATAAGGGAAAATGTCAAGAAAAAATAATTTTGTTTCACTCCTTGTCATAGCCTAAATTTACTACTTGTCATAGAATAAATATAGCATCTCTTCAGGTACAGCTTCTAAAATTAAAAAGTATACCTTTAGTCCTGGGAGAGATGCCAAAAGCTCGTTACTTGTCTCCAGATTTACTACATGGGAATAATGTGGAAAAAACTCACGGCTTTTAAGATTTAAACTCAGCAGCATATCAAATTTATTCTTATATGGTATACTTGTTCATGACCTCTAGTCTTAAGAAATTCTGTCATGTTTGAAAACTAGTCCCTAGTGAAGCCTGTATCAATGTTAATAGCTAAGAGGTCAATGCAACTGCTAAACAGTTTGTATTACTGTCAGGGTGGTCATGAAAACAACACCTGCTGCATGAGCACTTGGCAGCTGGGTCAACAGGCACTGTGGGAATTTATCAATTTAGGGGGCCACTTGCATAGCACTTTGACTGATGAATTGGGAAAGACTGGCTTACTGGGCTAAAGCTGCTCTATTATGTGTGACTTTCTTTAGGATGGCAGAGGCTTCCTGCAGGCTCCAGAAAATAAGCGAAAGATAAACTGAGCTGTATTTTTTCCTTATAAAGCGATAAAAAGTGAGAACTCCTTAATAGCCAACACTAGAAAGACTTTAAGAAAAGGGGAAAAAAACTACGAAACCAAAACAAAAACTTTTACAGTCAGTGAGCTGTGATGTGATTGAAAAAAATCCTTAGGTTTTTCCATCGTGGTTACAAAGGAGTTTTTGTGAAGTACTTCTGTAAAGTGAAACTCTCTAGACTGGTATTTGCAAAAAGCTCTAATTTCTCTTTAGTGTCTCTTGTGGGAATAGTAACTGCATGTGGGTAGGTAAATGAGATAAGAATTTTGCATGCTCTGGCTAAACGAAACATAATTAGACATTAATTCTGGCTTTCCATTCCCTCAAATGACTTAAGGGATAGTAACTTTCTGAACAGAAAGAAATCATATGGCCCACCTGGGTTGGTGAGGGCATTCACCAACAAAATTGGCTCCTTCTACAGAGAGTTTCCAGTAGGAGCTTTGGAGTTTATCTATAACCCCTCAGAACTGAGTATCTTGATGCAGATTACTCTAAAACTGTGTGTTTCCATTTCCATAGTAATTAAAGTCTCAAACAGGGCTACACTTTCATAAATGCTTTTCTTATGTAATACCACCAAACACTCCTGACTCATACTAAAAAATCAAATCACTGATGGTTTTCTAAAGAGCCTGAACAACGTCAAAATGAGGCATGACCTAGATACTGTCCCTTTGTGTTTGAAATCAGTCTGTTTGGAAATGCTGTCCGACAGCGGAAATCCTGGAAGGTGATGATGGAAAGGATGATAAGTGGAATTATATACTCTGGAGGGGCATGAAAGAGGAGTGAGATGGTTTGAATCAAGTTCAAGTTTCAATCCAACGGGAAGCAGCTATTCCGGCTGTTGATATGAAACACATTGAAATCCAGATCTATAAGGTGTTACAAGGAGAGGAAGAGGAAATCTTCTTCTGTGTGCAGGAACACGTACTCAGGCTCTGCCCTCATTCATAAAAATCACCTGTTGCTTTCAGGGAGCCATCCTGGTCAAAACAATTACTCATCCCCTTTGGAGTCACCGTATCGATGGTGGCAAACTCTTAAAGCTTCACACTTAAAACTTCACAAGAGATACAGAACATCTTTTAAATGGAAAACTTTTGCATTGTCTGTCATTTTGAGGACTCTTCTCTGAATATCTTTCCTTTTATCTGTAATTTCCTTAGAAATTAAAGTGATCGTATTATAAGTACTCTAAAACAAGACTTACAAAGCCACTTTATGGCTGTTCTCCCACCATCCAAAGTTTATTTTCTTACTTCTTGGTCTAGTAATAATGTTTAAATTACAGACTGCATGGACCTATCAACAATCATAGTTATTTAAATATTCATTTTCACAGTTGATTTTCTCCTCTCATCATGCTAGAAAAATGATTACTTTTTCTTTTCTAATGGGTTTGTCTCCTGTTTTCTCTGTTATCAACTAACTGGAATCTTTGGACCTCTATACATTTTCTGCATCACTGTTTACTTAGTTATTTTTTCTTTTGAATTCATCAATACTTTTGTGATTGATATTAGTATGTATTTTTAGAAACAGAAAACACAACAGAAAAGTTATGAAACAGAAAGCAGAAAACTAGAAAATAAAAAGGTTTTGGTTTTTGGCCACAAAAACAATTTATAAAATGCTAGTATTTGCACTGACCTTCAGGGTATCTGACTGACCCCACCTTTTAGTTGAGAAGAACTTAAGTCTTTCTCCCAGTATTTTCTCACTAGTTCCAACCCCTGGAAAGTAGCGGTAATGGGGTTTTTTTATAATCATCAAACGATAGATATATTTTTCAGAGACACACTTTTACCTTAAGAACTTCTCTTAACTGCCAGTTTAACTAATGTGCCCAATGTTGGTTTTATGTGCTTTTAATTTTAATGTTTCCCACAACTCCTCCATCCTCAAAGCTAAATATGTTATTGGCTATACTCTTCTCTTTATGGGATTTTTGGTAATATGTAGTATATCTACATTTTGCAGCACTTCACATACTTTGGGCTTTTTTTAATCACTTCATTGTCCATGAGCTCTCAGGCACCAATTTATCATTATAGCAACCTTTTTACAAAGAGAAGGATTATTCCACTCGGTGCTTTCAGTGGGAGTCTAGTTATTGACATGAAGTATTTGGAAGAACTGAACAAAAGTTTTACTGTGGTACCTGGAATGCTGTATTTCAAACTGCTTTGATGACTGTGGGATTCAGAACCTCCGTGTTGATCATGTTCATCAATTTGTCATATATCACCTCAGTTTAACACCTCATTTCTGTTACATATGAAGGATTGTTTTAGGATGGGACTTTCTCATTGCTGAGTACTGAAGACTAATGCAAAGAATTCCCAGGATTACTCTCATCTTCTGATCTCCTAATGTTTTAACCTGCCCACTTAATTTGATTTTTTTCTATATCCAAGTAATAGATTTCTGTCTTAAGCTACATTTGATACAAGAAAAATAGGAGTCATGGTTATGTTTGAGAGCAACTTTGACTATGCAGTAGTTTTCTACAAGTCAAGAGGACATGACCTCAAGCTGTGCCAGGGGAGGTTCTGGTCAGACACCAGGAAGAATTTTTTTACTGAAAGGGTTTTTAAGCATTGGAATGGAGCGTCCAGGGAAGTGGTGGAGTCACCATCCCTGGAGGTGTTCAAGAAACACCTCGACATGACACTCAGTGCTATGGTTTAGTTGACAAGGTGGTGATCTCTCAAAGGTTGGACTTGATGATCTTGGAGGTCTTTTCCAACCTTAATGTTTCTATGATTCTAAAAAGATCAAAAGAAATCAAATCCTGCACCTTCATGTAATGTTCATTCTTTAAAATAAAAGAATAATTTTGTAAGTTTGCAGCAGTGTATAAATGACCATCTGCAGAAGAAGGATGGATTTGCATGGAATTATTGATTTCCAGCAAGGGGCTACTGCAAGAAATTATAATTTTGTTTTTTACACTGCCCCAGGTATGGAAGATTCTCTTTGCAAATTAACAGGTCTGCCAGGGGCCACCTCTCACAGGGTTTTTTTAATAATCAATGAACTTGTAAGACATGACAGACCAATAGTTAGATGATTTTATTTTTATCTGCTACTCATAGTCCACCTGCAGCATCTTCACTTTGTGTTCTAGAAAGCTTAGCATGGTAGGGTTTATGTGGATATTTGCTGTATTGGTATGGTGCACACCACGAGGAGAAGCAACAAAATATTAACACGGAAAAGAATGTTATCTTGTAAATAACAATATTTTGTTACTAAAACTTGACATGAACATTTGCCAAAGCCATGGAATTTTTAAGTTGTTTACAGGGGTGGTATGAACTTAGCATGGAATGGTAAATAGAGCTGCAATGCTCTTTGTGGAAGTCACTCACTCATTATCTTTCCCTTAAAATCCACAATGGTGTGAGACTGAAAAGCAACAAAACTCAAAACTTTGCGTGAATGAAAATTATCCCATGCTTCTGAGAAGCGTTACCAAAAACGATATCCCTTTGCCACAGTCTGTTTAATTTCAACTGTGTGCCAATTTACAAAAGTATTTTATAGTTTTCTGGTTACTTTCACCAGTAAGCAAACACAGTCTTGACCCTTTTCCGTGCATGAAAACAGCCAACCGTGAGTGCAGCAATGGGAGGTCTGGCCTTTCAGGTATGTCAGTTGAAGACCACCCTACTGGAAGAGGTAACAAGAACAAAAACCTGAGGTCAAACAAGGCAGCCCCATGTAATTAGATACTAATAGTGGATTTAGGGTGTAAAATTCACTTAAAACCATACACCAACAGACTAAACAATCCCAGGAAGAATGGCAAGTTTTGTTCTAAAAAAATGTTTTCAATACCAGAAAGCATAAATAAAACATACATAATAACCTTGACTGACAGACTGCACTAACCTGCAGTAACATCTGCTTCCAAATTATTTGCTGTAGTTTTGGGATAGTACAATTATAAAACACTGAAACTCCCCTACCACTGAAACTCTACTGTAACTTATAGTACAGCATGCATCCAATGTCATGATTTTATTGTTGTATTCACTTGTTATCCCAGTAAAAATGTTTAGAATTTGACAAGAAAATAAATTCCTCTCTTAACAGCAAAGCCAAAAATGGAGGTCTAACTGTATCTGATACTCATGGAGGAACATGCTGAAATAGGTGCTGAACAAATAGGCAGCTGCTTTTGTAGGGTATGATGGGCTCAATGTAACTATACAGCAAACTTCATTTCTGTTGGCTGTTTCATTTGGAATTGATTTCTGATACTTTTCAGGATGGATGTGCTACTTTTACATGTCAGAAGTTGGTCTGATAGAGCAGCAATATCCATCGTGAAGAAAATGGTATTCCCTCAGCTAAAGTGAGTATCTGCTAGTCATCAGCTCTTATTGCTGCTGGGGCCCTGGGTCATGTTGGGAACTGGCTTTTTGCAGTCCTTCCAGATTCCTTAATATTTTCATAGCTCCAGCTGCTCTGCAAAGATCATGCCTTCAGGAACTTTGGTTTGATAATTTTCATTTATCCTCATTTTACAACTGGTAAATTAGCCAAAATAATTAGACCAATCCTATTAATTCCATGTCTTATAAATCACTTGAGTGGGATTTATAAGCCCTTTGGAAGCAGTTCTTTAAGAACTGTTAAAGAATTTCGTGTATTTCTGGCACAGAGTCCAAGGACACAGGATTTCCCTCCTTGGTGCTCCAAGCCTGCCCAGGGAGAGACAGGTAATGGGAGGGGTATGGAAGGATGTTGAATACCAGGAAGGAGTGACAACTCACACCTACTGAGAACTGAGTCCTCTCTACTATTCTCCATTGGTGGTATCTCCTGCACAACAGAAGAGATGTTTGGGAAAGACTGATCGAGTTCTTTAGAGCTTACTTATGGTGAAACTGACACTGGCTAGGACTGCCAAGTTGCTTTTCAGTACACAGAACAGGTATTGCCACACAGTGCTGGTCTTTGGAGCCAGCTCCTGTTGTGCATCGTCCCATCACAGTAGCAGGTGAGGAAGCAGCAGCACAGGGGAGAATTCCAGCATCTGCCTTCCATTGATGCTGTGTAACTTCTGTGGTACTTACAAATCATTTGGCTTCAGAACTACCAGGAGCATCTTTTACCAGTCCATGTGGTTCCACATTAAGTATGTCTACATCTCTATGAAAACAAATTAAGAATATACATCTAGGTGGGAAACTAGGCAGCTTTCAGCACAATGTCTAAGTGTAAAAATTCCCAGAAGTTAGTGCTGGTCACTGCTCTGTTGTTTTGACATTCCCTTCCTCTGAGACAGTGAATCAATTCTGCTTGTTGCTGCTGGAACATTTGCTTTTAGAGAGCCCCCTGCATTGAGAATTTTCCTTATTATTGATTGGCAGTATTGCATAATTCAGCCACATGAAGAGAACCGCAGTTACCTTCTGGTTTTTAACCTACTGAAGGAAAGGCTGATCTTACAGAGAAATGCAGCGCTCACCTTTTTGGGTCAACAATCTTGTAGAGTTTTCCACTGTGAGGCTGTGTCATACTTTTACTGCTTGATAATATGTAAATCTCACCTGCAAGGGAAACCAGTGCAATAAATTAGTTCTCCTTTCCTAAGATGTCAAATAAATGACTTTTGTGATCTAGTTGTATTTGCCAAATGAAATTAATAAAACTTCAGAAGAAACACTGAAATATACAACAGAATCATTTGCTATTTGAAAATTTATATAAGAACTTTCCCCAAACCGATGCTAAAATGTGAAAAATATTCTATCGTGAGAGTTTTTTCTTTCATATAGTATAGAATTGGTTAAAAAATTTAAATCAGTGAGGAAGGGAGAAGAGGGGAGTCAGTCTGCTCGTGCAGTATCTTTGTCCCTTAATTCTGTAATGTTGGGAAGAAAAGCAAATGTTTTATACATTGTGTCATAGTGAGTGACACAGTTCACAGCATGTGAGACACAGTAAGGACTTTTGCCCTTTGCAATAACACATCCTCTTCTCAGCTCTTCCTGCAAGGCTGCTGAGGTGTAGCTGAGAGCAGTGTAGACAGCTATGGCAAAGGACAGATCGCCTTCTTTTTAAACATTTACTATAATTATGAATGCTTCAGCAGGAATTACTGATAAGCCTTATGATTTAAGAACAATTCTTTTAGTATTTACCTAATTCATCTTCTCCAAATCCCAAGACAGGGCCTGAAAAGAAACCTCTACATGAGCCAGTGTTGCCAAGACAGAGGGGTTTCTCTTGCCACTGTTTGGTTGCAGGACTCTGTTGCAGCGTTAAAAAATTTCTATATTCAAAAACACATAAAACAAACTGTTATATTACATTTTGAACAGAGAGTTTTCATTGTCCAGATAAATAAGTAAACAATTGCTGCAAGTAGCTTCATAGATACATTTGTGCAGTTCCTTGTCTTATGATTTTCTGTACTTTTTTCCAAGGATTAGGTATGTTCTGTATGTCACCATTCATCAGAATGCTGTGCTATTTTATTCTCAAATCTAGAATCTAATCTGCATTACCACGCTGCTAAACTGGCAAAGTGACACAATATACAACGCTGTGGGTGTTGCTTTCTACAGGCAGCTGAGTGACTAAATACACCTTACACTTTACACACATTTTTGTTTAAGAGTGAGTTGTACAAAACCTACCCATTGCGGTCTCCAAACACATAACTTCCATAGAGCCTCTCCGACTGGCAGCCCCGATACACAAATCCACCAACCAGGGATCCACTGCTAAATGGTTTGAATTCTAGAAGTGAGGGCTCACTCTCTGCAAAGGAACTACCATAGCATTAGATCACATGGTTTTTCATATTGATGCACATTTATGAAAATGTTACTGCTTCAAGAAAAGATATTAGTTCCATTTAAAGATTCCTCAGAATTCAAGATGTGTTGCTGGAAATGAGATGTTAAAAAAAATCAGAAAATTACAGCAAAGTCTGGTTGCGAAACAATCCATTAGAGATTTCCAAAGAAGAGGCTATAATTGTTTTCTTCCATGTGTGCAAGCAGGGAGAATAAAACTACGTAAAGATTAGGTTGGACTTCCGTTGAAATCGGTGTAATTACTGCTATTAATTTCCACATGTCAATCCAAGTCTGCGGAATGGATCTCCTGAACTTCAGGAATAAAATAACCCCCATTCATTGTAGAGTCCAGTGCAGAAATTCCAGTGATTTTCAGTAGAACTTGGTTTGAAAGCCTTTCAATGGTTTGAGAAACTTTCCAAATCACAGTTTTAAGCATGGTATGTGTGTTACATCCCATAAAACATTGGTATTACTGGCTGTACCTTCTCATGGTAATGTATTTTATGCTGCTGTAGTAGTTGCAATTCCTATACACTTTTTTTTCCCCTTTTTTATTTCACAAAACCACAGAGTTTAGTCCTATCAAATAATTCTTCAAGGAAGTTTCAGTGTACATGTTCCTGTTCATGCAATCAAATACTGCTTAGGGTACAAGTAGGCTCCATTTGACATACTAGCTGCATAATTTTAAAAAAAGCCATAGGCAATAGAGCATTTTTAATAGGAATTTTTTTTAGTCAGAGGGCTATCTGCATGTCTTTGATAAATGCATTTCCCAGATTGTTCTACATGAGTTAGAGCTGAAATTTTATGGGGGAGAAAAGGATGGTGAACTCTTTTTATTGAAGCCATTGACCCACAGCCTAGTATTAATATTGGCAAGCTGCTCTGGATAGACACAATATTGCTTAGTTTACACTCTGCAATAAGGATGCAGTCAAAATTCCACTGGAGAAGTGGTTAACCAAATATTATTCTTTGGTTTGGCTTTTATAAAACAGACACAGAAAATACATGCAATAACTGAAGTAGTACAATTGCATTATGCTATTGTGTACTGTTGTGCCAGCCAGCACAGCTGCTTTGCTTTTAAGGGAAGTGCAGGTGGGAGAACCTAGGGATGTGAATTAGAAAGGGAAATGCTACATTCCAGGAGACAGGCCAGTTCTCACTGCCTTTACACACCGTTGGCATTTATCACATGTTACCATCAGGAATTTACAAGCTGCTAAATGGGCAGTCAAGGCAGGTGATAGCTCAGAGGAAGGGTCACCTGGCTTGCCTGAACTAGCAAGCGATCTTGGTGAGCACCAGAGTTAAATATCAAACTGAAATCGTGACTGACAATCATACTGATTCAGAGAGAACATGCAACCTTTTAATATATTAAAGTCCCTAACTGAGTATATTTATCTTTTTGTAATCTAATCTAAACTAGTCATTTATTATGAAGTAGTAGCATAGTGCCTCTCTCTAAGTTTTTTATTTTTAGTAACATTTAAACAGAGCTCAGTTATTTCCCTGTTTGGTTGTGGTCTGTTGTTGTCTATCTCACTTTTTCCATTATAAGAGGCACATTACATGAGGTTTCCATTCTCTGTCTTAAAAGGTTATTTGTGAAAGACTGAGAATACGTTTTCATAATTTCCTGATATTCCAAAATATTCTCTTTATGAGCCAAAATATACAGCAACAGTGAGATCTTTGACAGACTAGCAACTGTCAAATTTGTTAAATCTTACTTACATGGTATTCTAAACCAACAAGAACAAAGTCGAGTAATTTCAATTTGGTTTTGTCCTGAAGCTTTTATCTGCTTCTACATTGAAGTTTTCTCTTGAAAAGATTGAACTTTTCACTTCTATGTCTGATAAGTTATCTATCCTATGTATGCTGTAAGTTTCCTATCATGGCTATACAGTCCTTTATGTATTCTCTTCTGCTTTCTATTTATTAGTCCATAGACATAGAAACTGACTGTTGCCAGCAGCTTTACCCTGGATAGAACTTACCATAGTCTTTACCCTTTATTATTTGTAAGATTCTTGCTGAAGATCTGTTCTTTCCATTTGAATCTGAACAAAGTATAGTTAAATTGATGTTCACATCTGTTGGGTGCCGGTCCACAGCACAACTGTAAAACAACAAGAGAAAAAAAGAGAAAATCCATGAGAAAGGTGAGTTCATAATATATAATTATCAATATGAAGCATTACATTTTAAAGTATTATTCTTTCTTTGTGGTACCTACTCATTTGAGGGACCTATTTCATGCTGAGCCAAAATACCTGAGAAATGTGGTAAGATTTATACACAAGAGATAATTCAACTTTCCCATTCCTACACCACGTCTATGTAATGTGAAGTAAAACAGTTTTTCCCTAGTGATAAAATGTAGTCTGCTCTATAGTACCTGAAAGGAATAGAGCCTTAACCAAGCTAAATGAACTTACATGGTGTAGGAATTTTGGACTGTTAAAAAGTCCAAGAATCAACTCCTTATCTGAGCAACTTGACTTTCTGATTTTTTTCAAACCATGACTTTAAATGTCACTTCAGTACTACCACCCACCTAATTTGCTGAATTATGTGTTGTTTAGTTAAAGCATTGTTCTCCTCCTTGCTATTGTTTAGATATCACCAGATGTTCTCATTTGTTTTCCATGTGCCTTTTTTTCCCAGTCAAGATTCCCATCTCAGCTGTACTTTACAAACTCTCTGCTTCAAGCTCTTTGTGTTCACAAAGGTAGTAATTTTATTATTTATTAAAACTAAAAATGCTGTACTTTGTTTCTGTCATTTGGGTCTTGACTTGTAGTAGTTGTGCATGCTCTTCTCTTTCCCCTTTGCCAATGTACATTTGTTTCTAACAGTGACATATGTATGGAGGTGGAGGAGTGGAAGATTCAAAAAGTTCATGAGTGCTTTTATTATTGAAATATTGCTGCCTGAGTGTATAAAAAAAGGTCTGGTTGAAAACAGTGTCTGCTCTAGAGTAATTTCAGTTTAATTGAAACTTACTTACCGGCCTGGATTGTGGAGTCCATGTGCAAAAATCTCCGGAGGCTGGTTTGTGCTATTGAAGTGTGGGTTGCTCCGTGGGATGGAATAAGGGACATTGCACAGGTCAGTATTGACGTCGAGGCGCAATACAGAACCTGTAAAATCACTGAGAGAGTTGGAGGGTAAAAGAATTGCATTTTTAAAAGTATTTTACTGGTAGATTTAATCCATATAATACTAGAGTGAACCAGCAAAATAAATGACCCACTTTACTGATTAAACACGTAGAGATTGATTTTGTGGTGGATGCAAGTCCAAACTTCTTTGTAACAGAGCCTATGCAAGTCTCAGTTTGGCAAATACCTTGCCTTGTTATGTGCAGACTAAAACGCCTCTGACCATGTTGTTGGGAATCAACTTGATCAATAAGAACAACTTTCCAAACATCAAAATTATTTATGGCTTCAAATATAAGGCTACTAACTCTTTTATACTCTGTGTCATCTAGAGTAACTATGGATATTATTTATCACATTGCAATTACATAATGCTTTTTGCTCACACTTTGGATCCTACTCTTGAATTCAATGATTTCTAGTCACAGTACAATCCAAAGACTAAATATATAGAAAGCAAGTGAGAAAAAAATTCTATTATTTGAATGGAGATGTTGATACTTTTTTGTAAGGATTCAGAATTTTCTTGTTATGAGAAACAAGAGAAACTAAAATGTTTTAACTTCCATTTATGATTGTGATGGAGGAAAGAAGTAGAAGAAGAGCGCCTAAACTCTTTTTATAAACATGAAAAGATGTGATGTTTAAATTCATTCCTTTCTGTCTTTCTTCATCATTAATCTGTTTCAGTCTCCCGTTGTTTTACATTAATTTAAAACCCAGTATTACAATTGCCCTCTGGCCTGGGTTTTAAGTATATCCTTATACTTAAAAAATACTTAAAAACTGCAGGATCACCTGCAATTCTGCTGAGCCACAGAAGCCTTTAAGCACAATAATAGCAGTCTATCCACTGGTAGTTTTTGTACCTTAAGCCATCCATCTCCTCCATGTCATCTAGAGTGATCATGCCATCTCCAAGAAAAATGTATAGGAAACCATCTGGGCCAAAGAGCAGCTGTCCTCCTAGATGTTTTCGATGTAGTTCTGCTACTTCTAAAAACACTCTTGCTGTCCTCATGTCAACTTGGTGTGGATTTTTCCTGGAAGTTAAAGATACGAACACAGTTCTCACATTTCACTATTATTGTTCTTCTTTCTAAAAATACACTTGACTCATTCAAATGATACTTTGAGATGTGGATGTTGTAACTTGATGGAAAAATGCCTAACAGTTATTTCTGAGAAATTTCAATCTTCTACCATTCACAAACAATTATTTTTCAGCCTATACACAATAAGTAGGAAGTAATTATAATTAAAACATGACCAAATAACTGAAAAAAAGTCTTAAAAATAAAAAACAGTGTACTTCCTGTCATCCCAAAACCAAAGTTTGAAATAAAATCCACACTAGTTTTTCTGCAGGTGCCTAAGTTTATACATTGTAAACCTTGTGTTCATTTTAGAAATCAGAAATACTAAAATGCAGAGGTTGCTGAGAAATAAAGAGTTTGTGAATTTTAGAGTTCTACTGATACCTGGATACTGTGTACTCTACGACCCTAAGGATGTGGTCATGAGGTCCAATAGCCCACCGTTCTTGGTTGGTGGTATAAGACACATACAGCTTTCCATTTTTCTTGTAATTGGGATGGAATGCAAGGCTTAACAGTCCTCTTTCATCTCCTCCCTGCAGTCAAATGAAAAACACAAAGAATTGTGAAGTTAATTATGTTCTTTATTGTGTTTCAGCTGGAACCCAAAAAAAAAAGTTTCTTTCTTGTGGATAATCTTTGCCCAAACTCTTTTATTTCTTTCCTGACTACTGCACAAAAAGGATTATAAAACATTTCACTTTGGGGAAGTCTTTAAGAGTTAGAACAAGACAATTGCCTTATGTAGTTATCTATGCACAAGTCTGTTACGCCACTTGTGTGGAGTGATTTGTGTTTGTAATCTTTGGGAAGCCATGAAGACAAGTTTAAGTGCTGTGAAGGATTCTTTGCTGGGTTACTAGGTTGCTTGTAATTCGTAGAAGACGAATAAAAAGGTCTATAATCAGCAGTCACTTCTAATCCAAGTATCCAAAACCTAAAACATAGTGCTGGCTGCCAACTCCCACTGTCTTGGCAATATGTTTAGAAAACAGTTAAATTGCTTGTGTAATATGTAAACCTTTGTTTTACCCTGGAGGCAGCAACATCAGTTGTCACAACTATGGTGGTCTGTTCATCATAGCTGGTGTACTGTAGGTAATAAGCAGCCTTGGTCTGTGTGCAGAGAAACCATAGTTTTTACATGTGGTCCCTCACTGGAAAGGTTTTTTGTTATTTTTTAAAGTAAAAATAGAAAAATCTCAGAACAACTTTCTTTTGTTATTATGTTTGCCATGAAGATTAGTACAGTTATATGTTAAGCATCCAATCTATGTAATGTACTGTGACAATGCAAATACCCTGTGCACTTAAATAGAAGGCAATTTTCTTTTCGGCTTCTAAAAAGCTTCTAAAAATGTATGTACCCTTACTATGCCTAAAACTGAATTTGTATAAATGAAGAACAAAACTTAGATTCATTTGTTGCTCTTGAGGCAATACAGGGAACGAAGCTGAGGCACAGAAATAAACACAGCACACAGAAAACAATTCAAATTCAATTCATATATGTGATTATTCACAAGCTGATAGTTGTTTTGGAGTTTAACCCAGGGCTTGCCAGCCCTTCAAAACTAGAACCAGTGACTGTTGCAGATTCAAGTGCTCCAGTTCTGCACCCGTAAGGAAACAACGTTTTGCAACTCTAACCACACCCAAGATAACTAATTATGAAATTTTAAATTATAAGAGAGAATGAACCTTTTAAAATGTATTTGCACTTCAGAGTGATGGATGGGCCTGTCTTCCTGTTGAAAGTCATCCCACAAAGGGCCTAACTGGGAAAGTGCACAGCTTTAATTTATTTTAATTCAACATGATTGCTGTACTTCCTTTTTAATCACAACCACCAAAGAGAAACCTGAATCTGAAATGGGGATGTAAATAGGTCACGAGATTTCCATACAAACAGATTTGTACAATGAAATCTGGATCCTGCTAATTTAGAGGCAGGCAAAATTTGCTAGTTTGTTTGCTAGAAAAATTTAGTTTCAGGGGGTTATCAGAGAGGTTAGTTTTGAAAGTCTAGTTAGAGCTGCCAAATCAGTTGCAGTCATCATGGATGAAGGCACTGGCAATCCAGCTCTTTCTCCCTTATGAGCCAAAAATAATTCTGCAGCTGAGTCTGAACTGATTGTAGATATTATTGTTTGAGTTTCTAAGAGTTTTGACCAAGTTGCTCTGATAAAGTCTGAAGCAAAGGGAGGCAAATCCGTTGCTTTGGGAACAGGAAGGCATATTTCAAAGATTCCTGATGAATGATTCTATCTGTTGTGCCCAGACAAAGACAATCCTATTTCTTCTCATGAGAGATGAGTTCAACTCATTTAAGGGCCCAGGAATGTCAATGAGTCACACCAGGTCTGCCATGCAAGGTGAATTATTGAAAGTATTAGTAAGAAGAGATCTTTTTGTTACTAAGCTGAAGATTTTATTTAGTGCTTGATGCCATGGCAGCCGTCTCAGTGTGAAAGCAAAGTTGCTGAAAGCATAAACAGGTGAAAATTAAATTAAGAGCTTTTAATGAAGTACACATGAAGCAAGAATTTGAAAAATGGATGAAACATGGGACCTGCAAGGTAGTAACTATGGCAAGTTGCATTCATAGGACTTTCACTCACTGCTGTCTTGCATGATTCTGTTAGAATGCAATATATCTCTTTGTACATTGTTTCTATTGCTTCTTGAAAAGTCACACTGCTGTTTTTCAAAGTCGGATAGACATTTTGTTCTAAAAAGTCTATTTATTCATGCAGTTAATAAAAACTTTCTGAATATCCCTCCAAGATACTGAAATCAGTGCAGCATCAAGCCATTAGTTGGCTTACGTTCAACTAGAAATCCAGATGAGTTTTTCCATATTTAGTTTTCCTGGTTTTAGAAACTGATTGTTCATGTGTATTTTCAGCTTTATCACTAACTGGCAAACCTGTTCTTTCCAACCAAATCACTGCCACAACTTCCATAGCTTTTGAAATGCCCTCTATGTGCCAGAAAGTATATAGTTTGCTGTAGTGTTGTCTCATATGCTGTGTGGTAAATTGAGAGATATCCAGCAAAATCCCTTAGGAGCAGGCATTTTAGTACTATCAAACCAAATAATTATGTACAAAATTTCAGACTTTCTCTATAGAATATTCCTCACTTTTACGTTTTTTATCAGTGGACTTTTGATGTGAAACCAGCATCCCAGGCTGTTCAGTCTTTCCTGGGGAGACCATGTGTCAAACATCTGGATCTTTTTCTTGGCAGGTTAATAAGTTATTGACATCCTTTTTTTTGAAAGTTTCCCTTTAGATGAAACCAGCACCAACAAACTGTAGATGATAAAGCAGCTTGTATGAGATTCTGCACTGCACTATTTGATGGAATAACCAATAATGTTTGTCAGTTGTATAAGGAACGGCAAGAAGAATGAGGAAAATCTTTGTATTCCATTGGGATGTCTGTTGAAGACAAAGAATGATGGTTGGCTGAAATGAGTATTAATTACTTAAACATACTGTGGACTGGGGCCAATGTGAAATTGGTGTTGTAACTAAATCTGGCAGCTCCCACTTTCTATGTCTGCCTGCGCTGCTCTGTAGCTTGAACACTCCCCTCTCCTGTTCATGGCAGTGACACCTTCTGCACCAATACTACACTTCTTCCAAAACTGATTTCCTTGGACCAGGAACCTTGTACCTTTAAACCTCAGTTTGATCTAGTTTAAGACCATAGCCATGAAAGTCATTTAATCAGAACTCTATAAAGTCAGTACAAAGCTAAGTAAACTTTAAAACAAAGTGTTTCTATATTTTTCATTTTTAAGTGGCTGTTTCTTTTTGCACTGTAATTTCTGACATAATATATTTACACTTGTAAAAATGTTAAATAAGTGCACAACATGATCCACTTTGTATTTTGACTCACACTAAGAGAAGTCACTTGCATTGTGAATGCTGCATGTGAAGCATGTGAATACTGGATTTTTATAGAATGGTGCTATTTTCGTGTAACCATTCCTTAGAAGTGGGCTCTGCTTCCAATTTGTGTGCTTTCAAATGTACTCTGGTATATCTCTGATATTATAGACAGAAGTTTTATAATATTATTAAGGTATTACACTTTTTCTATGATACAGAAACATATGCTGCCCTTATTTTTAAGACATGTTGCCATTTAATTATGTCAATATATGTGTTATTACATAGAGTAAATACAGAGAAATATAAAAAGGAATGCTTTAACTGGTATTTTAAACTATTTAATTTAAAATAAATCATATTGTATGTATGACCCTTAATTACGTATCCTTAGTAGTAATTAATGCTAGTAAGCAAAACCAGACATGACCATTTATTTCCATTACTCTGTGTGGCTTAATAGTAAACAATGTAGGTAGCATATTCCAAGTTTTCCTTTAAAATTGATTTCAAAATGCACTCTTTATATGATACTTATAAAATAATGGTATTTATACTTACCAGTACTATTATGGTATATATATATTTGTTATAGAATGGTATTTATACTTAACTCTTGTGTCTAGACAAACCCATTCGTGTTGGAATGGAGTAACAACCTTTTTTAAAAGGGGTAGTGCTTAAATTATGCAAATTCAACACTGACTTAATATTTTAACTCTGATATCTTTGTACCATTTGTTTTCATCTATTATTATAGTGCAAATGCTGGGTAAGTTGTTGAAGTAATATAGTCACCTTTAGTTTATTTCCTATGTAATAAATAGCATAATCAGTATGCCTTACCAAGTGTTTGATCTTAAGGAGTTTTATTTGTAAAAAACATGGGTGAAGGGTGTAAAATCTCTTATCAGGCAGCACCGTCTGAACTCTTCAGAAAGAGATTCAGGAGGGCTGAAGATCAGTGTCAGGTATTCTCTGTAGGAAGTCGTTGCTTAATCGCCATGTTTTGGAAATTTGGCCCCAGCACAGGATAGAAATGTGACTCCAGCAGAAGCAGAAGCCTGCCAAGGTCTGCTGCAGGGGTACACCCTGCCCTTCAAGCTGCACCACCTATTCTGAGCTCCACAACAGGGAATTGCCCCTGCCTGGTGGAAATACAGCAAATATAGAATGAAAGGAACAGAAGTTGTCTGGGCTGCAGGCAGGCTGCAGGAGCAGAGCTCCTACTAGACCTCTCGGGTGTTGAGGACTCAAGTGCTTTGCTATCTGTGGGGCCTGAGGCCTCTGGCAAGGGAAGCATTTGTAACCTAAGACATTTACCTTAGGGGAAAATAATTACACTGATGTCATGGCTCAGTATGGTCTACATACTAGACCCTATCTCCAAAGCATTTCCTTTTTCCTCTTGTGTTGCAGAGCTTCACTTTTTTCCTTGTTTGTAAAGGGCTTTGCAGTTATCTAAGGATTTTTTTAAAACATTTTCATTATTTTTTACTGATTTCAACAAATGCACTATTTTAATACTTAACTTTAAAATAACTTTAGGTACAAGAATGCTTGACAATTAAATTTATACATGAGAAATACTTAAAGGACTGTACTCTGACTTGGAATTTAAGCACAAAACCTACTGAAGTTAGAGATGCTTTTTATTCATTTAGGTGCAGGGCAGGATTTAGCTGAAAAAGGCCAAAGTGCATCCATCACAATGTTTTCTGTTCTGATGTTTGATAGCAATAGAACTTAAACCCTGATTCTTTTTTCTTCTTACTTCTGTTGCAGCAAAGACAAAATTTTGACATGGGGGGATCATTTTTTTTCTTTTCCTTACCTTCACAGTCCTTTGAAGATACCAGTCACTAAATGCAGGACCTTTCACTTCTAGTCCTAGTCCTCTGTACTTATTTTTTTTAATTCCTCAACTCCAGATTTTGCTGTTCTGCTGGGCAAGTCTTTAGTTTAATCCAAATGACAGTCCTCGTCCCCTGATAATACAATTCTTTCTTCCCGTCCTCCTAAAGAAAGTACATGAAACTTATAAATGCAGATGCCAACCCAACACAAACCCACAGCTTGCCTCCTTCACACTCTTCTGGTACAACAGAAATCCTGCTTTCGCAACTCTCCCAATTAATTGGCTGGGAGCAGCTGAAAGCTTTGAGACTGCTCAGAGCCAGCCAATAATTGAGCAGTTCTGGGCAGAGTGACATACGGCTGTGAGTGTGCTTGCAAGGAGGTGGCCATGAGCCCATGTGAGGTCTGCATCTGGACTGAGAAACTTTATGTACTGCACTGCTTTAGGAGAATTGGAATAACAGAAGACAGTGGAAATCAGTCCCGGAAGAGGGAGATTCAAATAAAGACCAGATGATTATTGCATTCAGTAAAGCTGGCTCAGGAAGGTGTGAATTACACACTTTCCTGCACCACAGAGGCCTCTTGAGCTGTAAGCAGCATTTATCCTCTGGGAACACAGGTGGTGATTCCACCTCTGTCCCCAGCTGGATTTATTTTCAAGGAAGCTTTACATTCCACCAGCAACTCAGTGAGTGGTTCACCAGCGGAGGCCACTATGGGAAGGTAAAAAATAAGCATGCTTCGTCTCAGTTCCCTGGCACACCTCCACTTTCTGGTCTTTTATTTATTTATTTGGCGTATCTGCTCTCCTGCACTTTTCCTCTTCAGCATTCTTCCACTACAGACTGTCTTTCCCTGACAGGTTTTCTGCTGCATTGGTTTGAGGTCTATTGTGTTGCAGAATTAGCCTTCCAGGACAGCCAGAAAGCTTCCTTCCAGTGAATGAGAATGCAGTAATTGTTCAGAAATTTACTGACCATGAAAATCCTTCATTAATAGGGGAGAATAGACCTGATGACCTTTTGTATTTTTTCTCCTCCTTTCTGTAGCTCTGAAGCTTTACCCACCTTTCCATGCCACTTCTGTGATAAAGGCAAATTTTACAACTCGTTTTCAGTGGGCAGTCCAATAAAATTGGCTCAGATGATACCCCGCAGAGAAAAGACTACGTTCCAATTAACATTTGCAAACACATGACATGATGACAAGACACTAATAATCCTTTTTCCCAGTCACCAAAACTGTGGCTTTACCTCTTCTAATCAAGAATGACTTTTTTAAACTTACACCCTATTTTGATGCTATCTGACTTTATTTTTCTGTAAAGACACAAATGATACAAATTAATCTTATTAGTGATTTGCTGTTGTACCAATGCTCTAATATGACTATAGTCCTTTCAGCCATCTGCTCTAGTTTTCTCATGCTCTCATTCCTTCAGTAGGTATCTAAAACTTATCTTTACTTTTCAGTAGAATGTTCAATAGAATTTTTCATTTTGCTTAAAATACAGATTAATGGCAGAGAGTTGTCAAAAGACTCTAAGAATTATAATTCAATACAGAAGTTGCTTTTTTTATGGCCTGACATTTCACCCAATCACTGCTGTCACTTTTGTCCTTCCTAAGGATAAAAATATGCTATGGAAATACAAAAAATCCTACTATCATACAAAGATCTTCTTGAGCTCCTAATTTTAATAAATGTTGACAAAAAAGTCTACAGCACTTTAAAATGTGCTGTAAGACTTATTTTCTTTTCTGCTGAGAGAGGGGAAAAAAAGAGGATGAATGGTGACACAAAGCAAATTTGACAGTGCTTATGTAAAATGAACGAACCTACAACAAATTCTATACTCCGATAATCGAAAACAAATTCATGCTGTTTTACCGTGACCACTTTATATGGAAATTTAGGGATATAATTCAGAACAGAATAACAGCAATTATCATACTCTCTGCATTAAATTAAAACCAGAAATGTTGATCTGTCTAATTGTAGGCATTAAAAAATAACTAGTTTCAAAAAAGAGGGATGCAAATGGAAAGATGCCATGATGACATTCCTCTTACAAACAATTCTGCCTTTCTCCCTTGGCTTTCAGTGCTAAATTGTCACCTATTAGAGCAGATACTTGCTTTTTCTGGTTGCAAAAGGAATGGTACATTCACATGACCTATGTATTTAAATATTGTGGGGCTGGGGGAGAAAACAGAAAACCACAGCCAGCTAGAAGGAAAAAAGCTATGGATTTCCCTTTAGATTGGTCTCCATGTCCTTACTGTTGTCTGCACGCTAATGGGTATTAAAACTTGCTCAGCAAGTGACAAAAGTTACTAACAGTCTGCATCTTGCAAAAGAAATGGTTAAAAAAGAATTTTAAATCACCCCTTCAACAGGATATATTTTGCCAGAGGGTAATAAAGGGCTAGAGGAACTTTATTCAGTCCACACCATTTGTGTTTCTTTGCCAAGTATTACTATGATAATCATTCATGTTTGCAACATAACCTGGATTAAACTGTGGCCTTTATGAGCTCTGTCACTGTTTTGAGAGAAGAGTGAGTTCCATGGCTTATCAAAATGATGCTCATCTTCACTGTAAAATATAAAAGTAATCTTCTTCATTGAAGGTTATTTCTTAAGCAAATTTCTGGCTTTGGTCACTAAGGCTCTGAAGGTACTTATCAAAGGCTCTAAAGCAATTTCTGCAAGACATTTCAAATCTCCTTTTCTTCTTATTGTAAGAAACTAGAAAATTGCATTATCTGAATGGTTTTTACTAGGAGCGTGGGAGAAAATTTGAAGGCTAGAAGTTCAAGTAGCATAAAAACACAGGAGAGAGATGGGAAGGATATAAAACATTAACTGCAATTGATGCTTATATTCCTCCTATGATCTTGTCTGAGATTCTCTCCTGAGGGCAGAGACCCCATGTAGAACATGAGGCTTTTCCTGCAAGCCCCAAAAGATGGGAACATGTCACTATTTTTCAGCTGCCAAAAAATGTGTGTGCAAATCCTAGTGATAAAGCAAATGCTATTCTGCTCTCTAATATCCGAAGAACTTTTGGACTCTGAAATCTGCATGCATGGAGAGGCATATTTCAGCCTATATTTAGCATCAGCATTCAGCATAGTTTTGATAATAATGTCATATCTTCAAAGCAAATGCTGGTTGCATGTGTTGCTGGTTTTCTCAGTAATAAGCAAAGTCAGACTTTGTATTTAGAAGCTCTGTTAAGTGTTCTTCAACATTTTACCAGTAGACATACAACAGCACTACTGGATGAAGGCTAGCCCACTCCGTTATGTCTTCTTACTCCAGTATTGAAATTGTGTATACCACTATTGAAATTGTGTTCTTTGGCCATTCAGCGGTTCCAAGAAGTAAACAGTCTTGTCTTATTGGCACAAATGCAAACAGAAAACCCATTTGAATGTCCAGCATCTGCTACTGAGTTTTAAGCTTCCACATGTGAGTGTGAGCATTGGAACTGTATTTGTTATCTGAAATCAAACTCCTTGAAATATAAAGACTGCACTTTTTGGAGTCCTGATACAGATGCAGCTAGAAAAAAATCCAAAAAAGGCTATGATTGCATTTTTTCAACAAAACTCATGCATGTGCACTGTGTTTGTACCTGGGTCAGAAACACATTTAAGCACTGAACTTCCACATTTCTGCAAAGGCACTGAATGGGAGCAGAGAAGAAAAAAAACATTTGAATTCTCTGATACTGCCCAAGGATTTTTCTCACTGGTTCTCTGCCAATCCCATCAGCCTCCTGGTGCCCCAGGAGCTGTGCAGGCCGAGGGCAGAAAGGCCAGCAAGTGACTTGCCTGCACTACTGCACTTAAGCTTGGCTTTAAATACTGACTTAAGCAATTATTTTAGTTCTTTCAATAAATCTAAAAAATATATGTAATGTGCCAGCTACCTGAAAACGAGGAGTAAACAAATCCAGAGATATTCAGATTTTTTCCACAGACATTTTGCGCATGACAGAGGAAGCTAAAATAATCAGGCGTTTTTTGCGGATCCCTCATATAGGTCTTGTCTTTACCTCTCAACTAAAATAGTGAGAAAAATATTAGTATTTTGGAGAGAGATGTGAATATTTTTATGAAATGTGCCAAGTGGAAAAACCAGGGTGGTGGAGGATATACGGTTTGCTCTCCATGACTAGAATCTGTATATAAGAGGAGAATGATGGCAATCCACAGCCGTGTTGACAATTCAGACATACAGGAAATACCCTTGTAGGAAACTAATACCATCTGGGTTTGGCCCAAGATGTGTGAATGAGAAATATGTTTCTTGTTGAGAATGCAAAGATAGTTTTGGACATTGCAAAGAAGGAATGTGTTAAGCATGCACAGTTATAAAAATGAAATAGGGTGAGGCACTGCATGCATATGGAATAATTGGAGGAATATGTTTGTGTGCGTCAATAGCTGGTGCAGACATGGAACTTCAGAACTCATTTGTCCTAAGACAACCAGTAAATTACTATGAAAAATGTCTTCAGTACAAATGGCTGGAAGCTCTCTGGATAAGGACAGCATTGGAAAATGCTGATTTGTCCAAGCCCCTGCTTTCCCTGATGGAAAAGGAGGTTTGCTTGTGACACATGTTGTATTTGGGGGGCAGAAAGTGAAATAGTTTTGAAATTCTTGAAACATCCAGTTTTAATACGTGTAAAAGTGGGAACTTTGATTATTTCAGTGGGTTGTTTTCAGTTTAGAAATTAGTTTTAGTTAAAAGAATGTCAACAC
Organism: Corvus kubaryi; assembly: GCF_017639235.1. NCBI lineage: Eukaryota > Metazoa > Chordata > Aves > Passeriformes > Corvidae > Corvus > Corvus kubaryi. The sequence continues at coordinate 17,040,941 of NW_024582059.1, read as the reverse complement.
TGAAATGAAATATTTCATTTGACCCTTTCTGAGAACCTTTCAGTCCACACTTGGTGAGAGTTTGTTTTCAAAATCTCAGAATATTCTCACTTCTCTCTATCCTGTTCTTGCATTAACTGTCTGAGATTTTAGTGTCTGTTCTTGGCATTGGAAGGCTCTCTGGTTTTTAACGAAGCCATTGCCAGCATTCTGAGGTTCTTAAGACTCGCTGCCTGCGGGATGGATTTTTGCCTCTCCCTTGACACCCTCATCTACTTGTGAAAGCCTCAGCAGTGCTGATTTTTCTGTTATTTGTGAGGATAATGAATGCCTTGCATGCATAGGAAAAAGTTCCAGGCTCTCTTTTTGGTGCACATTTTCCTTCTTCTCCAGACTAGCCTTGAGTAGTATCATCCTTCCCCTAAGTTCAGGCTCTAAATGCTCTTTTGAAAGGAAATTATTGAGAAAATTAAAGGTTTGCTGGTCTTTCATGTCTGTCAAGATTCTGGATTAACCCTGTTCCAGGCTCAAACACACTCATTATACAAATTATCTGTTCCTTAACTGAGCGATGCTCATACGATGACAGTAAAGTGGCTGTTATTTTATCTTGGTCTTCATTTGGTTTTCAGCAGATTTTTGACACATCTGATTTCTCACTGTTAAACCCTCCTGGAGATATTTATTTAGCATGTATTAATTGTTTTAGTGCTTATCCAGAAATCAGAATGCAAAAAAAAAAAATCATTCTTGTATTTTCCATTCTTATTTAGTATACATTGAACCTACCTAGCACCTGAGAGCTCTGGACAAGCTGACCAAAATCTCTTGAATCAAATGTTGTTAAGACACTAAAGGCACACTTTTGGGTATCTTTGATTGATGGGTTACATTCAGGTTGACATGGGCTGAATGGAGAAGCAGTGAGGCTGGAGGCATGAACAGCAGCCTTTTACAGAGCCCACTGCAACTGCAAGCACGAGCAGATCAGCAGGGCTGAGTTCTCTGCTTGTTAGTTAGTAGCCTATGGATGTATGACCTGATGGTAAATCCATCCCTTGTTCCTTGAAAATGAATCATTAGTACCCCTTTCAGCTTCATTATAGAATTGTGTTATATTAGTTCATAGAATCCTAAAATGGTTTGGGTTGGAAGGGACCTCAAAGATCTCGTCCCAACCCCCCTGCTATTCTCAGAGACATCTCCCGCTAGACCAGATTGCTCAGAGCCCCATCCAGCCTGGCCTTGAACACTTCCAGGGATGGGGCATCCACAGCTTCTCTGGCCAGCCTGTGCCAGTGCCTCATCACTCTCATGGTAAAGATTTTCTTCCTAATATCCAATCTAAAGCTGCCCTCGTCCTTTGCTAGGCTGCACACACAAAGCACTGCTTTCACTTGCATCTCCTGTGGAACGTGCTCATCTGCCTTGCACATCTGCCTCTCAGGGGAGGATTTATAACTGTGCAGAGCTTGGATTTTCCAAGCTGTTTATGCTTAGGTGTTATGGACACATACTCACTACATACACTTGCATCCAGCATTAAGGTGAAGGCAGTTTTCCTTGGCCTTGTAGATTAAATTCTCATCAAATGTAATTGTTTTTGTAGCCCCAAAAGTGGAACATGAGTGGGTATAAACAGTGCACACATGCTTGATTTGCATATCTTAAGGCTTAAATAAATGGTCTTTTATGTACCATGAATTGCTGAGACAAGAGGGTGGCAAAGACTGAGAGGGGGCAATTTCTCAAAAGCTTTACCAGTAGGTCTTGAAATCGGCCTCAGAAGTTACATTGTGAACCTTGCCTTTGCACACCTAATGTAAATATATTTACGTGGGAGTTGAGACTATCTAGAAGAATTTATTTTATAGGAAAGAATAAACTGATGTCGTTATGCCTCCAACATTCAATTCCACTGTTGGGGAAAAAGGGTTTTGAAAATTGTGCACTTGATGTATGTGCCTGTGTATTTTTAAAGAACTCATTAAATTATGGTTGTACTACGTATGTTAAATATTGACATTTCTGAGTGGGGTTTAATTTTTATTCTGCCAAGTGTTGTAAATTCCTGTTTTGGATTCTGAGGATTTCAGTGGAGGTGGAAAACCACTAATAATTTCTTCTTGTTCATGCAACTTATATTCACTTGCATGTTTTAACTTGAGACAGACCTTTTCTGTTAATGCTGATAACACTGTTCTGAGTGTAAACCAAACTCTTTTGGAGTTGGAAAGAGAAAAATTTCCTCAAAGTAATGGCAATGATCATCACCTTAATATAAAATTTTGTTTCGTAAGGCCCTAATTCAGCAAGCATTTAGGCACATGCCCAAACTCCACTGATTTTTTTTTTGGTAGTACAAAACAGGAGAACATGAGGCAGCCAATTCTCTTCACTTCAGCGTTTACTTGACTTTTGGTGTCAGTAAATGAGATCTGATACAATGGTGATGAGGGGATTTATCAATCAAAAATGCTTCTGATTGAGGAGGGAAAAAAATGCTGGAAAAAATCGAGTATTTTTTCTCTTAATTAATCTTACCCCAAGATTTCATAAAGATTATTTTATGGTCTGTAGCTAACGTGATGGTTATGCAGCTAAAGGCATTATCTTCACATCATTATAATGAAACGTAACACTGGTATCCTTGACTTTATTAGCCAGGCTTCATTGGTATCTGACATTATATATTTCCTATTATAAATCTAAATAAGAACTTACATTGACCTGCATTAGACCAAACATTAAACAATTTACTAAGATTACAACTTTAGAAAAAATAAAAGAGAAAAAAAAAAAAAGAAGTCTTTTAGACCACCAAGAAACAACCATAAATTTAAGGAAATATGAGGTTTCCACCATGTGACTTCCCCTGCAGAGTTATGCAACAGACTGCTGTTACTTAAAGGTCATACATAAAAAATTTATGGTACATTTTTTAAGAGATTTATGGTGTTTCTATTTATACAACTTACATGTCAACAATTTAAAGGTATAGTATACTAAAATAACAAATTAAACTCTAATCCCTTTGAATCCTTGATAAAATAGAATGCTTTAATGTAAGTCATATATAAAAGAGGTTTAATAAATGTATCAATATTAATTGATGTGGTATGTGTGATGTAATGATTAGCTGTTTATTATCTATTACAGATCACTTGCTCATTTTTACCCTGAAAATCATTTGCAAATGGGGCTGGTTAGGGGAGCATTCCTTGGAGCACAGCCCCATTACATGGTGATGTAGCTCTCTTTAGAATTGCTCTGCAAACCAGTCTCAGAATTAACTTTCCCCCTGTGTTGAGATGAATTGATATGACCTAGACATCTTGTTTTGGGATATCTTTGAACTCAAATAGACATCATTTATGGACGATGTTGCTGGATTTTCTGGAAGTAAAAATTTGTAACACTGTGTGATGGTACCAAGCCTTAAGTTATTTGCTGAACTTTATTTGCTTTGCACTGGAATGAAATGAGAGCAGTTAGGCATTTACTCAGCATTGCTGAGGCAAGAGGGTGGCAAAGACTGAGAGAGGGCAATTTCTCAAAAGCTTTCCCAGTAGGACTTGAACTCAGCCACAGAAGTCACATTGTGAACCTTGCCTTTGCACACCTAATGTAAATATATTTATGTGGGAGTTGAGACTGAGAATGCATCACTTTATGCCAGAAGTCAGAGCCATATATGCAGGTCTGGCACGGATTATTGATGCAAAATTCATCCCTGAATTTTGCATATTAAATTAATTCATGAATACGAAGGCTCCATTGGGGCACAGCATTTAAGTACCCTAAAGTGTGTAAGCACTTTGACACCATAAATATTAATTTCTCGTGAAAACAGTCTTCACGGATAAACAAAGGTCCTAATACACATTACATCTATGAGCATGCTCAACCATAAACACGTTGATAGGACCATTGCCTTTGAGGTCAGCCATAAACACTGTGCTGAATGGGGCAATAGCGTCTGGAGAAAGATACTAATATGGTCATGGAGATTAGGGGTGTTGTGGCCTAATGTTGTCCTCAGTAAAGAGCCTAGGAATGCAGTTTGGTGGTGCTAAGTTCCTAAAAATAGGGAGGGGAATTCTCCACAATTCTTTGACTTGCTGTGCCACCCACCAGATTTTAGTTGTGGAGTCTCTACTGACTCAACTCATCGTATCTTGTCCCTTGATGACTCTCACAGTATTCGTGTCGGGATGCCATTTTTCTGGGCCTGAAAAATGTTTCTTGCCTTGCCGTGGGAGACACTGTTTTATTGGTCCTTGGCTGCTGCTGTCTCCGGCCCTGAAGGTAACACAGAGCACCTGGGCTGTCCTGCAGAGCTGGAGCTGATCCTGTAAGAGGTCCTCAGCAAAATTACCCAATGGACCTTTGTAAAAAGTACTTATGCAACCCTGGATTACCACATTTCTTGCTGTAAAATAGAGCTCTACAGGTTCTGTGGATTTTGGATGTTTTCAAAGTTGTGGCACCCTGTGATTTGTCTTTGCTGACTGCAGAAACATATCGCTATTCCTAAACTGGTCATCACCCCTTCATCAGCATAATTCATTTCCATAGTAAGAAACTGTTGTAAAGAAATTAGCTACAACTGTTCCAGCAGAGTTTATAGGTTCGTAGGCCAACCCAAGCAGCAATTAATTTAAAAGAAGATGTGATCATTTCCTATCTTTTATGAACATTAAATAATAACTTTTTTTTTTTTTGACAAAGGCGTAGAATAAGAGCTGATAGTATCTATGGTATTTTAAAATATGAATATCTTTTATAAACAAGAAAATCACAAAGTGTTAGAAAAGAATAACAGATACGGCATTTTAAAAGCTGTTTTTCTTTATAACTCTAAGGCTAGAGTTTCAGAGAGAAAACACTAATAAAAATTAGTCAGTCATCATTATGATGTCATTCTCATAATTTCCCTTGAAGTAAACTAGCAAGTACAAATAATATTTGTAATGTCTGACATCATCTATATAGCTTTCCATATGCTCAGACTTTGGGTTAAATTTAGTGATGTTTCCCATTTGTTAGAGAGAACACCTTCTGGGTGGAATGGATTTCATTAAGAAAATCTCTCTGAAGTTAAGCCATCTTTGTAACTTGTTTGAAACAAAATAAATCCAAGCCCCAAACAGTCCAGGAATGATAGGAGTACAGCAGTAGCAATTTGTCAAAAATGTGATTGTCTGTAAGAACCAAAGTTTCAGTCCCAAGTCTGAGGGCTTACATGAAAAGAGGAACCATGCTTTTCAGTGTTGCTCTCTTCAAAATAAGTAAGCATCATCATAATTGTTTCACATAGGAAGCAATTTTCCCTTCCACGTGACAAATGCACATTTATCACAGTTGGTCTGCAAAGGCTTCTTGGAATCAAACTTAAAAAATGTTTTGGAGGAGTCATGGACTCATTTTTTGTTGCTTCATCATGACTGGCTCATCAGCATCCTTGTTGAGTTAATTTGTAATTTAATTTGAATTATCAACTGGAATTATATCTTTCAAGTCATCTTTCAACGATATGCAGTACACAAATGATGTGGACCAATTTAATCCAAAGACCCCTGACAACTTTTCCAAATAGTACATAGCATTACTTATTATAAACTTGAAATTTAAGTAAGTATTATTCTTTATTCCTGATTTTGTTGTTGTTGTTGGAAGACTTGGGCATCTGTTTTAAATGATGTCATTATTTACACATGGTGACTTTTGCATTTGAATGGACATTAGCTAAATGTGACAGTTATTCAAATTCAAAGTAGAAGAAATTACTAGAGTTGTCAGAATATTGTAATACACTGATATATTATTCTTTGATAAATGCCAGCATTTTCTATTACCCTCCCTTCCCCCCAGAAAGGAATAGGAAATTCACACATTTGCAATCTATACTTAAGTACTGAATGGAACAATTTCTGAAAGAAAAATAGCTAACATAAACATAATTTCTTCTTTAGAAATATGAGGTATGTAATAATTAGTAGAGCCTCACTAAAGCTACAGAAACCATATTCCCTTAGGAGAAAAAGAACAATAACTTCTGAAAAATGACAGGCTATACACAGTTTGCTGTATCTGAGGAATAAAAATGTTACTGCTTAAATGTATTTAAAAGCAGTAAATTTGCTTCCTCTACAAATTCATAAACTCAGAAAGATTTCCTTGCAATTGTTCTTGGAACTGATAGAGGAAAATCTCCCAGGGACACACAAAATGTAATAAGTGTAATATGAAAACTGCCCTTTCTGCTATGAAGATTGAAACAAAGCAGATACTCTCCAGAACACCAGCAGGTTCCCCTGCTCTCTGTCCATATGGGCTCTTCCCACAGTCTCACTGCATGAGGGACTTATGAACCTCGTCAGAGCTGACTGTATGGAAGGAATGTGGGCTCAAACATTTGCAGGCATGCCACAGAACCTCAGCAATCCAGCCTCTTGTTAATTACAACTAATTTTTCATTATGTTGTGGAATTTTCAGCTACATAGCTGTGTGTGCACATCTTAGTAAGTCATGTAGCCAATGCTTGCAATTAAATTACAAGCTTTGCAAAGTATAAGAGGTGTATTGAAAGCTGAAATTAGTAGAATAAAGGGTTGCAAGTAGGTTTTCAGCTTTTTAATTTGAAACCTTCAGACTTCTTGATTGCAGGAAGAAGTCTGAGAACACAAATCAAACTAGAAAGTAAGGAGGCAGTGAATTTCCACTCCCCCTGTTTTCAAATGGATTTTTTTTAACCACGTGGCTCTTAAGCCAATTTCATGATTTTGGAGTCTGCCTCATGCGTGTGTGAATGGACAGGATTGAAGGTACTTTACATGGCTTATTTAAAAATAACATCCTAACCCAAGCTATAAATCACAATAAGTATTTAATGCCTTACGTATATAATAAATATTCAAGTCTAAGTATCTGGTTACAGCAGTGATTAAGAGTTCTGAAAATCAACCCCTTAAAGGACAGTCTTCAGTGGAAATAGTGTGAGCAGTGAGGCTTCTTTCACACCCTTCTGTGTGCATGTGCAGTTCACAGCCATTAAGTCAACAGCATCACAGCATCTGCTATTTCTGAACTCTGATGCACATCCATACACTTGGCAAATCTCATCTGAATACTGCTTTTTGAGGAATTAAAGCAAATCTTAAGACAGAGAGGAGCCAGCTTGATAGGAAGTTCTAAACCTTACAGTGTTTAAAGCAGCTGGATGGGTTTCATGGTGGGAAGAGGGAGAAAAGGATAAGAAAGATAACTTGGGGAGGGCCATCTCTAGATTCTAGTTTTTAAACAGAAACCTCAATCTTCGTTGAGTTGGAGAAGAACTACCTCTGGGTAGCCCAGCCAGAATGAATGAATCAGAACTACAGATACAAATTCCTGCCGATTTTTTCTTTTCCAAACCCCATTACATTTGCAACAATGCAGGCAGGGAACTGACTGGCTGGGGACAGCTCTGCTGAAAGGGAGTGTGGGGTCTCAGCAGACAGCAAATTGAACATGAGCCAGCAGAGTGCCCTGGCAGCAGAGAAAACCAGCCGCAGACTGGGCTGTTTAACAAGAGCACAGGCAGCAGAGAAACCCATCATCCTCCCTTCTCTCTGCACTCAGGAGGCTGCAGAGAGGATACAGCACCTGGTTCTACAGCCCCTCAGTACCAGAGTGGTGTCACTACACCACAGGGAGTCCAGTGAAGGGGGGCTGGGGACTGGAGCATTTGCCCTCTGCAGAGAGGCCGCCAGAGTGGGGCTTGTTCAGCCCAGGGAATAGAAGAATTCGGGACCTTGTGCTGCAAGTGGGGTAGTTAAGTGTGGCAGTGAAATTAGAGAATGACATCCCCATTGTAACTGTCCTCTGCAGGAGTCTGTGACCCTTATGCTAGTCTAGGATTTTTGGGAAAGCATTTCTGTGGCAGGTATTGTTGGAAAACCCTAACCAGTAAAAAAACCCCAGTTCACACATCCAGTCTAAAGATCTAACCTATCAAGCTACTGGCTATGTTGTTATGGACTTTGTCTCCTTTTCTTTTTCTGTTTTTACTAGAATTTCTAGTCTTGACCTGAGAAGGTTTCCAAAGAACCTTCCTAAAAATCAGGAGAGGAATTCTGCACTTGATTCATGACAGGGACTACAATCTGTAACCTGCATATCCTGGATAATTTCCTTGATCTATACAGAGCAATGATGGGTCCTTTTACCAAACGATATTAATTTCATGCAGCAGCACAGCAGGTCTCTGTGAGCAAGGACTACTGACTTTATATGTGCCTTTGAAGCGGCCTCTCTGAATTTAATTGTCTTATTATATATTGTGTCCAATATTTTAGAGTTTTATAAGCATCCCCGGAAGTGTATCTTGACAATTCCTAGTTACTCTTGGAAATGCTTTCTATTGCATCCATGCCTGATACAAAACAGCCACATATGTGAGTCTGATAGAGTAAATGAGTTAGCAAGTTACCAAGCTTTGCAGCATACCTCAAGTTTCACAGAAAAGCTAACTTTGAGATGCTTGGTTCTGTCCCACACAGAAAACAAACACTAACACTACATTATTTCTGGACAAGGAATCTGAAGAAAATATTAAAGGTGATTGTTGTATAGGCGACCATGCCAGCAGACACAGGACCTACCTGCACCCAGTTTTATTGACAGGTGACCCAGGAAAGCTACATGGCTGCTGTATTTTTTGCAAACAATTGGCTAATAAATTATAGTAGTAGAAAAGCTACAGGTGAATACTTCATTAATTGGTGCTGAATCGAAACCATCAAGGCAGCAGCGTGTAACAGACAAGTGATTATGTTGCTCAAATGTCATTCCTTTTAAGTGTGACAATTCAATTTGTTAAACTTTTTCATCAAAGAAAAAACAGAATGAAAAGGCAATGTTGCCTTCTCTGAAATGTATTACTTCACCTATTTCTTCTAGATCTTATTTTTTCCAAGTTAAATATATTTTTAGGTTCCATCAAACAAAACCCCTTTTCAACACTACTTTATTCAATTGTATCTTGCTGTACTGCTGAGGATGCTGGTGAATTAAATAGTGACAGTGTTCATTACCCAAATACTTCAAACCCTCTCTTAGATACTGCTCAATGTCTGCTTTTTATAGTTGGTTAGACTTTTGGAGTTATCACTGACACTTCTTATATTTTTTCCAGGATAGAACAGAATAAGGTGAGAGAGCTCTTTTTGTGTTTAAGATTCTTTACGTTATATTGAATTTCTGTGCCATTTCATTACTTATATGTAAAAAAATTCTCTAGACTTCTTCCCAGCACACTCAATCTTGTATCACCAGCAAATTCTGACACTTAGTTATGAACTTTTCAAAGTAACAGCTGATTTTCTGGAAGCAATACGAGACTACACATTTTAAAATTATTTTAAAGATATGGATTATTTATTTCTTCTATTTGTTTTTCACTCCTAATTTAGAAGTGTACTAGAGATATGTCCAGAGGGGTTGGTATAGAGCAGTTCTTGCCTGAGTGCAGTCAGAACCATAACAGGGTGTTTTTGTTTTATGAGCAGCAATCTCTCATACCACTTTCTTCAGAAACACCAAATAAAAACTTCTAGACATATAAACTACTTTTTCTTCATTATCTCACAGATTCTTTGACAGCATTCTGTTTGTGGCAAGAAATTAAAGTATAAACAAGATGCTTTTTTGACCTAATTTCACAATTCTCCTAATTTTTCATCTAGGATTTTTGTGGCTTCTCCTTTCTCTGTTATTTGAAGGATGACCTTCAGGGCCCTTTTACAGCCAAACTCAGAGAAGAAGTTTTGTAAAAACGAATAGTACAGCTTCATTATCTTAGCTACTGAAATTTTCAATTGCTTTAGAGCACTTATTTTCAAGGTAATTTATGCTGGTGCTTTCCATGATTTCTCTTCTCCCTGTTTTTTTTTTTTTCCCCTTCTCATCCTACAGGTGGAGAAGCAGCAAATGTTAAACACCAGCTATAGGATGTGCTTTTCTCAGTATCTCTTATGGAAAGAAATCAAGTTGTATCTTTTGCTTTTATGCTCTGTTGGTCCACCTAACCAGCCGCCGACAAAGATCATCATCTAGTCTGAGAAAGTTCTTTTATCATGATGTCTTTAAAATTTCTCTGTATTTTCCCTATTTGTCCTTTAAATTTCCTCTCAAACCTCAGAATGTTGTTCTACCATGAATATTTATGGAAAACTCCTACTTACTCTGTCAGAGAAACAATGGCAGGATATAACCCTTACTCTGGTGTTCTGAATTTATATTCTGCTCTATTAGTGTCACTTGAGTTGGATTTCCATTTTATTATAGGATTATTATTTTTTGGGGGCCTGAACATTCCCTTGTACCTTGTAATATTTCTCACCTTCTTCATTCCTGATTGTTCCAGTATATACATATTTTCCCTGAGTCTAATAAGGTACTTTTAAAGAACCTCCATGCTGCTTCTATGGATTTTAATTTCCTAACTTTCCCCTTCAGGCTATTTCTAACTTCCTCAATATAAAAATCTTCCTTTTTTGAAAAGTACTGTAATATTATTACCTTATGGTGGGTTCCCACGGGAGGATGTTGAGCTTAATTATATTATGGTTGCTTTTATTTAGTGGCTCAACCACGTTAACTTCCTGTATCAACTCGTGTTTTGCTCAAGATCTGCATCAAGACTGGATTTGCCCTTTCAGTATTCCATAGAAGTTGTGATACCTTACAAGTGAAAGCCCATGATGATGCCCAGTAATGTGTCTCAAGTCATCAGTTGTTGCTGGGCTAAGATTCAGCTGAAAGCAAACTTTAGTAGTGAGCTATATGGTAGTTCAGAAAAGTAGATTGAAATATGGTTTGTCTTTGAACTGGATCCACTGCTTCTCTGAACTTATAAACATGACTTTGAAAGAATGTACACTGTTTTCCTGATTAGAAGTCCCTTCTCTTCTTTTTTTTTTCAATTACTCATTTATTTCAACCCCAGTTTTAAAATCTATTTCATTGGTAAAGCATTCTCAATAACAGAAGTTGAAACAAATACAGACGTGTATCCTCGTTCAACACAGAGCTATGACTATTACATGTTATGAGAACACAATATTTGTCTGTACTAGACTCAATTTCTTTATTATTTTAAATCCCAAACTGATTCTCTTAAATCGAACTTTCCTTAAATTTGCCCAGAGAGAAATGTTTGTTTCATTAATGTTATAATTTGTGGTTCACATTTCAAAAGAAAGCTAAAAATAATTTCTAAAATAGTGTGTCTTTCTGACATAAACACAGCTAACTTATATTTTTGCAGTTTCCAGGATTGTTTCACTAGTACAAAGCAGTAAAAGTATCCTGCTCTTTCCATTTTTCTTGTACTATAAGAACCAAGAAAGCAGGAATTTGTTTAGCTCATTGGCTCCATTTATCCTGAGCCAAGACCATGATCTTGGAAACCCTGTAACTTGGCTGAATACAGTACAAAGTTCTTTGCAAAAAGCCAGTGCAATTAGAACAACACAGTGTATGTTCAGTCTCAAAATTAAGGCGATAAAGTTTCAAACAGCTAGAGCTGAAACAAAGTATCATGGACCCAGACCTTTAATCAGTTGAACACAAATCCTAATTCCTCTAGTTTTTGATCAAATGAAGAATTGTGTGCTTGAGGACAGTATTAGGAAAACACTATTCTACCTTTTTGTAAATGGCAGAATTCACACGGAAAACAAGGAAACATAATGGAAGAAGTGCAAGTTTTGTGCAGTCCAGCCTTGGGAGATTCTCTGAATACTCCAGACAGAGTGATACTATAACACAGCAATACCCTTTGCACTTTCTATTTTATCACTGCTTACTCCTGAGTGGCCATACACAATTTGCTAAGCAAATCAGCACCTTGCAGACTCTGTTTTAAAACCCAGTGCTTCAGTTTTGAAGCTGGTTTTTTTTCCCCCAACACCTCTCCTTCACTGCATATTTAGATCATCTAATGCATGGGTAAGACATTCTCTTTACTTATTATGAAATCATCTGTAATATCTATCTTGATGAACTACAACACTTAAGGATATCAAATAAATAAAATTCAGTACCAGAGATTCTAGTTCATTATGTTTCAATTCACCTAAATTTTCACAGGTTGTTGAAGGTACATTTTTGTTTTATTGAATAAAGGAATTCTCAGGCTTTATTAAAAATAATTTGAGTTCTGCTCAAATTGAGAGTGATTTTCTTTAATGCATTTTGCTTGGGGTTTTTTTTGACCATTCATATAAAGTGATTAGAGAAGTTACTAGGTTAGTAAGGAGCAAATGAAGTTCACTTCCCTTAGTCATTTGCTACCTTTTTTTCCTTAGAATACTAACTCTTGGAAGCTGAAATATTTATGCAGATAGTAAAATAAAATAAAATTTATACACATTGATGAAATTTATATGCATCCTATACAAAATAAAAGATTATGGGGATTGTATAGAACTATATTCCTTTTGGCTTTTTATTTGTATCATGTATGTTTAATATCCTATTTTAAAAGCAGAAGTTTATAATGGACAATATAGGTTTTAAGGAGAAAGTATCTCTACAAGAAGTGTAAAATGCTGCAAGCTACAAAATGCTGACTCACTAAACTACAGCAAAACCACAGTTTTGAATGCTTCTGCTTCCAAAATGACACTACTTTTAAATTAAGTAATCCATTACACATTTCTTTACCAAACATTTGTAAATAAAGGGTTTGATCCAATTTTACCTGCGGCCTTCCCAGCCCCACAGGCCTTTGGAGAAACATGGATCCTGTCTGTGAAATCGTTTTGATTTGTCCCAGTGAGGGGGAACTAGCAGAGGGGTAAAGCTCCACAGGGGCTGGTTTCTGTGAGGCAGTTCCCTAATATTACCTACTTTTGGATTTTTCTGCTGCTTCAAACTTTGGACATGATGTTTGGAACTACCCAGCATTTGGCAGGGCTGTGATCTGTAAGTCACTGTGAAGGCAAACTGGAGTAATCTCGTAGGTGGTTTGTTAAGGTTTGTTTGATCTTCTGACTTATTCACACAGGCACACACCTGCCTGTTACATAAGAGTGCTGACTTCTTGCTCTTTTCCTCAAAAAGTCACTGGAGCAATCCTGTCCCGATAATATTGTCCTGTCATATCTTGTAAGGCCATTATGGGGAAGGAAAAGAGCAGCAATGGAAGCTGCCACCATTTCACATTGCTGTTAATTTGTTGAGATCATCAAAGTGCTCAAGGTTTTAGCAGACCTAAACATGGTCTGCTACTTGATAAAGAGAGTCAATAGTGCTTGGTCACATCTTCAACTAGGCCTCTGTGAGGTGTACAATATCATTTTACATCCATTACTAACAATTAAGCATTCCATTTGTTATGGAGAGGTATGTATTTTCTTCTAGGAAGAGCTCAAGTAAGTATTTTTCTTATGTAGTTTGATACTATAAAAACCTCTTCTCATTTACACTACAGCATCACGCAGATCCCTTCATCTACTGCCACTTGTGTGTTGTCTCCAGGCTGTTACAGTGATTGAAAATCCAGCTGATGGGGATTCACCAAATTTTTTAAGAATGCCAAAAATATGAAAGCTTTTTGGTGATTTACTCCCTCTTGTATTTCTTTTCAAGGCATTCAGTTAGCATAAAAATAATGATTATTACATAAAGTTGTTGCAATTCGGCTGTAGGGATTCCAGTCCAATGCCAGTGAAGATAGATCAAGGTTTTAAAAAGTATCTGCTGTAAATTAAAAACAAATGGTTGAAAGTATTTTGCAGACCTCTCTCCCACAGATTGTATATTCAATTTTCCAAATTAAATCTGAGAGAATATTACTTCATTGAGATTTATGGAATAATTTCTTTAAAAATTCCAGCAATATGAGAATGTAGGCAGACACTGACAATGAAGAAAAATGTCAGCTACTAAGTGGTTTCATCTTCGGGAGCTTTTTATTTTTCTGGTAATGAGAAAAATTAGTTCTGACTGCTTTTTAAAGCTAAAATTATATATAAACCATTAATCAGGGGCAGATCATTTGTCCAACTTTTACTGCAGAGGGGATAAAATGGGTGGAAAACATGATAATATACCAGTGCTCCATTGGAGGAAGTGTTCCTCCCTCAATCCAACTTGCTGATCCTGTCTAAGGAATAGGACTTAAGAGCTTGTGAGAAAATGTGTGTAAGAGGATATAAAGGGAAATTGTTCTGTGGCATCTGGGGGAAATATATATAGGAATAGCAGTTGAGCTGTATTAACTATGAACATAAATGTGTTACTCAGTTTTTCACCTCTTTCAAGACAAACACAGGACCCATTTTCCATGTGGCACAGTAGAAGGGATGTAACAAAAGGAAACCATAGCTCTGATGGACAGGAAAGCACAGAAGAAGTCCCAAGGACACAGGACTGGTTTTGAGAGCTCCAGTACGTCATGGCTTCCCTGAAGGATTCTTAGGAACTCATTACAGATTTTGGGGTGTCCAAGAGCTTAAAGGGATGATGAATCCTGGAGCCTTAGTGGACTGTTAAACCTCCTCCCCTTAAAGAAAAACATGTGGTTGAAACTGTGTTGGCTAAAAACCATGGAATTTTCTGCGTAACTTTATTCCTTCTTTGCCATTTTGTGTTGGCTATCATGATCTGCCTGTTACATTTCAGTAAACGCAACAATTTCCTTTTAATTAGATAATTGGCATGTTATTCATTGGTTTTGATCACTTCTAAATTCAGCTTTTGGTTTTAACAAATGTAGTTTCAGAAGATGATGGATTTTTACATTTTTTAAACCGCTAAACGTTCAAAAAGGATTTGTACACATAACAAAATTAAAGTAGGGATTATCTAGCACTGTGTGTGGGATACAGCTATAATCTATACAGTGCATGGAAAAGAAACTGGCATTCTCAATTGCACTGCACACATCTCAGTAATAACAGGGTATGAGGCATACAGTTTCATGGAACACCCACAATGAAAATTATTCTTTCCAAACAGAGAATTGTTTTGGAATAAGTTAGGTTAATTGGCACCATGGGATTCCTCTCAAGGAAACACAGAACATTAAAATCTACACATGTGCATGTAAAATGATAAAGTATTATCTTCTTTCCCCTCTCAGCTCCTCAAATCTGAGCCACGCTACCCAAAATCAACAGAAACGATTATGTTTTGTTGATTCAAATTTCCTTAGAATAAACTGGCAATTCTTCATCTGGTCAGCTTACAACCTGAGAGCCACTGCAGTGTTCCACAATTGCTAGCTCGAGTATGGTTATCTAGTGCAGTCTCTCACACAAAAATAGAGGTCTCTAGAGCTTTTTGGCACATGCTTTTCAGAATGGTAAGAAACTTCATTTTCAACAGAGCTATATGGTGCTAAGATACAGCCTCTTTCAAAGGCCTGTTGTGCCCCTATTAGGATTAGAACCAAAATCTGCAAACAGTTAATGAGAAATCCAGGCACATTTCACTGTCATTATACAGGCTTTGGTTAAAACACAGTATTTTACAGTTTCTGAATGCAGTTGAAGTATATTAAGTCCTCACAACAGTATTATCACCCTCTAAAAAATTACAAAGAACTTATCGCTGATAAAGGAAAAAAATCTTCCTTCTCATGAAGAAGGCTGAATTCTCATGCAGACTGTTCTGCTGTGTGCATTGTGTCTGTTTTGTTTCTTTTTAAGGTCTCTATAACCAGGGATATTCTATGTGGTTTATCTTTAAAATGTCCTGATTTTTTCACATTTGGCCATTTGCACACCTTAACTATTATTTCCGAGTTTTCTCCTCCAATTATGTTAAGACATTTATAAGCAATTAACTCTGGTGCCTAGTGGGCAGGTCCCAGGTGAGGTGTGGCCTCAAAAATGATGTGCCACAGGTCTGACTGCTGCTCTTCTGACTTTTTGGATGAGTGAGAAACCCCCATGTCCTGTGACCTGACATCACTTCACCTGCAAGTCCTGTGCTGAAAAATAGTCTTCATCACTTCCCTCTGCAGTCTCCAGGGGAAATCCGAGCTCTGTATTGGTTGCCTTGTCATTTTTGCAACAACACAGGCAATGTAGCATTTCAGTTTCTCAACAAAGACATCCTAGAATCTCCCTTTTCATACACTGAATGAGGAGTCCCAGGACACCCAAGAATACCTCAAAAAGGTATCACTGTTATACACCAATGAGTTTATTCACCTTGCCCCCCTGCCTGGGCCTATGCACATATCTTACATGGATTTACCATTTGATTAGTCATAGAAATACAGGGGAAGGACAGCAAATAGAGTTTGCACTCAGCACTGGTAGAATCAATTGTAGAATGAAATTAAAATGAAATCCTGCTCTGTCCATCATAGGATATATGTCATACTTATGTTCTGTACCTCAACATCGTTGTTTTAGAGGACTATCCCTATTTTTCATATAGAGATGAGAGCCTGGTCTGGTAGAACAATGAGGATTTACTTTCCAGAGTTTTCATGGAGTTTGTTTCTGAATAACTGAAGAATTGCAGGCCCATTGGGTTGAAGAAGGAAGAAATTTAGATAGGATCTCTCAATTGTCCTTCCAGTCCTAAAGCCTGGAGAGAAATACAACCTTCCACTGCTCCCCTTTCTCTCCATGCATCAAAAGAATCCCTTTTGGGACTAATTGGTCACAAATTTAGTAGCTACTGTAAGTTTGGCTTTCTAGAGAGCAGAGAGCAAATAACCTTTGTAGAGAGTACAAGCTAGTGCTTAGTGGAAGAAAGCACAGCTTGCTGTGATGTCAGGGCAAAAAGTTCAAGAAAGGTTCATTGATTTCACCCTCATCCAAGTGTTCAGAGGAAAATAAATTGAAATTGCTGGACTTGAATGGAAGGAGTAGAATGAATTATGTGAATTGTGGGTGTGCTGTCAGTAATATAAATCCTGTGGATATCAATGGACAGTGTAGGTGTTAACTTAGATCTGTCTGTGCATCAGCATGATGCAAAACCAAATGTACACATCCAGTCAAGACGAATATGTGAGAAGTTCTATCGGTGACAGAACTGAGCAATTCAGCAAATAACACAAACAATCTGATTCTATTCCCACACTAAGTTTTAAATAGATTTTATCCCTGCTTTATTGTAGTTTTCTGTAGTCACTCCTCACTGCGAAGACAGCACAACCTATTATAAGCTTATTGGAGCAGGCTTTTCCAGTGCTGGAGGTAGTGGCAATTTTTTAAAAGTTTTTTATTTGATTATATATTGAATGACCTGAGTAATACATATTCATGTGATTAAATGTTACAGAATCATGGAATCATTAGCTTTGGCAAAGACCTCTGTGATCATTAAATGCAACCATTAACCCAGCACCACCATGTTCACCACTAAACCACATCCCCAAGTGCCACATCCACCTGCCTTTTGAACACTTCCAGGGGTGGTGATTCCACCACTTCCCTGGGCAGTTGTAGCGGGTTGGGTTTGTTAATCGGGCAGAAACACCAATTTAGTGTAGTGGTTTGGTCCACAATACTCATTACTATTCCAATATCTTGACACAAACATGAAGGCACAGTAGATGTTTCACTACTAATGCATTCCAGCAAAAAGATGCCTGTGGTGACCAGATGCTCATTTGATCCTGAGAAACTCTGGAATAATTGGCTCATAGCAGCACAGTTAACATATTTAATACCTGAAAGTCTACTCCCATAGTCTTATACTGAATGATGAATTACTGTGTTCCACAGCACTCTTCATGGTATCACAGAAAATTCCTACCTGAATCGCTGGATCACTCATTAATAAGATTCTGCAGGACTGAAAGCACTTGTGCTCTGATACAAAACCTACCAAAACACAGCAAGAGATATATCTAACTTTTAACTCATCTAAAGGCTATTCCTTGGAAATTTGCTGAGCATACACTTAAAATAATTGTCAGATATTGCTGAGCATACACTTAAAATAATTGTCAGATATTTCTATGGAGTTTTTTCCCTGCAAAGAGAACTGGCTGTTACAATATTTATAAGGAATTATATAGGAATCTAGCATTTAAAAAACTTTGGGAATTAAAAACTTACATAAAGTAGTCTTGCTAATATTAATTTGAAAGCAAAATGAACTAAAAAGGTGACTATGGCTTAATATTTAGGGGAAGTTTCTGTTTAAGTGTTTCTGACAAGGAAAACCATAGTCTTAAAGCAGAGAAGGTGACAGAGGTCGAGTTTAACTCATATGTTCTCAACCGTGATCTCTGACACTATTTAACTGAGACTTTCTGTCCCTTTTCCCTTCCCTCCTCTGCCCTGCCCTTTCCTTCCTCAGAGACTTTGCCCTTTATCATGGTATTCCCATGAGATACACGAGAAATATTTTATTGCTAGTTAAAAAAAAAATAAATATCTGAATCTCTACACAAGTGCAAGTGGTAATTGCATAATGGCAAAATTAAGGACACCCATTTTGCAGGGGTTTCTGCTCTCAGCACTGCATGAGGCAAAGTGCAGCAGAGTGCAGCCGTTCTTGCTGGCTGCAGAATTTATGACCCTGTATCCAGCAGATACACACCAGAGCTGCACCAGAGCTTAGTCACAATCAAAAAGAAAACAAAACAGAACAAAAAAAGAAGGAATAAACTGAAAATAACTTAAGGATCAGAGATGACAAGCAACTGAACATGAAGCCCTGCTGCAATTCTGTACCTAAAGAGCTCGTTCAGTTGGTGGATTTATAAGTAGAAAATAGAAAAAAGTTTATGTCTTACTGCTGCCAATGGTAAAATCAAGTCCCTTCTAACTACAGGGACTTGATTTTACCATTGGCAGCAGTAAGACATAAACTTGGCTACTTTGTATAGTTCTAAGGTCCTTAGTTTTAAAAGGATTTGGGGAAGTTGAATGATTATAGGGAAGGACCACAAAAATGATTTAAGGACTAACAGTTGCAGCCCTAGAGCTACTTAGCTTTTCAGAAAGTATTCTGAAAGGTGATTATAGCATTTAATTCCCAAGAGAAGGGGTAAGCTCCTAATTTTTTTGTTGGTGCCAAACCGTACCTTGATGTCTTCCCTTCTGAACAATATATTTTAGACCAATATATTTTAGACCAATACAGGTTTTTGGGCTCAGGAGAGAAGAAAGTAAGTGAAAATTGATGTAATAGGTTGTGCTACATTTTATGGTGACTGCTACTAACCTAAAGATTTCCAAATCTCAGAAAATAATACAGTTAATAAGATAAAATACAGTCACAGGAGTATGAAAAGTTGGAGAACTGCTACAGCATTGACCCTTTTTTGGTAAGTCAGATACAATCTTGAGTACAAGGTGACTGGACTAATCTTGTAATAAGAGCATATTCAGCATTGTTGCATCTCAAGAAATCATTAAATCCAAGTATTTAGAACATTTTGACACTTTTTTTCCCCCTGCTGACTGCATTATGGGATAAAATCAGACTAGCATGATACTTTTGGACCCTTTTAATTATTTTGCCTAAATTTTGAGAAATATCTATTTGAGAATAGATTCAGACACATCAGTTCTAGATAATTAATTAAGGTCTCCTTAAATGCTACTTAAATCAATAGCTTCTCATTTCAACTTTCTGCCTCTTCTCTACTTGGCAATAGTTTAAAACAGAAAGAAAATAACAGTAGTGAAATTCAGTCTGAGAGAAAAAAGGGTTTTAATATTTTCATTAAAAAATGGTCTTTGCTACATAACTTTGAAGGAAGAACTGTAAAATGTTGCTCTGCAACTAACAGCTGCACAAAATAATGGAGCAGTAAATCACCAAAACGGGGAAGCAGACTTTTAGTTTGGGTGGGTTTGGGGTTTTTTTTGGTAAAAGATTCTTTCTTCTGAATATACTCAGGATAGTTTGCAATATTAATGGGAATGCTAATATATTAGGAGATGGAATCAGTATTTTCTCCACTACACTGGGCTAGATATCCCTAAATATCCCTAAATATCACTAAAAGAGCCTAGGTGCATGGCCTAGATTTGAGTTACAGGTGCATGTCTCATTCGTCCTTGCTCAGCTCTGAGGCAAGACCGAGGTACACGGCTTCTTCTTGTCACCACATTCCTGACATAGGGAAGGAGGTAATGGGAGGGGGCTGGCCAAATGCCCAGTCCATGCACACATACTACTACAATTCTTATGTAGCCAGTGTGACATAAAATGCATTGGGGAAGGCCACAGATGTTGAATTAGCAAATTCTTGATTAATATCCATTCACGGCTTCCAACAACTAAGTTAAAAAATAGAAGATCAGGAAGGCATTCCTGCTAACTGTGCTGTCAAAGAGATTTAGAAATTGGGAGATGTGCAAAGAAAAATTGGTTCTTAAGCTTTTTTTTTTTTTTAATCTTCAGGAATCCTGCCTCTAATTTTCTCTTGAGTAGGGCCACCAAGAAGCACAAGTCACCATCATCCATTCATGGAATCTATCTCTGTTGTGAAACACTTCTCCACACTTTGCTAATTCCTTCTGAGATACTGGCAGCAGATAAAACTATTGCTGCTTCTTTTTCATTTGAACTCCTTAAAATTAAATCATGTAATTGTCAGTAATTTTACTGTAGCAGCAGTTTTCAAGCAGAGAACCTCAGTGACTTCAATGAACATTAAAAGCCAATGGACCAATAAAACTTAGGCAAAGAGTTGTACCCTTCTTCTTACTTACTTTCTGTTTATATCCACAAACCTTCCCAGGAGTGATGGACAAGAAGCAAGTCCAGACAATCTACTGATGTGCTTAGGGCAGCAGGGCCCATGAAGAAGCCCTGCAAACTTGCTCACAGTCAATGTTAGGGGCTCCAAATGAATTTCATCAACACAGGGACCAGTCGATCCATTAGAGAAACAAAAAGGCATCTTTTTTAGGAGGGAAACATGACTTATACAATGCAGTGACCTCTCTTCCTCTGTTTTTGTATATTATTTTCCCCTTATCTGACTGCCAGTGCTGTGATAAGTGAAATATGTTAGTGAGATCAGAACTAACCTCCAGGATTATTTTTATGAAAAACATACATCACTTCGGTTTCTTGGTTATATCAGCCTGAAGATAGTTTTAAGTCCTTTGGAACAGATCTGCTACTTTGTGACAATATAATGATTTTATCACTGCTAAATTTCCTCTTGACATTAGAAAAAGAAGACAAAATTAATCACCACTATTTTATTCCATCTATCGGCATTAAAAATATCTTAGTGGGATAGCTGTCCGAAATTCTTTTGAGGCATCAATTTAAATTACCTTTGCTTCAACCACAGTTGCATTATTATTATTATTAGCATGGTCATTATCATTATTCTAATTATTTACTGGGTACAACATATGTCTCTAAAAGTTTGAAAAAGTATTTTTGCTGTTTTTACTGTCACTAGAACTAAACATTTGTATTCAGGTACAGAAAGAAAATAGCAGAAACTGCTTTTTTCAGGCACTTGAGTATAAGAGAGAAAATATTTACACTTCTTTTTAGGGAAAAAATATTGTTTGCTTTTTCTTGCTATCATTGCTCCAAGGCTGGAAAAGAGGTGAGCAGTTTTTGTTTTCTTCAAAGTGTGTACATCCAGATTCTGTTTCCTGACACATGTTTCCTGAGTGAGCACAGAGGACACATTCCATGATGTTTGCACTGTGCAAGTGGATGCAATGTTTTAGACAGATGTTTGTTGAGGTTTTTTTAATTGCCGACTGTTCTGCACTGCCTGCTGGAAAATCATCTATCCACAGAGTATTCTCCATTACTGATTTCTAGTATTGAAGTGTGTAACAGGTAAGTAAAACCAAATACTCTATCAAGTAGTGACAATGCTACCATTGCCACAGTGATCTCCCATCGTTGTAGGTAAGGGACCATGGACAGTGATCACAGGAATCAGACCGCAGAGGATACACATAAAGATGTTTAAGAACCTGTGTTTTAAAACTACCATTTTGGTTACATGGGGTTTGGGTTTTTTGATTTATTTATTATTTTATGTAATGTACTTATTCCAGAAATTCTTTACTCTTTCTGTTTAAGAGCTGGAGTCTTGCTCCTAGGCACATTCCCTTTCTCCTTACCTGCAAAGTACATAAAGCCTCTGTTCTTGCCAGCCTGCATTAAACATTGCAATACAATTATCCCCAGTCACTGGACTGTTATCTCAGGGAATTGAATTAGACTTTCCAGATTAGAAACATCAAATTATTTACACAAAATGTTATAGTTGAAACAGATCCAGTGTAGAGCATTATATGATGGTTAGAACAGTAAAGATTAAAAAGATCAGGTCACTGATTTAAAACAGAACTAAAAGTTAAATCTGGTCCTGAGGGTACCTGTTGAGAGTTGTATCAAGCAGGTTAGTGCCTGTTCAGAAGCATGGAAAATCAGTTTTCCATTTAGCCTTGCGTCTAAGTTGCAGCTGTAAAAGTTTCCTTGAGAAAGGTTTCATTGGGACCAATAACAGTTCTGTGGAAATTTCACTGTCAGTTTTTCACAAGTACAAGTGATCAGGACTTTTGGTTAAGAAATACGGAACAGCCTTAGATGGTTGTTCAATAACACCACAGGTAAGTCCCTTCTGTTTGGATATCTTGAACATAATGGTTACTTACAGGGGCAGAAATGGAAGCATTCAGCAAAACACAGAATAATAGAAACTGGTTTTTCTCCTGAAAAAGGTGCAATTATGTTTCATTGCTCTCTTTTTCAACACACACTAAAAACTCTGAGATTTGATCTCAGAAAAGTCTATCTTAACTGGCCTCTTGCTCTTATAGCTGAAACAAAATTATCAGTTAACGTGTGCTATGCATTTTAAATCGATTAAGTTCATCCCAATTATTATTTAGGATCACTCTGTCAAGTGTTGACAATATAACTTTCATCCGTGAAGGCTTTTTCATACATAGTCCTGACTGTTCTAGGCATAACCTGATTACAGTTTAAAACTTCTTTATATATCTGGATTTTACTTACATTAGCACCCTGAATTGTGACAAGAAATCAACATGGAACAACACTTGACAACATTCCCAAATTAAAATATGCCCCAGCAGACTTAAGAGTTTTCCCTTGGTACTTACCCCATAACTAGATGTAATTTCTCACCTCCACCTTCCAACATATTCCCATCAATGCCCATTCACCACTCATTCCCCTGACCATGAAAGTGTTCCCAGTAAACAGGATGGAAGCTGTAGCACCAGCCCTCCCTTGTGTCTGAATTTAGAGGGTCAGTCACTTTTATGTACCCCTCCAATACATGCAGTTTTAAAGCAGCCTCCCACCTAGGGCAGCTTGTGCTACATTTGGGGTCGAGTCAAGAGGGAATGAGCACCCCTACTCCTCTCCAGGGCATCCCTGAGCATTCCCAGGCCTCTCTTCTTGTCCAGCTCCCTGGGTATCACTGAGCACCCGGAGGGCAGGGGGGCCCTATGCCAAACTTGCTCCCATTGGCACCACAGCAAAACTCATCTGAATTCAATGGGATGGAAATGAGCCCAAAGGATGAAAATACAAAGATAATGCTGTGGAATGCTGGTGTTGAATAGTTTCATTTGAATTTAAAGTGAGGAAAAAATTAAGGGAAAGGACAAAGTTTGGCAAGAGTTACAAGATGCTGTGTTTTCCCTCCCCACTACATGTTTTCACTTCTTTGCCAGAAAGAGCTGTGGTGTCTCTTGTCATTACTCATTTTTGTTATTTAAATTAAAATAATATCTAAAAAAATACTCTTCCCATTTTCCCCATATTCATGCTAAAATATAAAAAGGTAGCGATAAGTATAAAATCTAACCTTTATTCCACTTTGAACAAGCTTGTGTATATCCAAAAAAGGTTCCTTGAGTATGTCTCCTTCAGGAGTGAAAATCTTCACATATCCTTCTTTCTCAAGAATAAAGAGGCGATGGGATCCATCCCCACAATGTACTGCTCCAACAGGCTGCCTTAGTCCACTCACCACCTCCTGAATACAGAAGCAGTTGTGCTTGTGTTTTCTAAAGAAATTTAAAGAAATAGTGAGACTTTTCTGCTTTCTCGTAACCATGACACAACATGTTCCTAAAAGATAAAATTATCGCTCTGCAATGATATTAAAAACAGGCTTATATTTAAAAAAAATTTATTTATTAATGTATGTAAATTATTTCCTTGAATGTATGCAAGCACATAATATAGAAAATCAGTTGGAGCTTCACTTGAGCAAAATTTGGTCTGTATACAAGAAAGAGAACATTAACTAAATTTAGATCCAAAATACAATGGGACGGCAAAAATTTGGTGAAAGAAGAGAATAATTTAGAAATACAGAATTTCTACTATAAAATAAACACAGTACATTTCATCACTTTGATAAAATTTGGCTTCTAAAATCCATTTTAAAATAATGACTTACGATGGAATCATCTAATTTAATTATTTTCACCAAAAAATACATAAATGAAATAAATTGAAGATCACAACATAAATATTTTACTAATAAACTTATTGTAGTTGCTTAGTAATACTAAATTCAGGTACAAATTACTTCCCAGAACTATGTATAATCCACGGGCTGGACGATAACCAAGATCCACAGGGTGGATCAGAGCAGGATTCTAACACCTTTTCAGCAAGGCAAATACCAAATGGTACTGAAATCCTGAAGCTCATGTAACTTTCTCTTTTGACGTACACTAGCAGCAGCAAAAGAAAGTCACATCTGGAAAACACAGCTGCTCAGCATAAGCACACACTGAGCTGTTTCACTGGGAAAACCACAGGCTTTCCTAGGGGGTTTTTTTTCAGATTAAACAGCATTTATCTTTATGAACCTGCTGATCTCTTCCTCTTTGTCATATTCTTCCATGTGGTCCAGGGAGTTAGAAGCTGGCCCTCGCACTTGTTTCCTTGGAAAATCTGGAAAGCACACACCACCATCTTTTCTTGCATAGTAATAGCAAAACTCATCAGCAGTAGTTTGGAGGAAACCTTAAAAATGCAAAAGAGCATACAAATATTTAGTGTGTTGTCATGTCTGCAGTTTTGTGTCACCAAACTCATCTTTAAATAGATTATAGTGGAAAAAGAGGTCATTTTAAACAAAGGACTGTCTGCAAAAAAAGAAAGCCTGCTCTGAGTAAACACAAATGTATAAACACAAACTGAGTATTGCCTTTTACAGTTTATTCATCAGTATCTGTATTAAACCTCATTTTCACTGTGCTTAAGTTTCATTCAAAATGACACAACAGTTCCCTCACTAAAAAATTAAGAGGCAAAGTTCAGAGTTGAGGCTGTGACACACTTCTGCCTAATTTTGACCCTATCAATCAAGTGTAGTATCAGCTGTAAAATAGCTTGAGCAGCTTCTGTTTTTGCTTCAAGTGATTAGTTCTAGTCAAAATCTCAGTAAAGACTTTGGTAAAAGTGCAGAAAATGCAGTAAAAATTTTGTGGAATGCTGCCAGCAAAGGACATTGGTTGGAGAGGTAAAAAGTGGGAAGTACTGCTGAAAACTGCACCGTGTTGACATCCAGTTGGCCTCCGGTTGACTTGGTTGACTCCCAGCATTAAAGTAGCTGAGCAGTGTCCCATGGCTCCTCAGCCCCATCCTCTGAAAAGCGGGATATGTCTCCTGCTGCTTTGGAGGAAAGGTGGTGCTTAGGTTTTAGGTTAAAATGGGAAGGAGTTCAAAGACCCAGAGAAACACAAAGTTGATAAAATGAGAGCCTTTGAGGAAAAACCCTGCCACTATCGCTATTACTTTCTTGCATTATGTTTAAGGACATTGAAAAAATATCTATTTCTGTTCACAAACCTATTTCTAGTCATTTCTATCCAGGTTTTAATCAGGAGTATTAAATCTAAGAAGACAGATTCTGGCTAGTTATACATGTACTATTTTACCAGAACATTGTTAAGATAATGTCTTAAGTTACCTTCATTCCTTTTTGCATTACTGGCAACTGTCTTAGGATGTACTATGGTCCAGGACATAACTCATAGGATACACGGAATTAGCACTCAATTGGAATTAGAGGGCTAATTTATGCATGGCTTTACCACTTGTGAATAATGCAGTAATGCCTAGATCTTGGCCATAAAACCTCTGGCTTACAATGTACAATAAGAACTGATCAGGGACAGCTGTGTTTCATTGGAGAATGCCAATTTCTTACAAGCAAAGCTTTTTCAGAAACATTATCAGTTTTGACAAAATTTTACTTAACATGATGATTCTGGTCCAAGCTCAAACTTCTGGTCTAAATGAAAAAGACAGAACCAGACAGCAAACCTTGTATCACTATACTCCAATGTCTTGTAATTAGGGTGTTTCATTAGGAAGAGGAATATTCAGGTCAATGCCCCTCATCTGTCAGGCAAGAGTTTGACCCTAAGTCTCCCATTTCCCAAGTAAATGTCCTAACAACGACTTTATTAGCTATCCTGGGGTGGTCTCTCTGTGGCTTTCTTCATGGAAAATTTCGAAAGAGTTCAATTTCTTCCTTATGTGGAATAGGAAAATTTTTTTAGATCCCAGAATTTTTGTGGAGTGAAAAGCCTTTCCCACCCAACTATACTTCTTTTCATATACATCTTCCTTTAAAAATATTGGAAAAATGACACGACAAAGCCTGCCTTTGATTTCCATAAAATAATATCTGGAAACACATGGTAGAGTGTTGTGCTGTAAAAGTTTAATTACCGTGATTTGGAGCTTCAGTAAATTTCATCTCTGAGGAGCTGCTTTTAATTTATAGTAGTTATTTGGAAAAAATGGGAGATGTAATTTCAAGTGGAACAACTGAAGAGGAACTCTGATATAATCACAGAGTAGTATTCCAAGGCTTGTAGATATAATGCCAAAATCAAAGGTAATCTAAAATCTTGCTGTTGAATTATTTGACTTAAGAATACAGGGGTTTGTCTTTAATAATTTATTTTTCTAGGCACAGTGGGTCATTAAAAAAAATGCAATAGCAAATTAGAAGTGTATGATTACTGAGAATGTCTAGAATTTTCCAAGTATACCATTTACTATTTACTAAAGATAAACTTCTCTTGTCTTGAGTGTTATCTTTAGTCAGGACAACCCAGATCATGTTGTGATCACATTGTTCACTCGGTACATGTCCATTGCAAATAACAATCAGATGCAAACTCACTTGACCAGTGCAATGCCTTTTCTCGTATGTAAGACTAATCTCCTTGCCTCATGAGATATTTTATCATGCACTAAAGTGCATGGTGCACTGCAGTTGCCTTTTGCTGTTTAGCAAAGCCATCAGCAGGTTTCAAGAAAGGATAAGGCTTATGGACTATTTTCATTAGAAATGCGTGTAAAAAAGTGGAGTTAGAATTAAACTATGAAAAATGCTGCATTACTGGAAGGAATGTAACCTCTGTAAATACAGTTTCACCTGTGCATTAAGGGTGGAATTTTGCTATTTTTTTCTATAAAAACCATAGTAATTTAGAAAAAACCAATCTCCATGTGTTATATATGCTCCATTTAACATATTAACAGCTTCACTGAGGACATTTAGAGGAACATTTGCCTCTGCTCTCCTATCTGCTTGTAGCCATTTATTGTCTTCTTTCTTATGCTTAGACTGTAAGGTCTTTAGTGTACAGTTTGCCATTTTGTTCGGTTTGTACAGTGTCCAGAAGAATGGTCCCTGACAAGTGCCCCTAAGCACTAGAATTGTTTGGAGAAAAGAAAAAAAAAAAGTAATAGGGACTGCAACCCTCCGTCCTGTGTGAATTTCTCTACTTACTAATTTATTTTAAAAGACTCATACATATTATTACAAATTTCCTACCAGCTGTGTACGTGTTGACAGAGCAGTGCCTGTGTTAACAAAGAAAATTGAAATCACAAAGGAAGATTAAACATCATGTTTAAGTGTCAGATTTTGCACAGGCTTGCATTTCTATGCTAAACTTTCTGTCTTGCAAACAAGAATCCAACGACAGGCTTTTCAGTTAAGGCAGCTACAGTGAAGGCTTTCTGTGTTCGCCTTTATAAAACACTGTGGGAATAAATTGCAAGATTAAAAGCCTTTTCAAAGGAAAACTGCTCCCAGCTGATCCCCACCTCCTCTCTCCACTTGTATTTGCAGTCAGTTGTTCCTCACACTGTATCTCCCTTCCTATCCTACCTTCACCAAATTCCACTTTGCTGGATTCCCTGATTACCCATTCCCTTGCCTCTTCTCTTTGACACACAGCTCCAGTGCCGTGGTAGCACGTGTCTCAGTTTTTGCACCAAGTTCCTACTCACTCCCTCCCCTGTTTGCACTGCACACAGGAGTAGACCTATACTGCCTCTGAGGGCATCTGGAAGTCAGGCTCACCTGCTTTATTTCTGCTGTGACAGAATACAGTTCAATATTGTGTCAAAGAAGTCTTTACCTGTTTTGGGGTTTTTTTTCTGATTTGCACCTAGATGTGAATTTGTTCACAAAACCCCTCCCATTCTCTTCTCTTCTCAACTGCCAGTGAAAACCAAATCAAAGACATGATTTCAGACTGATTGTTTCAAAATGTACTGAGTCCACTGGTAGCTCACATAATTTCCAACTGGTTTGCAAGTGACTGGTGACCTTTTTCTCCTGCTCAGACACTGCAGGTTCCTGCACACAGGCAGGGCCAGGGTTAATCCCCTTCATGCTCTTGTTACCAGTAGCAAATTTACCAGCAGCAAATTTACCAGCCACTGTTTTTCTGCAGGTTGACCAAGTTGACTGTGACTATTAATCAGCCATGTTAGAACTTCTGTAAGTGCTCTGTGAATTGTAGAATTTCTTAGAATTACAGTGTTTTGGGCTAGAATTCCAACATTTTGGAACACCCTGTTTGGTGCTTGAAAAGTCCTATCAAGCATCTGTTCTGGTAATGCCTGGATTCAGATCTGGGCCTGGATCTGAATTCACCCACAATCATCTGGAATCCATTTCTTCAAATGAAGATAATGGAGGCCAGATAGTTCAAAATCTCTCCCATGTCCTTGGATGGCACCGTGACTGTGGCACAGGTTTGTTCCTTAAAATATGCCACTTCCAATGGCATGGATCAAGTTTCTGCTTATGTCTAAAGGCAAAATCAGCTGTGCTTTTCTTTACTAGCTATATTAGTAATAAATGTTGACAGTCTTCCCTTATGACCTTGGAAAACTTAAAATTCATATTGACTGAAGACACTTCATTAAATCACTTAACTTGAGTGTCCTTATCAATAATCACTTAAACTGAGGCTTGCAGTAAAGATCAGATGAGAAATAATCAGAACAGTTATCTGGAATGAAGCAGGGAAGCTCTAATCTCATGCTCTTTGTGAAACATTACACCCTCCTGCATATCCATACAATCCTAACAGCTACTGATATTATTCTGCTTGAATAAGGAATAGGGTTCACTTCTTCTCTCAATATTCCTAAAGAAATCAATGGAAATTCTGATACAGTCATAACTGGTGGGCAAACTGCTGTCTTCAAATTAGATAACCAAGGATCTGCTAGAGTTTTCATCTTTGCAGGAGACAGAACAATAAAGGAATTTTTGAAGCTAACTCATGAAAAAAACTGATGCATAATTTCTCAGCCTTCTTGGTTAATATGTACTCCTAAAATTTCAATCCCAGAAAAGATGCTTGCTATCTTAAACTGTTAATAATATTTCTCATTTGTGCAGGACTTAAGGGATAAAATTATTTTTGTAGTCAGCGATTTCCTTAAACTCTGCTGTATTGGTGTTCAGAAACAATTAGCACTCCCTAATGGAGGAAGAGTAATTATTCGACATTTTAACAAATGCACAGTGAATCATTGCCAGAGACCTTGGGTTTGGGGGCCTGTTAATTTTCAACTCTTTGTTAAATCCTCCAGGCTAAGCTGAAAACACAGCTTCCACATTTTCTATTTTTTTCTTTCTTTCGCAATAAATATTATTATAGATATACACATCTCACAAGGAAAACAGAACCCCCAAATAAGTTATTTTAATTACTTATATTTCAGAATGTACAGGACTCTGAAACTATATTAAGATTCTATAGGCCATCTCCTCAAAAAGAGGGACCTGAATCTTAATTAATACCTTTGGGAAATCCTAGAATAGGTATCAACGACCATGAGTACCAGTCAACTCACCAAATTAATCCTGCTGGTAGATGTAAGCATGCAACAAGTTTTTGTTAGTACAACATACTTTCAGGACAAGTATTTAGAATGATTATTAGCATCTGATTGATGTAGGAAAAGTCTTATTTTAACTGATGCTAAAGTATGTAAGTTCTTTTCCTGCAAAGCACAGTGCTCTGCCCAGTGCTAAAGTTATGCTTTCATCTGGTTATCTTTCAAGGCAACCTGGGTGGTCACAAAAAGCACTTGACATCTTGATGCACTTCAGCAGTTTTACATATACACAAACTTTGTAGAAAAATAAATTTGTCATTCGTCACCACATATGTTGATCTGAGGAGCAAGGTTCCTGTGGCTGTAGCTCCTGTGCTGCTCAGACTTTTCTCATTCTCCCTCCCTCCACCTCCTCCTTCTTTCCCCCTTTTCCCTCTTTCACTTTTTTCAATTAAACAAATTGTTTCCTCATAAACACAGAATTTCACAAAACAACTCTGAGGGTCTCGCTCTGCAAAATATGAAAATCATTTGTGCTAGCTACAAACTCATGTCAAAAATGTCTTTGTGCTGACTTCTTATATGGGCCAAACATTTAGAATATCTAATCTGTTATCGCTGTTCAGCAGGCAGTCTTGGCAACTATGATCTATTCTGCTTTGCTTTGGGGAATGTGATAAAGAGCAAGAAACAGCTGGTTTAAGAAAGCCTTAGAAACATCTCTTAGTTTATAAAGACAATAATAATATTTTCATATTTGAATGGGTTGAGATACATGTTAAAGCACAGTAAAGGGAAAAAGTGAATTCAAAATGTTTTCTCAAATCAATAAAAGAACACTGCAAAAAAATCCCTGCGCCCTTGGGATTTCAGAGAAAACAAGTACACACTGTACACATGCAATTAAGAAACCGTCCTCCAAATCCCATCCACTTAAACTATCCCCTTTACTCAAACATGTTTATATTATATTACAAAGCTGTGTTCATATGTTAAAAGTGACTATTCACAAATTCATTCTTCATCTCATTTTTAAGTCCTTTATACCAGTCTGTGTTGCTAGTTTAAAAAAAAAAAAAAAGAAATCTTAACCAATTTAATTATTTTCTCCTGTGTGGCATTGTTTATAGGAAGTGTTTGGACAGGGAAAAAAGCATAGTTTAAAAATGACAGTCTTAGACATATAAATAATTTACTATTGGGAATACCAATGATGTTATTTAACATAATAGTGTCTTAAGACAGTGTTTCGAAAAGAGCCATCTTCTGCGGTTATTTTGTTGATATAGTTACAAGTGATAGCACACATTTGGTGACTGCCTCAGACAACACAAGGCAAGCTCTTCTTTTGGTTATGTCCAGCTAACTCTACTGACTACAGTGAGGAAGTGTTAGGTAAGTTAAGAATTTGGTTGTTAACAGCACACTGGAAGTGATTCAAAGATCACAGAAGTCTATCAAATAGGGTCCTTTGATTTCCATGGGCTTTAAACCCTGTGGAAAAAACATCAGTTTCTAGGGTAACAAAACCAGAAAAAACACTTTACTCATCAGCTTTTAGAGGCTACAGCAACCAGCCAGGACCTTTTATTTTTTTTTGCATTTTAAAGCAATCTATCGTTTAGAATAGCCTTTTGGATGGCCAGCTGCTTGTTTGCATGATTAGAATTAACACACTAATATTTCAGCAAAGGTAGTAGCTTCAGGTGCCTTTGACAACAATCAAACCATGCGTGTTTCATGGCGAGTTTAATAGGAGGGTGGCAAGAAAGCACTCAAAATATTTACCTCCCTACGCAAGATCTGCTATGAAGACATTCTGTCTCTGCTTGGGCAAATTCCCCTGGATATCAATGGGGATTTTTCCTGGTTAAAAGCTGGATCTATGACCGCTCAGGCAATAACAACATATCAGGACACTCTTTAGCCCCGTATTTTGTTATGAGTTTTACCTGGTATGTGACCTCTGCAGGTATAATAGAATTCTTTACAATAGTCTTTGCACAGGTAGGGAAGCGTTAGTTCTTTTTCAGGAGTTTCCCCTTTCTCAGGTGAGTGGAATAGGTTCTGAGCGTGAGGTGAGCAGTGTGCACACTTGATTTCCTCCAGTAGCTTCGCACATTCTGTGTTGTTGGTAACGGAAAGGACCTGCAAGCCACAAACCAGAGACAAGTAAATGTGTGACCTGTGTCCCCATCTTACACACAGAAAGATTGCATGGCCTAATGCCATAAATAATACTAGTGGAACCAATACAGTTATTATCAATGCATCGCGTCTGATGTCACCGTTCTGGAGGTGCAAAAGTTATTACTATGAAATGTGCAATATGCCACTGGTACAGTGAGATTTTAATTTCTCTGGTTTCTTACAAAAGATTCTTACAGAATCTTCTATAAGATTTCTTATCTGACCTTGCTTCTCAAATAAGAATAACAATACTTAAGTTCTTTTAAGGACCCATGCCTGCCATCACATAGGCAATCTCTGAACTAGAAGGATCATTTATATAAGAAGGAGTTACAGCAGCAGGCCTTCTACCCACTTCTCTTACAAAAAATACTGAAAAACCTAACTTGTAAGGTAGTCTGCTCGAGTTTAGAGACTAGAAATTAAAATTGTACCATAAAAACACAACAGGAAAACCATGTGTAGGTATTTGTAAAATAGGTGTATCTTGAACGACACCACAGCCCGGCTGCTGAAATGACTGCTGTGGAATTCAGCAGGTGCCATGGATTTTTCATGTTTTAAATGCTGCTCTGCTCTTTGCTCTCTCTAAAGCACACTATTTGGAGGTGGGAAACCCTGTATGTTTTCAGACATATCTTTCTATTATAAGTGAAAAAGTAGAATTTGTAACATCTTGTTTGTGTCAATATGGAAACTGTAACTTTGTCCTTAAAAAAAAGCATATATTATGTATGCATAGCACTTAAAGAGGCATGAAACCACAACTAATGATGTGTTTAAGTAAACACAGGAGGCTAAGGAGTGCAATGTCATCAAATCGTGAAAAATAATGGAAAACAGCGTAGTTGTCTTTATTAGCTTTTGAATGCAGTGCACTTTGTTAATCTATTGTTAACCACATGGATTGTTTTTTTGATCATTCATCCCAATGGTGGGCAGTGGGAAATGTGTTCTCTCCGTTGAGAGGGACTGAATCTGATCCAGTGCAAAAACAAAGCTCAGGTTCTTTCTGCTGTTTCTATACGCAGTTATAAACAAAGACTGTAACACACTTATGTTAAGAAATATTGATGTGGTAAATATTTGTATTCTGTAAAATTTGGAAATATTTGCAGAACACACATTTGAAAATATTGCTAGTTTTTCTGTAGTTCGTATCTGTGAGCTGATTTGCAGAAGGACTTTCCAATGTCATTCCCTTGCCACGTAACATTAGAGGGAATTATCTAAGTTACTGTTGATAAAACAAGTTATTCAGGGCAGGAGCACTCCTGATACGCTTGAGTCTGCTGTCTCACAGGTCAGCTCTCTTCTGGGATGCTGTACTTTGATAACACAGGTCTGAACGCAGCTTTTTATTTACGGGTCATAATTACATAGACCTCAAACGCTTGAGAGAAATGCACTTTCCATTGTTTAAAGCAGATATGTACTCAAAATATTACCCAATATATGGCAAACTCTATCCAGGAAAATTTTGTCTTACCATACATATATTGTCAAAAGACCATCTGAAATGCGCGCTAAAGTTTAGTGTTGGAAGTTGGACCACTGATTAGAACACCCTTTGGCTTCCACCCTTATTCTGGATGTGCTGCCATTGGCTTCAAAAAGAATTCCTCCAGGTTTGCCAGGAACACTAAATGCATTAAATGTTCTGTTCTTTAGAATATCTGCTGTCAAAATACCCTCAGCTTCAAATCACCTGCAGGTCAGTAATGTGATTAACATCTGCTGTATATAGTTTATTATCCCTCTTCAAACCTTTCTTGAGAATACAATTGTCTCACATATTTTGTAAAGGGTTTGTCCTTATTTGTTTGGGGTTTTTTTAAAGCTTTGAAACAGTAATCAATTGCATTTATGGCAAAAGTCCTGAATTCTCTGGGGAATTTTTTCCAGAACCACAGGCTCTTCTTCCCTGAAAAAGTTTATATTCTTTTTGCTAGGTTGCTCATTTGGGCCACAGCAGCAGAACTGTTAACCTTAGACTTCTTCCTTGAGTTTCAGATGTTCTAGATATGGTAAATCTTGAAGACAAGAACTAAAAATATAATGATTACTACTATAAACTATAACCAAAATACATAACAACTATAACTTTGAACTTGACTGATTCTGCCTAGGATTGCAGTCCAGGTAGTAGAGAAGAGACTTGACATGCTTGCAGCAATCCATGCTGCTGAGGCAATATTCTGCATTAGCTGGACTTTCCTAAGGGATGCTGTGATTCTGATGGGAAGGGGCCTGTATAATTCAATCAGGTCATTGTTTGCCGAACAGGACAAAGTCTGAAGGATGAGCAAAAACACTATCCATAAATGCTACTTTTTAAGAACATCATGTCACTTGTCTCTTGAAGTAAGGATGAAGTGACCCATTTTGGTGTTTCCACCAAAGGACTGTGAGTACAGACCCTTCAAAGTACTTGCCTACATGCAGTAGTATCACCTGGTTTGCAGAAGTCTCAGAAGTCTTCATCAGGGAGTTCATCTCGGGCTTTCTTGTGGTAACAGTGTGATGGTGTGTTTAGAAGTACAAGTAAACACAAGGTGTTACTAGGTAAATAGTGTGTTTATTGAATTAACTCCACAGAGATGCAGATAGAAAACTGTACTTCTGCTGGAAGACTCCAGAACCCATTGTGGAGGTGGGGGGGAGGGGAAATAAATTACAGGATAGCAAAGCTAATTTACTGTTTCTTGTGGAAAACGTAATTGACGTTGCCTGGTGATACAGGCTTGCCAACATTTCAGTCCTCAAAGTTAAGACAAAAGGATCCTAATCCCCCTGAGCAGCTGCTATCCAGGAATTAACCACAGGAATTCACCCCCTCATGTCATTTCTGGAATGAATCTTGGTCATATAATAGCTAATCGGAAGATTAAGGAATGAGAGTCAATCAATTATTTGAATATCAAGTACAATGTTACTTAACTTTTAGAATGCTCAAGCAAAATAGGGTGGTAACATTTGCTCTGTGTGAGGTCTGATGTGTAACTCTATACTGGTTTGGAGATAGGACAAGTCTCTATTCTGAATTTCAGTAAATCGATAATGTATTTATCCTGGAGTATACTAAACCAGTTCTAAGCAGATTCTGAAATACTTATTTTAATGAAGCTTTTTCTGTTGGATGTCTACTTTGAAAATGACCTTAAGGTTGACAATGGCTTTGGTCTTTTGAAGAAATGTAAACTAATTTCCTGCTTCAATTTTTAAAGTCATATGTGAAACCGTCAAACTGCAGTGGTTTAAACTAACTGCGCTCTGGAAAATATGTAAAACTTCCAAACATTTATTGCAACATGCCTAATAATGATTATGCCTGCTGCTGACTAATTTACAACATCTGTAAGATCATCCTTTAATCTCTAGCCACATGAAAGTAAAATGGGTAGACGAAAGGTAAGATAAATCCTGGAATGCACAGGAAAGCACAGCATACTAAATTGGTTTATCAACAGAAAGAAGAGTGCAAAGAAGAAACAGAAGATGACACAATGGACAGAAATTCTTTACAATTAATACTGTCATCTGTTCTGTGTACTCTGTCACATCTAGTTGAGAAAGGCAGTAGACTTTTGATACTAACAGAAGAAAAAAAACAGTGAAATAAGTCATTGCATTAAGCCATATTTGATATACAAGCATTTATGTCTAAAAATCATGTGCTGACGAGATTGTTCAGCTGTTGAGTTGAACATATGCCTCTTCTGTATTATAGTGCTGGATTATGTCATTAAAGAGTTCAGTTTCAATTTTAGGGTAATATTTAAATAGATCATTGTACTAAGGCAGCTGTTAAAGGGACCCCAAGATGAGTTATTTGTTTAGTTGGATGTGTTCAACAATAGCCTTTGTTCATGAAAGAGCCAGAGCAAACAAATGATTGTAAAAGGGCACACTTGAAAACAATTACTTTTCACCCATTCCTTGACAGCCTTGGCTGTGAAACCATCCAAGGTAGAGAGGACTTCTTTGCCTGTCAGTAGCCCTTCATAAACAAGGGGATATTCCCAGAAAAGTAAAAGAGGTAAATGTCAACAACAGGACGCAAATATTTTACTTGTGCCAGCGCAATGTTGTATCTGCTCTTTAGGTAGCTCCATTACTGTTCCCAAAACTGCAGGTGGTGTTTTCATTTATAAGCACAGTTCAATGATTTGGTCAAAAATTCTCATAGACCCAGCATCTTAACCAAGAAGCTCTTATTAGTATGTCTATTGAGCATGCTCAATTTTTTTTTTTTTTTAAAGATGGCAGCTCTCAGATTTCTGTTAATGGCATGGCCACTCCATCGTGTAGGTATGTGACAGAGTTTGAAAAAGCTGGTTTTGGAACTGTAGTAGAACACAGTTTAAAAAAATGTGCTTTTAGAAAAGTTACATTCAAATGTATATTGTAATACTTTGCCATGTCTTTTACAGAATGACCACCTCATTCTGTCAAGTATAAACGACATATATTTTGACATTTTTTTTAAACATATATGTTTGTTAGATATGATTAAGCGGATTTGTGAGTTTCATAAAAATTAATATTTGGTGAAAAAAAGTCTGATTTTACAACCCTGTATAATAACATACCTTAAAAAAGGTAATTTATATTTTAAAGAAAATACAAAACAGGTTCAACAGCTCAGAAATAGGTACTGTGGCATATATGGTCACTTCCTCACATTTACATCAGGTTTTTAGTACTGTCAGTAAGAAACAAAAACATTGAAAAGGAATTAAAAGATTTTTTTTTTAAGTAATAGTAAGAAGAGAATAAACACTTCAACTGCCTGGGGATGGAAAATTAACCAAAATTGAACTTCCAGTTTATTGCATTCAACCAATTACCACAAGGGTCTCCAAGCACTGAATAATCTCAGTAGCATATATGCCACCGAGACATTGCAAACAGGGTGAATTAAGGACATATTTTCCAGTCCTTATTATTTTTTTCCTTTTTTTTCCCTTCTTTTTTCTCCAGCTAGATCTTTCAGGTTATCTGTGTGTGGTTATAGTTTAATTCAATTATCACACAGGAGCTTAATGACACTGTCTCTAGACAACATGAAGAAATATATCTGCCTTGAATCTCAAACTGCTGCTGCATATGGTATGAATAAAAAGAGATCTGCAGCTGAAAACCTGCAGTAAGACAGTTCTCACTCATCTGGGAATAGAGGGGGTAGGACAAATGCTCCCTCAAAAGGCATGAACATTTGGACAGAGCTGGGGACTGAAGGAGAATGATGTTCTCCAGTTTCACCCATTAGTGAACCAACTAACAAACACAATGGTGTTGTTGTTATTCTTTTGCCATAAGCAACAGGACTCTGTGTGTGGGCAGCAGTTTAGTGGGGAGGAGGATAAGTCGACCCCTTTTTGTCCTATTGATTTTTTCCTATTTGCATGACTTGAGCAAATTAAATGATGCAATATGGCTTTTTGTTACAAAACAAAG
Organism: Corvus kubaryi; assembly: GCF_017639235.1. Classification (NCBI taxonomy): domain Eukaryota; kingdom Metazoa; phylum Chordata; class Aves; order Passeriformes; family Corvidae; genus Corvus; species Corvus kubaryi. Next base: position 17,003,188 of record NW_024582059.1, on the reverse strand, counting down.
TGAGAGATACCACCCAGACACATATGTTGATTCGTAGAAGCTGTTTACATGAGAATGGAGTGAAATCTACCGTGAACTGAGCATAAAAATTCGATTCAGGCTGGGTATTTTTTTTTTATTATGCTTGGGCCAGCAAGACTGAAACACAAGTTTTCCAAGAGTCTCTCAGACCTTGACAACTAGAGAGTTGTAACTGAGGAATTCTTAATTAAACCTAAACGAGGATTAAATGTAAAAAAACAAACAAACAAAAAAAAACCCCAATAACAACAACAACAACAACAAAACCAATAAAGAAAAGGAAAAGTAATAATAATTTTTTTAAAAAGACACCTGATTGTTTATTTCATGTGCAGCGATTCTTAAAGACATTATTCACCAACTTCCCTCCTTGTGCTTACTCCCGGATGCAGCACTGGCCAGCACAGCACAGCTTATCAAACACGGTCCTGCCTGGTTAGGTACCCATGCGTTTGAAAATCTAAGCAACAGGCTGATAAGCAGAATTTAACTCGCTAAAGGATGCCGAGAACTTGACAATTTTAAAAAATCACTGATCAGAGGAGGTGCTTCCCTTCACATGACCGCAGCTTGAAATTGGGCAGAGAGGCTGCCAGGTAATGTGAAAAGGCAGAGTATCTCACGGCACCTGGTGAGACACCGGCCCTGGGCGAGAGCCGGGAGACCGGGGTGGTCCCACAGCGGACACTTCGGGGGGTCTTTCGGCGCTGATACACGGAACCGTGAGTAGCACACGGGCCCCGAGGCGGCCGGAGATCACGGAATGTTGGTACACCGGCATCAGTCACTACCCAAACCTCCTCCCGAAGTAAGCGTGTGGAGCAATCTGGACACGATTTTTCATCCCAGGAAAAACCCAACCCGGATGGCACCGCCGGGCGAGCGCACAGCCCCTCCGCTGCCGCTGCCCGGAGCCCGCCCGGCTCCTCCGCCCTTCCCCGCAGCCGCGCCCGGGCAGCAGCGGTACCTGCGGGCGGCCCGGCCTCGCTGCACCGGGACGGGACCGGCGCCGGGGCCGCCGCCAGAAACTCGGGCGCTGTGGACAAAAAGTAACTCGGAGGCAGAGCCTGCGGTAGAGCCGGCACAGCGCTCCCCCCGCGGGGCGCCCGCGTCCCCTCCGGGCGCGGACCTGCGCCGGCTCCCCGCGCCTCCCGAGGCAGCGCCAGACCCGCACCGGGATCGCGCTCCCGCCGCGCCCTCGCCCCCCGGGCAGGAGCCGCCGCCCCCCGCCGCGGCATCGCCCCCACCCGCGTGGGAACGCGGCAGGTTCGCGGCCGGTGCGCTGCTCGGCGCAAAAATTAAAAAAAAAAAACCCACACCACCAAAAACCTCCCCCAAATCCCGGCGCAGCCCCAGGTGGTGCCTACCTTGGCCTCGGCGTGCGGCAGCCCCTGCGCCTCGGAGCGGGAGCAGCAGGACAGGCGGGGGTAGAGGCCGCGGCACATCGCCTCCCCGCCGCCCGGGGCCTCCGGGGACAGCACCCGCCGGTCCCGCTTCTTCAGCCGCCGCGGCGGGGTCCCGTTGAGGCACCTTCTCCTCCGGGCGCCGCTCTCCCCAAACTTGGCATCCCCCTCGAAGAAGCACAGAACCACGGCCACCAGCAGCAGCTTAAACGGCAGCATCTTGAGCATCATGCCTGAGGGAGCGTGTGAGTGCACCCAAATCGGGGGTGGGGGGGTGGGTGGGGGGAGAAGGAAGGAGGGGAATCCCACTGACTTTTCTTTGCACTTCAGATCAGGAAACCACCTCCCTCCCCCAGAAGGGGAAAGTCTGGAGGAGAATAATAACAGTAGCGGTTAAAGAGCCGACGGAGGAACAGCACTTCGGCCACCCCCGCTTCTTCCAGAAAGACGGACGCGAAGAGGCAGGAACGGGGGCACCGAGCCCCCGAGCCCCGGCGGGAGGATGCTCGAAGCCGGCGAAGTTGTGCGAGCGGCACAGGTTTTAGCAGCTGCCGCTGCCGCGCCGAGGCGCCGAGGCTCGGGGCGGGCCGGGCAGCGGGCGGCGGCAGCAGCCCTTCACTTGTCGTCCCATAAGAAGGGTGTCCCCGCGGCGGGACTGCGGCCGCGGCCGGGCCGGGCAATGCCCCCTCCGCTGCTGCTGCTGCTGCCGGCGGCGGCTGCGGCTCGCCCGGGCTCTCATGTTTCGCTCCCTCTTTTCTTCTTCTTTTTAAGCGGCGCGCGGGGAGGTGCTGCCACCGCGCGCCCTGCACGTCACCCGGCGGCATCCACCGGCCGCGCGTGCC
>NW_024582059.1:16761807-17000522 GCF_017639235.1 Corvus kubaryi | reverse complement strand
GGGAGCGGCGCGGGGGCCGCGCCCGGCGGGAGGGAGCGGCGGCGGGGCCGGCGGCGCGCCCCGCCCCGAGGAGATCCCCCCGCCAGGGGGTCCGGCTGCCCCCTTCCCCCCTGGGGAGCGGGAGCCAGGCCTCCCGGAGGGCCGACGGAGAGAGGGAGGGAGAGAGGGAGGGGGCGGGCGCCTTCCCCCTCCCCTGTCTCGGCGGGAGCCGGTGGGATCGCGGCGACCGCCGTAGGTGGGTCCTGCGACCCCGACGGCCGAGGCGTCCGAGGAAGGGCTCCCTCAGCATTCGGCTCGGAGTCTGCTCGCCCGTGTCCGCCCATTGCTCCCACAGCTCATCCCCAAGCGCCACGGAAGGCTCCAGAGGTGTGGGGCCAAGCGCGGGGCGGGCGTCGACGGTGGGAGCTGCCCTCAGCTCGCGGTGGCTTTTTCCAGCGGGACTTCGGCACCGTGGCTGACCTCGAAGGTGCCGCGGGCTGGCAGACCCTTGGTGTGTGTGAGCGCGATGACCAAAGTACAACCTGTTGGCGATGGTGGCGCGGCGGCCATTCCTAAAGGTGTGAGGGAGCGGCATGTGGAGGGATGAGCATCCTCCTGGTGTGCCGAGAACGGGAGACCTGTGTTGGGAAGAGCAGGAAGATCCAAGTACCTGGTGGCAAGAAAGCACCTGTGAGGCCAGGAGCCATCCAGAAAGGGAAAGGCCAACAGGGGTGAAATGGAGAAAAAAGGTGGAAGCCCAGAGAATCCTAGCCCAGGGTAAGCCCTCAGAGGTGGCTGAGGTGTGGGTGCAGCTACAGCCACCAACTTGGAGGCAAAGGACAGCTGGATAAGTAAAGTCAGAGGTGTGTTTACCAGGCACTGGCTGCTCATCCCAGAAATAGAGGGAAAATTGGCTGGTACCCAAAGACCATTTTTAGGAGGGAGAAAGGGAAAGTATTGCATTAAGTTCCTCATGTGCACTGGTGTCGCTGGACCAACTAGGCCCTGTTCCCATTTTTCACCAAGCAAAGTGAGTCTCTTCATATTTACACGTGACCTCTTAAACAGCCACACTGAACTAAATTGGAGTTTGGCATCAATAAATAGCACATCAGATGAATTATTGAGTAGACACAAAGATTATTCCCTCTCCCTTCAAGTGTATTTTTGAAGGCAAGTTGTTCCTTAACTCACGACTACCCATTGTCTTGCCACTCACTCATTTGACTGAAGGTTTTCCCAGCCAAGGCTCGAGCCACATCCACATGAATAAGGAAGGCCTGTGGTACAGCTTGGGCCTCATCACTCATGTTGGTGAGTGAAATAAAGGTGTGTTCCTGAGATACAGCATCGTTGCTTTGTAGTTTTAGAGAAGAGTACTGCTTTGCAATACACAAACTTGTTCCATGAGCAACCTGACACAGCAGAACTGTGGCAGTGCAGCTCTACGACGACAGCTATGCCCTTTTCATTACTCTGTGGTATTGTGCAGATTATTCTGAAATAAAAGTGATTCTGGTATACAGCAGAATCACAGTATCAGAATAAAGTCTCTTTTATTCCCAAGCAGACCTCTCACAGGGGGTTACACTGGCAGAACTGTAGTGGCCTAAGGACAGATTAGGAGGTCTGTATGTCTCTTCCCCTGTGTTGGCATAAATACCTGTATCAGTTCTCAGAGGAGATGAGTTTGAGGTGTTGTGGTTTGGTTGCTAACCTATGACAGAGGTGTATTAATTAGATAGAGAAAAATGTCCCGAAATGGGCTTTAGATCAACCTGCCAAACTAAGAAAGAACTGACAGTTTGTGAAGATCTGCCTCTTACACAGAAATTTTACATGGATCTATGATGGAGACATTTCCCAGAGATTCTGTGGAATGTCCTGTTGACCTTGTATATAATATAAAGTGCTCAAAACTTCAAGCTCTATTGTGATGGGGTGATGTAAAGACGTATAAGCAAGACTTGAAGAAGGTTGAATGAACAGGACTTGTTAGGATATTTTTAATGCGAAAATAGGTGCCCAGACAGTCACAGAAAGATTTTTAGGGTATGCCTTTACCACAGATTTCCCCATGGCTCTTAGAAATCTTCTAACCCAGCTGAAGCCACCTGGACCATTTGAGTCTGTAAACTAATGCGTCTCCTCTCTACACAAGACTTCAAAAAACCCTGATTCCCATCTGTGTACAAAAGCAGTATTGGACTGATGTTAACTCCACTTGATTGGCTCATCAGGGATTAAGACCTGCAGATTGTTTTAGCACATCATGTCAGCTGCTAACACAAACCTTCAATTACATGTGTTCAGTTTTGCCATGAGGGCTGGTCTAACTAGGAGGCAGATAAAGCAAACCATTTTGTGAGGGAATGAAGACTCAAGAGGCCCTCTTGCCTATAGTCTGCATACTTTCACTACCTGCTGTAATTCACCTCAACAGCGGGTCTCTATTTATGTGTGTTACAAAGAGACAAAGGAAGCTGCTGTGGGAAAAATCTTTCTTTCCTGCCAGGGACTGTGGTAATCCCACTCCGTACTGCAGTTTACAAGCCACGTGTATGCTGTGCCTTGCTCCAGTGTTTGAAGTATCCATAACGTGCTGTAGGAACAATCTGCATAATATGTCAACAGGGGAACTCTGAAATGCTTACCAAAGGAATAAAGGTCTTTCTGAATAAGTGATATTGTACATGCCAGAACTAAATAATGGACTTAAATATTTGTGCCTAGTATTCTTTGTAGCCTGCTGAGTGTGGGGATGGAGATTTTACCCTGACAGTGTTAAAAGTAAACGGTCATGAGACTCTGCTCTGAGCTGCCCAGTGACTGGGATGTCAGACAGGATTCCACAGGTTTTCCCTGTGTTGATGCGGTGCATGTGCATTTCTCTTTGTTCCATAGATCATTGTGAGTCAATTCCTATTTGATATGGAAGCTTGGGGAAATTCTTCATAGTAGCTTTGTATAATACACGCTAAGGCACTGTGTACAGCATTGCTGCATGTCGGGCATATATGCTACATTAGCTTGAGGCTACTTTGCAAATGGTAAAAAAACTTTCCTCTCACAGGTGGAAAATAACAGTGGAGTCAGCAACCACTGTCACATGTTTTTCTGGAACAGCACGTGTCCAATTCATATGTGTGATGCAGCTTTCAGAAAGATGTCTCTAGTTCAGTACCGTAATTTATCTTTTGGAAAGTAGGGAGTTCAGCTCTATTACAATTGCTCTTTCTTACATTGTTCTCACAGCTACTCAGGGCCCTGGTGCATGGGGGAAAGCAGTGGTGTACCTGACACTCATCCTCAGCCCCGTGCAACAGCCTGCCCCAAATCAGCTGTTCTGCCGTGTTAAACGATTCCGAGTGGTGCTGGACGCTGCCTCACATTTCTGGCATCACACATGAGCTCTGCAGGCTTGTGTCCACTTCTGTGCAGTGTCATACCTACATCAGGCCATCTTTTACAAGTGACTGTCCAGCCTCCACTGATCTGTGGTTACAAATTTTAACCTCTCTTTTCTTTACTTTTTTCATCTTGTTTCCCTGAAGGGGCATTGGGAACATTGTCTTACCAGCCTAAATCCTGACCGGATGAGATCAGTCGGGAGAGGATTAAAGCTGTAGCCTGAGTCCCAGTTAGGTAAAGAAAAAGCTGGAAGAAGCAGGTGATTTTGTGAAAAGCTAATGCTTACAGAGGGTGTTCTTTGGGAAGTCACTCAGTTTCGATTCGATTGCTGTGCCTCACTCAGGTTGGCCTGCTTGCCCCTCTCATACTCCTGTGATGCACAGCAAATTTCAAGCATATGGGTCTTAGATTATGTACAATAGTGAACCTTTAACTAAAAAAACCATGCTCAGGTTCATAGTAATTAAAATGGAATGTCAGCACTCGCTTGGCCAGTAACTTAGGATGTGGCCATAAAGCTGCTTCATCCACACAGAGTACTGTCAAACCATCAGATTTTGGGACTGCCTCGTTCTTCAGCCTGAGACTATTCTGCCAGGAATGTGGTCTTCAAAGACAGATTGGACTGTGTAAATTCTTCCAAACCTTGAGATGAAGAGTCCATTAACTTTGGTGAGAAACACATCTAAGTAGGTGGTGGGTTCACACACAGGTGGCAGTGTGTGAATAATTTCTTTCATTTGACTGTAAGATGCATGAAGAAAGAAGATCCTTGGATAAAGATGTAAACTGATGTGGATGCCAGATGAACTTTGACTGAACTTAAGGCCAAACCATATTTTTAAAAACAAATAAATTACTCAGGATAAGGAGACACAATAGCAGATGCTGGAACCATCTGTTCCTGGACAGCTCTAATAGAAAACTCCTTCTAGTCTATTGCATGTTTCTTTCTCCATTAGAAAGTAGTATTCTCCCTATGAATGTGGTCTGCCTGTGGTAGGATATGAACAATAACAGCCTTGATTTCCAGGTGAGTTGTCCTCAATCCCAGAACTTCCATATGCAGCCTGGCTTCTGCAGCATTTGAAATTCTGCATATAATCAAGTGATTGAGTTAAGCACTCCATCCTAACCTTAAGGCATGTATTACAATCACTATCAAATGAACTTTAAGGATGAGCTGTACTGCTCCATGTAATTTGTTACAGATGTGAGGGAATCCCTAATTTCCCAAGGAATGGTCACTGCAGACTACATGTTGTCTGAATGAGGTAAACAGACTGCACTTAACCCTTACTGCAGAGATTCGGTTTTAATTTGGGCAAAAACATGATTTTAAGTGGTCACTATTCCAGCTTTTTCACTTTTCCTGCTCCCCATATAACTTTTTATAATAGGGCCTAAATTATAAAACAGAATCATAGCATTCCAGGGACGATGCAAAGTTACAGACTACTTTCTATGTTTGGGACAAGATTAGTAGGTATAGGTCACCACTCAGATATTAAGTGTTGACTTTCATGAGGGATCAGTTTTTTGAGACCCATCCAGTGGAATAATGATACTTAGTCATTTTTAATATGGAAATACATTGTTTGCGGGACAATATCTATGTCTTGGACGAGTTGTTGAATTTTGCTGGCAAATCAGTCAAGTATCAGTGGGACTCAGATGAGTTTCTACTGCCACTCAACATTTTTTGGAAACTGAGGGGTCAGCTGGATGTTCATGAGGGAATTATTTGTTCCAGCAGTCATTTTTTTTTTTTTTCTAATACAGAGTCTGAGATGGTAGCACTTTACTTCTGTGGAACTGTTTATGATAAACTTATCTGAATATATGTAAGGGAGGAAGGCTCTGAGGACATTCGATTGCTGTGCCTCTGGCAGCTTGAAGGAGCAGAGGGATTGTGTGAGTTGTTCTCTGTGGACCTGTGTTTTTTTTATAGAACCTCACACCAAACGTTCAGTTCTTCTGGGAGGCTTGTGTATCGCTCCACCAAGCATGGCTTTCCAAAGGGTTTGAACTTTAACACCAGGGGCACTTGCATGTCTCAGGAGGAGGTAATCTGTATAGATAAAACTTTGGGAAACACATCTAAGTGACAGCTGTATGTTCCCTGAGAGTGCTGTTGTACCAAGAAATCAGTGAACTAGTCTGGAAGTCTGCACAATCAAATTGCTTTGACAGAGCTGAGTGGACAAGTAATAATTCTGAATTTTCCAGTATTTTTGGATAGGAGACAGAGTTTTAAAGTTTTAATACTGATTTTAACAAGATGTTAAAAATGTAATTTCAAGCAGATAACATAGTAATTATGAGTCATTTATCTTTCTGCTTTCCTACAAGGAGGGAGTCATGTAGGACATAAATAGGACACCTCTAGAAAAATAACTTGATGGGGATGCAGTCTTGTGCTTCTTTCTTACTGATCCTTGATTTAGAGATTTCTGGAATAGGATTCCACGCTGTATCTTGAGATCCACCCAGTAGCATGAGAGAATTCTGAAAAGGTGTATGATTTAAATGGGTTTATGAGGTTTTTTTATATCCTTTCTCAAAGCAGGCAGCAATTCACTCACTGATGGGTAGAATTAGGTAAATATCTTTTATTTGAAGAACATTGAGATTTATGAATAATAATAAAATGAGACTAGGACTGAAAAATATGAAAGAAAAAGAAGAACAACAATTAGTGAGAAAATAGAGAAGGAAAAGTGAGTAATGAAATCAAGGTTCCTTCACATATGCTTTATCCTCTCCATTGTGGCTTGATCCAGAGCCCATTCAATATGTTCCCCTGATTTTCATATCACAGAATCATGGAATAGTTTGGGTTGGGAGAGAAATTGAAGATCATCTAGTTCCAAACTCCCTGCCATAGGCAGGGACACCTCCCACCAGACCAGGTTGCTCAGAGCCCTGTCCAACCTGGCCTTGAGCATTTCCAGGGATGGGGCATTCACAGCTTCTCTAACCAACCTGTTCCAGTGCCTCACCACCCTCACAGTAAAGAATTTCTATCACATATCCAACCTAAACCTGTCCTCTGTCAGTTTAAAGTCATTATCCCTTGTCCTCTCTTGATTCTCCCCTTATATGGAGATCCTTCTCTCCTGGACATGAACTTCAGCTGATACTTTATTTCTTGTGAGTACATAGATGTTAGCTAGCTACCTATACAGTATTTGTTTACTAACATACTTATGTTGCTTTTTATATTCATTAATGTTACATTAATATGGAATATTTGCAGTCATGCATTGATAGGACAATAAAAGTGCTTCATGTACCACTTAACCTTTGAGCAATTGAGGAAGCCATGGGTTTTGGTTACCTCTGAAACAGAAACCATTGCAGTGTATTCTGATTCTTACTTGAGAAAACATTTATTTTATAATCTTTTTTAGAGAAAGATGCCCATTTCAGTGACCTTACTTGTACAATGCTCACAGTCCTTACATACTTGTTTGAGGAGCCTTGTGGAAATGCAAAGCACCTCTTAAGTGCTAAGTACTGTTTACAATAGGAAATTTTTCTTCCACTCCCAAACCTAAGCTCTTCCCAGAAAATTATTTAGCCAGGCTGTTCTGTAACTTTCTGTAGAGTTTAAATGAGAATAATGTTTAATTGCCTCATTTGGCATGTAAGATACAGTCGTTGTGTATGGCAACCCACAAAATAGAAGGGAACACTGCAGTTTGTGTTATTAGATTATTACACGTGATAAACATGCATTTTTCATTGGTATCAAGGGCTTTGAGAAACTGTTTCAACATACAGCAACCAAAATTGAGAGATCTTGTGCTTTGTCATACAGGTTTAATGCTTTATGTGTCTGCATATTTATAAGCATTTTGGAATATTTATTATTGTCCTGATGGAAAAGAACTAAGGATCTGTTTTATCAATATATGTCAGAAGCACATGAAGATTCAAACATTCCTGTTCAAATGAATGATAAAGATTCCTTCTTTTTCGTGGTTACAGTTTTACATTTTCAAAATAAAATGTAAAATACTGTGAAGATGCAATTTCTTCAATTTGCTTTGTTTGTAGAAATGCAGGTTTCCAAAGAGCCGTATTGGTTGATGCTCTGATTTGTTTACATATCTGTAGAAAGGAGACAATTGGAAATGATGAAATCACTGCTTTGCAGGTAGCCAACACCCTTGGCTGTGTGGATTTTGGCTGAGATGGTGAGGAGTGCTGCAACCCAAGTGTGATTCCACCGCCAACTCCATCGATGCTTCATACTGAGAATGGGTAATTAGTTTTCATTAAACACTTTAGCTGACACTGAAAAATGTGAGTATTGCTACAGAACACTATTTGCAGGACCTATATTGACATTTTGGTACAATGTGCATCAAAATTAGTTTTATTTTCACATGGTGTCACAGGTGAAACAGTGTCTGAATCGCCTGCCTTTGGAAATTTATGTACTTCATTGATAGTACAGGAATAAGACACATACTGAAACAGAAAGCTCAAAAAATTATTTTAAAAATCTTTATTATGTAAGTTAGTTCAATATAACTCTGGTCTTCTGTTTAAGCCTGTTGGAAATTAATTTTCCCTTTGTATTTTAAATGTATTTGTATGTTGCCCTGCACGTTGCAATCTGCATTTGATTTTGCCATTTAATTCATATTATAGTAGTCTGTAGAGTAACATTAGAGTAAATTTTAAGTAAACCAAGGAAATATGGAGATTGTAGAAGGAACATTTATTAGGGTACTATTGTATATGGAAAAAATGCACGCTTCCTTCTATTATTAAATTAAACATCTCTGGGCAGTAATTGAGACTTGCTGAACTCTGGTGTGAACTCTGAGCTATAGATAATATTCTAAATGGTGATTTCCTGGTTTTGTCTTATGAATAGTTCTAAATATATTAATAAAGATTTAATTTTTTTTTTAAGAAAATGTTAAATTAATAGGTTGATTCATTTACTTATTAGTTGTTTAGGTCTTAAAGTAAATTTTAAATTTTTGAAAGGAAAACATAGGCCATTACTCTCTATGAGATTGAAAATTCCTAAGTTACTGAAAATTCAAAAAATTCTTAGCTTTTGAAGTGTCCGTGCTCTAAGAATTAAAGAAGAAAAAGCTTCATTAAAACCTGTAGCAGAGTCAGATTTTTGTCTTTGATGTCTGAGGCATGGAAATTCTGTGCTGGGACTTTCTATGATCCTTTTATAGCCACGTTCAAGTCCCAGCTGTAACAGAGAAGAGGAGGCCCATCAGCTGTTTGTAACTATCATGTCTCTGTTGATTTCAGTTTGAATAATTTCTAACTTCAAATCTGCCCCAGGGTCTTTATGTAAAGACCCTTCCATGTTATTTTCTTTGAGGTGCAAAAAAATATACCCAGAAAACAGAAACAAAATGTTTTGTGCTTCATCTTGTGCATTATCACTTTAGGATATTAAAGTGTAGTGGCAGTTTGGTAGCAAAAGAAAGGAAGGTGACCTGCCAACTAAAGCAGGATGCAATTTCCTTCCACCCTCTTAAATGGTCTTTTGATGTACTCTTTGTTAGCCAGCCTCTGTTGTACTGAATTAGTCTTCTACCTATTACTTTAAATTCCAAATGTAGAAATACTGTTGGTGCTCATAAGGCAGAGTGAACCAGAAAAACACAGTATCCTTTTCAAATTACACTTGTACCAATAAAAAAAAGAATAATAACAAAGAAACCTCATTCTGTTTCACCTGTTAGCTTAAGAGGTTTGGTAGACAAGCACAACCACCAAGAGGTCCTTCCTTTGGTGACGCTTCAGAGACAGCCACCTTGAAAAGTGCTGACTTAGAGATGGTATGGAAACACCTGAGATTCTGACTGTGTTGCTGGCCTTAACTGTAGGGAGAGTGCTCCAAATCCAAAGAATTCTGAAGTGATTCTTCTATGGTTTGATGTTCTGCATGCTTTGCATTCCCTGTGTCCTGCAGGAAAGGAGCATCTCTTTTTTGTTGTTGTTTTGATGTTGTTTCCCTCCCCAGCTCCCTGTCTCCCCCCAGAACTGAGTGTTACTCAGTGGAATTCACCTTGCAGAAGAGCAAGACTTTTCAAGGCTCCTCGCCTGCTGCACAAACACAGGGTGCTTGTGTTGTTTTGGTTAACAGTTCAAGTATCCCAGCAAGCCCTACTTAATAAGCTATCTGATAAGGCTTGATTGTGCTTCACTGTGTTTAAATTTCTGGGGGAACTGTTTAGATGATGAAAGTGCTCCAGTGCCTGCATTTGTGTAAAACTCCAAAATTATAAACCACAGCCTTTAGTGTCTTAAGGTCTCAGATGATTGAAATACCAAAAGGATTTGCATATTGAAGTATTTTACTCAGTATCTCAATATTGGCATAGATTATTTACACATTATTGTGTAAATAATACCTGTTTATGTTTTGCTTTCTGTGTTGTGTTTTGTTGGTGTGACTGTTAAATAGAATAGTCAGAAAGCAATTTCATAGCTCTTTGCAGTACCAAAACCTACAGAAGGAGAAGGTCATGTGTAGATCATCTAGGTTTTATCTTGGCAACAGAGGACTGTGCCTTGTATTTTTTGAGAGTCTTCTGATTTGTTGAGCTTCAAACAGTACTATCAAATTGTAGGTGGTGCTATTTCTATTTGGCATTATATTTCCATTAAATAATGTCTAATGTGATGTGTCTGCACAGACTGACAGTGTCTAGCCTTCATCTGGAAAAAAATCTGTGTTAAATCTTAGCTGATGCTGGATAGCTGCTGTAGTATTCGTGTTGTTATTATGCAGTAACTTTCTCCTATCTAATTGCTCATGCTTACAAGTCATAGAATATAAGCTTCCATTATGTACTTGGCCTGAATGTTAATATTTCAAAGCTCTTACTTAAAGGAAAAAAAATTTCAAGCAACAGAATATGCTGTGACAAACAAGGAATTCCAAAGGAGGTTACAGGAAACTTGCTAAAGTTAACATGTTTCAGACCTTCAAAATGCCATACTTCTGCACACATTCCTTTACCTCACATTGAAGATATCCAGGTGTGGTTCTGGTGATAGCATTGTTGTAGCTGTGTTTGTTTAGTATTTTTGTTCAAATATAGCTCTCCTTTCCTTTCTGTCCTGGCATTATTTTCACTATTCACAGTGTTTTTACTTAAATTCATAATTTTGATAATTCCAGCTGGAGAACTCTGTTTCATTTACTTATGGCACTTCAAGTGAAACAGTTCTGCCTTCATTTCCTGTTTATTTTTAGTTGCTAATTTTCAGACTTTTTCCATCCCCTTGGGTTTTTTAAAATCCTGTTTGGTACAAACAAGGGTGGTCCAACTGGCAGCCCAAGGAACAGTTCCATCTGGCCTGCTGCATTTGCCAAGGAGGAGCTAGAAAATGCCTGTAAGGGCATGCACTGCCCTCACAAGCACACGTTACCTATTGCTCAGATATGTAACCATGCTTGAAGCCCAACTGTTGTGCCATGTCCACCCAGAAAAGGAGATTGGCACTAGACATTCCTTTTCCCCAGCACAGCCACTTGTCTAGAGCGGCTAGTTGTCCTTTCAAAACAGTCTTCGAAGAGGATGCTACAAGTGGGAGCTACCACCTGTCTCTAAAAGAACTAGGCCACTGTAATTTTGCCTTGTTAGATTGATAAATTAATAGACAATCTGACAGGAAAACTGTGCTTAAGGCCTGGCACAGTAGCAGCTAGTTAGAATTTTAATATCCACTTCAGCAAAGCTGATGTTACCAATTCATGGTATTATTTCAGGCCTTGCATCTGCCAAGTGCCCTCTGTCAAGTCACTCTGTCTTTTTTCCTTAGGCAAGATGAGCATGATGGCAATAACCAAGCACTGTGCATTGAAAACACCCTAAGAACCAAGAATATTTTGTCAAATTGACAATATCATTTTAAAGGATTTCATTTGGTTACTTTGCAGGTTTCTTTTTGTTGGAGTATCCTGTACCTTCAGATGCAGATGGGTGCCTCACTTGAAATCAGTGCATCTGCCAACATGCAATTTCTCATAAGAAATTATCTCAAAAGCTGAACTGATCCCATGTACTCCATTATGTTGTACAATAACAGCCTTTTTGTAGCAAAATGAGCCCAACTAAGCATGAGGTCTAACCAGTGCCTCATAAAACAATAATATCACATCTTTTGATGTGTATTCCATCTCCATTAAAAATATTTAAAATGTTGAGCAAGAATGGGGAAGAATACAGCTTGGCAAAAGGCTGAAATAAGCAATCAGGAGCAATATACCCCAATGTAAAATGTACATTTACTGTTACCATGTATCATTGTGTGATGACAGCAGAGCTCTGTGGTTTTATTATCCTTTTTCAATATACTGTAGCACATAGCAGTATCAAGAGCATATAGCAAAAAACCCACTATAATATCCAATCTTAGCTTTATACTAATTCCTTTCAGCATCCTGCTTTCCTTTTCAATTGCAGAGAAACACCAGATTAATGTTCTTACCTCTTCCTTGTTTAGAATGTACAGCAGCACAACTGCTCTAGTCACTCTGTGCTCATTTATTCTAAAATATTTATTCTGTTTATTGTCCTACTCTGGTCTGTAGTGTTCTCCATTATACCAGGCATCTCCAATTTTGGTTAAAACACCCCTCATTTCTGATACAGATCATCTCCCCGGGGCCTTTTTTTTTTTTGGTCTTGATTAATCTCCTTTGTTTTCTGTCTCTTTGCCTGTTCTTTCTTATTGTCTAATCTTTATGCTATCTATGGCTATACTGTTTTCCCCAAGTCTTTCTTTCCTTTGCCTTCTTTTCTCCTTTCATGCTCAGCTCTCTTTTTCACACTGATTCACTCTGTCTTCCTTTAGTCTTCACATCTGCCTCAATTTTCTTCCCATATCTTTCAGTCTGATGTTTCCCATCTGTTTCTGCCCTGTTCACTTTACTGCACTATCCTACACCCCTCTTGGTTTTCCTTTGCCTTCCCTAATGTTGTCTTTCGTTTGGGAGATGACTGATGATGACAGAAAAGTGGAAGGGAAGACAACAGCTGAAGACATAATTTAGACATATGCCAACTTTCAGAGAAAATAAATAACTGAATTGAAGCATCTGACAGGAACAGCAACAAAACCCCTCGTTACTTATGGGTAACTATTCATTAGTGAAACTGAATTTTACTTGAGGGTTACAGTCAGACATATTGTAGAAGGACTATGTAGCAGCATACTTAAAATGAGATAAAGTTTAAGTGAGGCAAAACATAGTTATAGTTATTAAGTATATTTAGTGAACAGTTGCAGGGTTCATGTCTTTAGTTCATAGAGAAAGAAATGGAGGATAAGGCACTGGAGAATAAGAGAGGCTAGTGAAAGAAATAAATACCTAAATAAGATGTGGAAACTACACATGATGTATGAAAAGACAGTGAACCAGAGGCAATAAAGACTTGCAACAAGTCTTTGGAGATGGTTGAAAACCAGAAAAAGTAGAACAGAACCAAGAACAAGCAGTGATAATTCTTTTACACACGATGGAAGAAACAGGAGCAGTGGAAATGGCAGCAGAACCAGTTTACTGGGTACCAGACACACACTATTAATTAAAGCAATTTCAAGAGGGTGCAGAACTTTATGGATAAGACAATGAAGTCCTAGGAAGCCAATGGGTTTGAAAAGGGATATATTTCATACTGGTAAATTCTTCCTTGTTTGGCTTGCAGAAAGTATTCAACTAGAGGAATTTAGGTCATAGTTACCCATTGAAGAGTGGTTTGTCAAAATTTTTGCATCACACTGTGATACAAAGGTTTGGTCTAGATTTTTCTGTTTGTATTCATGTTTTCTAACAGAAATTTATTCTCAGCGTTGTTACCCTGATTTAATGAAATCACAACCACAGGCAGAATATAGTCAGTCACTGGCATTGCTGGAGTAACAGTCCTGTAAAAGAATCACAAGCTTTTCAATTGCAATATGTGCAAGGACTCAATTTCCAAAATAAAAGATCATTTTAGTAGCTTTTTCAGCATTTCCAAAATCCTAGTCACCCCTCATTGGCTCCCAAAGATTATGATTGGGTTGTGTGTGTTATAACAGTCTGCTGCTTGCTGAAAACCAATGAATCCTTTGTAGTTGCTCACATTATTCACAGTAAACAATTAGATAGCATAACCTTTGTTGCTGGGATATTTTTCTGCTTAAAAGCCACATTTCCTGGACGTCTTATGCTAGAAAATGGTATCACACATCTGAGTACCATGAGTTCTGTTAAATCAAAATGACAGAAGCATATCCTTAACTAAAACATCAAGAAGGTGTGCAACATTTTACAGAAATTAGATTAGGGATGGCCAGCATGGCTTCACCAAGGTCAAATATTCACCAAGGGCCTATTGTGCATGACTGATCCTGCAGCCTTCAAGGGTGGATTAACTGCATCAGTGAACAAGGGAAGAGCTTTTGGTGTCATCTCTCTGGACTTCTGCAACATTCTTGCCTCTAAATTGTGAGAGACACTGATTTGATGGAAGGACTATTAGGCAGATAAGAGTCAGTCAATGGCTCGGTGTCCAAATGGGCACCAGCAATGAGTGGTGTCTCTCAAGGGTCTCTACTGGCACCAATACTGGTTAATATCTTCACTGTGTCCATGGTGTGTGCACATAAAGAACGAAGAGCAAGAAATGTTTTATATGCTAGTTGTTTTCAACTGTTGCCTGAAGGAAGAGAAAAATAAAATAGATGAAAATGTTTTCTTTATTAAAAACCAAAGGAACATTTTATCTGAGACTAGATTGCACAGTCCAGGTTTGTTACAGGAGTGTTTTTTTGACATGTGAATTATTAATTTTTATAGCTATTTAGAGACAGTAACAGGCAACACTGTACTTTGAGTAGCTGTGGGCACTCAATCTCCAGTCTTACCAATTGCAGTGGGCAATCAATTTTCTCAGTATCAGAGTGAACCATGCATGTATATCCCTTATTATATAATGCATATACCTAAACAATTTTCAAGACAAGTTGACCTGTTCAAGTCGATAGCCACTTGATAGAAAAGGAAAAAACTTTCCTTAGCTTCTAAGCCATGAATCGTTGGGGTCAAGTAGGGCCAAGAGTGGTTTTAACAGCCCTCTGATTTCCATGTTATTCTGTCCCCTTTCTTGCTGTGCATTAACTTTTCCTTGAGGGCATATAGGAAGTGAAATTTACTCCCTCATACTGTTGTAATCTTTTTTTGCAGATAATGAAGTCAGAGAAAATGAGTACAATGTAGACTCGTCCTTTTTTTTAAAGTATTGGTTCTGTTACATAGTCATAGTTGTAGGAAAGAAATGAAGGGGATTCTCTCCTCCAAGTGAAGCAGATGTCTTACTGAGCCAAGTCTGAGATTTTGCTCTTTGTAAGGAAGCAGAGGGAATGCCTATTTATGGTATTTTGCAGCTACACTGAAGGAAATATTCTCCAGATTATGTTGAGTGGCTCCATGGTATACAACGTTTGTGGTCCCTCTGTTGAGTCAAGACCTATGTAAGCAACATTTACACAGACTGGACCTTAAGAATCTGATCCTCAGACATGAAGACAGTCCTTCATAAGTTTAATATTCTGGGAATTCAGGACTCTTTACAGTATTTTCTCCTGTCTGAGTCATATAGGTTACTAAATCAGTTGCTGGTTGTGTTTTTCAGGTTAAATTCTGTGAGGAAATGACATGTAATTGCAGCTGTCTGAAAGAGACAGAGTTGAAATCCATTCTATATCTCCACAGTTATTCAAGGTGTAAATAAAACGTAGTTTTATGTTCTGGTGCAACAGATTATCATGGAGGGTAAAGAGTTAAGGATTCATCTGCTTCCCGACTAAACATACAGAAAAACAGAGACTCTTCTCCTGGCTACTTCTGAACTGACTTGGAAGCTGGGGATGTTTCAACCCTTTTGGGTTCCTGTAGCCCTACATCCTAGTTCCTAGCATGCACCTGTTATTTACGGGAATATCAGCAAATTCTGGGTAACAAGTTTATTTTAATTAATGCAGGAATCCTTTATGTTACTAGCCAGTAGGGTGTTTTGTCCCAGAGGGCACAGTGTCTGTCGTTCAGGCAAGCCTGTCTATCCGTCTATGGAGCTGTGTTGCTCCAGTTAAATATCTCAGTTGAGCTGACAACACAGCATAGCTTTGTGGTTGCATAATCAATGTTTTCCCCTTTTGCTTTGTTAGTGACCTCTAGCCAAACCCTGCTTTGAGTAACTAATTTCCATGTGAGATTTTCTATGCAATTGCTCCTACACTGAATGATTTTCCTGCAAGCAAGAAATAGTTTATTTTGTGAAATGAGCTCCTTTCTATGACACCACAGAAATAGCTGTGTACTTGAAAGACTGAGACCAAATCCTATTTTGTCAAGAATGTCTATTCCTCAGAATGCAGGAGACCTTAGGCCCGATTGCTCATATCGTTTTGAGATGCTTATAGAGCTTGAAGTGTGAAAAGCAGAGATCTTCTTGACTTATGTCTCTGTTGTAAGAATTGAGGTCTTCTGGCAGACTTCAGAGGCAGAACAGTTCCAACAGAGCAGTCTTCCACTGCATGAGTGAGACCTTGCTCTCTCTTCCCTCACCTTTCTCCTGACATAGTCTGCTCCCTGAAGGACTAGAGTGCTGTTCCTTCCCTCAGGATCTCCTCTTATTCATCTCAACAGAGACTTTAACAGAGACAGTCAGAAGAGAAGACCAATCTTTGATTTTGCTTCATTCCAGGGTATTGTCTACCTTTTGGAGGAAATGAGGCAGAAGTCTAATGACAATGTCCTTATTCAAAGCCTAGACCTTAATTGTTGCCTAAACACTGTACTTCCTGACTATTGAATGAAGCAGGGATCCCAAATATATTCGTGTTAAAAAAAAAAGTAGAATCCTTATGCACACAGGAAGCATTTAAAGATTGTACAGGTGAACTTAATGCTGATTTTTTTTAAACTTTGAATAAGACTTTGTAGCATGTGTTATATTTAATCTAGATTTTAATGTACCATCCTATCTGACAAGGTAGAATGTAGTAAAGGAAATAAGACCTTCCTGAAAAACAGAATTGTTCTTGGGTGGAGCTACACAGGCTGAAATCTTCATATTAAATGGAGATTTTACTGACCTGTAGCAGAGGCTTTTGTGTGTCTTCAAATGAAGTATTTGGCAGCAGCCATAAGCTGTCATCTCCTTTGTGGGTTGACCACAGCGTGGAGAAGACTCATACAGTTCAGCAGTGACTTATCCAACAGGATACCTACAGCAGCGGAATCTTAAAAATTGAGAACTGTGTGTCCTGTTCCAGGTTCTTGTGGGAAGTAGTTGTACTTAGTAGTACGAAGCTGGAATTAGAAGTACTAATTAATATTTTTCCACACTTTTCCCAGCAGTTTGCCCCTTCTTCTTTTCTCTTGTCAAGTCTCCCCATACACTTTTCACTCACTTTTTTATGAGCACTGTGTCTTCCAACCCAAGTGATTCTTTTTCTGAGCTGTGTGTATAACAAGAAGAACATTGAGAACACAGGAAGACTGTTTGCCTCTTTTCTGTTCCAGTGCCCAGTGCCATAATTGTTTCTGGCAGCCATAAGGAGCTGTTGCAAGGAAAAGCTCTGTTCAGTCTGGAAGACAAAATGTGAAAACAGGCTCTGTAAAGAATGTTGCTTGATACCCTCTAGCAAGCTTTCATCGAGCACGTGCAAACTCCTGATTTTTCTCAGAAGTTTAGAACATGTCTGCACAGGGTGAGACTGCATAGTGACAGCGAAAAGGATCCTGCCAAATTTTAAGTCCTTTCTTCAAAGAAGGATGATTGACCTCAGTGAAGCAGCTGTAAGAATTTTTTAACACAGGCAGAAGTGTCTAATGGAGCTACTTTATTGGGTCTTTTAGAGAAATGGGGTTAAATCCATTAAATTGAAGTATGTAACCACACACAGGTTTAGAAGACTCCTAGAGACAGCATTATTTGCCTAACATCACAGAAAGTTCCACATTCACCTGTAGAACAGGACTTCCTAGAAAAAATCCCAACCTTTTTGGGGGAATCAGAGTTGTCACTGGGAGTTTTTAACATGTGTATCTGACAGTCTGCATGAAATAAAGGTTGTCAGACAAGCTAAAGCCTAGCTGACACTTGGTCTCGTTTTAGGGAAGAAATCAAAAAGGAATGACTTACCCTGCTGTTCAATAAATACAACTGTAAATGAATTCTAACATAGCAATGCAACCACTTTGAATTCCTTGAAAACTCTTTGGCAATTCATAGTGTGGTCAGCTTCAGTATCTGCGGAGAATGTTTTAGATCTTGAGTATAAAGCCCCTCTTTCCTCAAGTAGCCAGGTAGCACTTAAATGATTTGTTAATGCCTTCCCAGGCTGGTGACTGCTCTGAAAGCTATCTTTGAAAGCCAGGTTCGTTGAGGAATGGTACAGGAACAGAAGAGCAAGCCCCTGCCTATCTGATTAATGGCTGGGAAGAATGAAAGGACAAATTAACAATCTAACATCTTCTGCTGGCTGTTCTGAAACCACACTGTCATTCAAGAAGAGGCAACAAAAAAGAGCCCTGCCTAAGGCAGGCTGAATTGTCAAGATCACTACCTTATCCTCTGTTTCTTCTGGGAACAGTAGCCCTAAAATGTATGAAGGGTGGGAAACAAAAACTACTGAACTCTTTGCCACAGTATGACCCAGGTTTTTTTCCTCACACCCATGCAAATTGCATCCAGATATTTATTGTAACCTCCTTTGGCTTGGACTATTCCTTTTCCCTATAGTGTCATATTCTTTGCTCTCTGGACTCCAGGTTCAGTCAGCTCAGTGTGCAAACGGTTCAGGAAGTAATTAGAAAGCTGTGTGCTCATTACTGCCATGTAAATTAGATCACAGCTCACTCTCCAGATAATTCAGATAATCAGGCACCTCCCTTTCTCAGGTCCTAAAGGAAAAGTATCATTTAAAATTGTCTATCATTAGTAAGTTTATTTAGTTTCTGTTCGATTTTGATATGTTTTTAGTGAATTAAACACTCTTAATTTGAAGAGAGATTTTAACTGGATGGAATTAAAGCCAGATTCTGGTGACTAGCAGCAGCAGCAATCTGTGAATTACTGACGTATATGTTTAATATCTCCCTTGAGAGCAGGAAAGTTCTTCAAATGTTGAAACTGGCTTAAATAATTTAAATTCATATGAGTGGTGAAAATTCTTTGGCTAATAATGTTAGCCTGATCTCTTCACTTCCAATTTAATCTGGAATATTTGGAATAGTTGTTAATAGTATGTTGATTTATTTTAATATTTTATTCAACAGAATGGTTTGCATCCTTACACTTACACCTTATAACTGACTAGATTAATATTCTCAATTTGCTATAAACAAATATATTTTCATCGAGCAAATTATTGTGTTCCTTCACATACCTGGCTTTGCTTTTTGCAGTAAGAGTGAGAAAAATGCCTGGCTATTTTTCCTCTCTCCTTCTACAAAAGCTGTTAAGGAGGGGTAATGTATTTTTTTCCCTGAAAATGCTACCTCATGAACACTTTAACTAGGAATGAAGAAGAAAGAAAAAAATGAATGAAAAATACGAAAAATAAAGGGAGCACTGGGATTGGGTTCCAGAAAGCTGAGTTTCAAGTCCCTGCTCTGACATGAAAATAAAGACTCTGAAAACTGACACCTTTTGGCTGTTCTGGACTCTGTCTTCCCTGCTTTTATGTGGGAAAACTTAGAAACTTCTGGGGTTAATTCTAATGTGGGGAAGAAATATTTTTGAGATTTCAGAATTTCAGAGGAAAGGAACTATTTACCACCCAGATACAATGTCAAGAAATAGCATGAAGCAAAACAATTGTCAGCAGCAATCATTCAAAGTAATTTCTCATCCAGGTTTGAATTCCAAGTTCTTACCCACAAAATAGGTTATTGATAGGATGGTGCTTCTCATTGCTTTACAGAAATTGAGCTATTTAGTTTAATGGTAATGGAGTCCTTAGTAATAAGAAATGGAATTTAACATGAAAACTGTTAGGTAGTACAGCCAGTACATTAGACTTTCATGTCTTTTTTTTCCTTAGACCCATCAATTTTCTTTCTGTGGAATTTGGAGACCTGATATCTCTGTACCTGAATATGTGTTGAGCATTTCTGTCTATCTCCTTGTAGAGAGAAATAAGCAGCACTGATCTCACAGCCATTTGATTCTGGTGGTTTATCTTAATTTCAAGGCCTGCAGTAACTTCTACAGGGTCTCTTCTTCTCCTGCCATTTTCTTACTCAGCCAAACCCAACTTTTCCTTTCTTTACAAAGCAATTGTTCACCTTTCTTATAAAGACAATCACATTTAATACTTTGCCTCATAAAATATTTGAATTGTATTTTATTCCTTGAAATTTTGTATTTCCTTGTATTTTACTGTCCAAAGGCAAAGTATTGTGATACCTGCCCCAATTTTATTGACAATAACCCAATAATGCACTGGTGTTAGGTATAGTAAGGGAAAGGTAGTGCTTAGTGTGTTTATAAACCTTAATTGTGTATGTGATCAGGATCACATGCTAGGGTGATATCAGGATTTCATACTAGCTGTCTCCGAGGGAAATATAAATACACTTTTCAAGTTTATAGTAGCAGCAACATGGCAAGTGCTTCCAAGTCAAGAAGTCTTGTTAAATTCAGGCAGGACCAGAGATGCAAAAATGAAACCTGCACATCTAGCACAATGTAGAAGTACCCAAATACCTGTATAAATAAGCAAGTTTAACCACTGGCAGAAATCTTGCTGGGGAAACATGCAGGTTTTCCAGGTTAAATAAGAAGATATGTTTGGCCATGGCCAAGCAGCAGGATGTCTTCTTGTAGGTGGCTTAAAGTGAGCTTGGACATCTCTGCACTCCAGTCTTTTGTACAGTCCTTTCTGTAATGTAAATTAGCAGTGGCATACCACCCTTAAATGTTATGCTATTGCTGTGTAAAAAATGATGCATTAGAAGATTACGTTCAGAAAAGGTATAGTAAGTAACTACTGCTAAAACAAAGTATGATTTATTGCATATTTTGATCAGCAATCAGGAACACTTTAAAAAACAGAGTTAATGAGATGCAGAAACTGTTAGATAAAACAATTCTCATGAGTCTCTGAAAAGGTATACCTATCAGAAAGCTTCTAGCTTGCAGGATTCTATACCTTTTCAGTTACCAGAGAGAGGCAAAATCGAATTCAACTGCTGAGAATGATGGCTTTTGACATTCAAAAGTTTTGAAGCTTCTGTAAGCCCTGTAAGACAATATGTTTCTGATCATTTTGTATTGCTAAAAATATTGTGTAGTAGGGTCACTCATTGCTAACTACTTTGAGAACCATTTTTTGTGTCTTATAATGCCATACATGATTTATGTCACAGTCTTTAGTTGGCTACTTAAGACTGCTTAGTACCAAAACGCCTTTTAATAAATATGACAGAGACTATCACCTTCTGACAAGCAGCATGTGTCATTGAAATAGAGGCAGTCATACAATAGCTTTAAAAGAGGACTGCCACAGATGAACAAGCAGCTTTTATGTTCTTTTTTTGTTGGACCCCCTCTGGGAGTAAGGGGTAAGTTTAGTTTATTGCCTTATTTTAGCTTTCAGTTTAGTGCTAAACTGAAATTTTCTGGCAGCAAGCTTGAACAGGAGCTTAGTAAGATAATCTTCCCGAAAACACAGTAGAACAAATGCAGTCAGACATGGCCATACACATAATGCAGAAGACATAAATTGCTTTGTACACTCTCTTTGTTTTAATGTTTGAGTGTGCAGGTACCTGTACCTACATGACTGCATGTATAAAACTTGATTTATGTGTCGGGGTACTCACAGGTATGAAAAGAACTAATACTTTACTGGCAGATTAATATGCATCAGAAATAACTATGCTGAAATCAAAGTAGTGTAAAGCAGTGTGAAAAGTGAATCACAGCTCCTCTAGATCAAGAGCATTGATCAAATTTTATTTTATTGTAAAATAAATTGTGTACAAACACAGACACATACACACACAAGCTGTATTAAAAGAACACTGTTGGACTTCTCAAGTCCAGAAGTCAAATCATAGGACTTAATATATTAGCATGACCTGTGCAGCTTGATTTGAGCTTTTGTATATTCACCATGTTTAATTACACGACCTCTAACTTTTTGTTCAACAATGCTTGGAAGAGACAAACACATCCTAAGGCATGACTTTGCTGCCATGGGCAGACTCATGGGATTGCACATTACTGGAGTTCCAGAGTTCCATCTATGTCAAAATCAAGTTGTCAGCTGTGTTCTTCTTTAGATATAACAACCTTGAACTCTTGCTTTGTACACGTGTATTCCTGCACCGTTTGAAACTGGACTGGATCTAGGTCCAGTCTTTGAAACAAATCAGGCAGTCTCTTTTTCTTTTTGCTGCTTTGTACCCCGATGGAAACACAGAGGAGGAGTTGCCTTGGTGGAATGTAGGCCGGGAAAAGGCAAACATATATAAATCAACAGAAGGAACTGGGACAAGAACAAGAGAGGCGTGGACAGTGGGGATACCAGAACTTCAGTAAGGGATAAGGAACGAGAAAAAGCCTGGGAGGTTTTGATGGAGTAAACTTGGTCCCTCCTCATGTGTTTACATTTAATTATGAGATTACACTATTTTTCCACAGAATTCCTACCTCACGCAGGATGCACTTAATGAGCAGCTATTAAATACATTGCTTTGCCCTTATCATGCATGGCCCCAAGCCCTACTTATTACAGACATTTCAAATACTCATTCAAAGGTAGAATTATTCATTTTTTTCTGAGATTTTTGTAAGGCCTCTGTCACTCTTAGCTTTTTAAGTGGGGTTTTACCAACAACACTTACTCCAGTGTCTTCTAGATTTTCATTGCTTAAAGTCATAGTCTCAATATATACATTTTTGATGTGTATAATTACACATATGCATTAATAAATGTATGTGTACATATATATATAAAATATAGTGTGAGCAAACAGACTGATGTGGAAGTGTTACTGAAGGACAGAAAGCTGCTTAAATTTTTGTTTTATAAGGACAGAAAGTTACATGAACGCATGAAGAACTCCGGAAATGACTGGCAATAAAAGAAAGCAAATATATTCCTTGCTATTTTTAACCATTGTGTTACATCATGTGGTTCTGCAGCAGATTAGTCATCACACTGAAAGGTTGATGGAAATAATAGTGAAAAGCACTTGGCGGGCTTTGAACATCTATGAGGTAATCCAGTAGAAGTGACAAATGACTTCTGGCATTTAAAGGTGAAATGGAAAAACTACAGCCAGAAAACCTGATGTTTCTGACTATTTTCTGGTTGTTTTGGGGGCGTTTATTGCTTGGCTTTTTTTTATATTTCTGATTGCAGTATGTTGGTAACAGTGCGGGTTCTAGGGGTTTGTTCAAAAACTAGGTAGAGTAGAAGTATATCAGTTGTAGTAAAGTATTCTGTGATTTTAGTTATTTTTAGGTAGTTTAGTCTAGAGGGTCCATGGGAGAAACAAGCAAGATGAAGTTCTTGCTGGAATGGCTAGGAATGTGATATTTGAGGGAAGAAGCTGCTGATTTCTAAATCTCATCAGTATATTGGGACAAACTTCTCCCAAGAAGCTTATAATATCTGAAAATAGTCTTTACGATTCCTTGAGAAAACTTACACTGATTTTTCAGCAGAGCTCTGCAACAGCATTTTGCAAGGCTGACTTATAATTATTGACTGGCTCAAACTGGTGCAATCCGATGTTGAGCATCATATAGTTAAGAAGAAAGGGATAAAGAAGGGAGTTGGTACCTACTTTTTTTCTTTTAGAAGCAAAATTGTTTCAACAGATATGAATAGTACATTTCTAGAAAATCAGTGCTATGTGTCCTAGGCAGTTACATTACTTGATATGTCTCTCTTGTTCCACAGATGCAATACCCATTTAGATTCACCTGTCAGGACCTTCAATGGGGCTAAAAATTACAGAAACAAATAAAACAAAGCATATGAACAGTGAGGAAGTAGTTGAAACTTGTACGTTAATATATTAATTATTGCTGGACTGATCAAAACTATATATCTCAATTTTTTTCAAAAAGATGTAATGGTATGTGTATAGTAACAGTAGCAAATACTTTTAAGGGACTTGACATAAAATGAGGATAAAATTAATTTAACATTTTCATTGTGTGATGAAATGGCAATGCAGGCATTTTTGTTAGATAAGGTTTAATAGCAAGTTATAAATGTTAATGTTTATGAAGCAGAAAGAAGTAGATGAGGGACAAAAATTTATCTAAAAGTTCCCTTTTTCAGTAAGATCCCAAGGCAAAGATAATGTAGAATAGTATGCATTTTAATAAACAGGTGATTCAGTGCTTGATAATGTGATATGTTAATTTCTTGTTTGTACATATTAACAGTGTCACATCAACAACTATTTAATTGATTATTAATATTCAAAGTGCTGTGCTGTTGAAGATGGCAATCAGTATGTTCAGCAAAGTTCTGTGTGAGTTCGGGGCTGCAGTTTCACAGTTGGTGTAAACCAGTTTAAGTCTATTCTGCTACTGTCCCACCACTTTTCCACTCCAGGCAATGGGTTATAATGCCTTTCTTCTGGTGGCACCAACATTCATGCAGCTGTGTAATTGCTTAGATCAAAAAGCTGATCTGCCTGAAAACTAATTAATTAATTTTTATAGTCTTCAGCTGAATAGAGTCAATCCATCTGATCCAAGCAATCCAGTGCTGGCACAAAAGAGGGGCCCAGGGCTTAATGAAATTGGGAGAACTTTCCCTTTTGGTGGCAACGTGGCCGTGGATTGTGAAAGAAACTAGCTGTGAAACTGTGCTTGAATTGTGATCAACAGCATGGTCTACAGAGGATGGAGAAATAAAAAAGGAACTAACAAGTTGTAAATGGGTATGGCATAATCAGTGGAAGTGTTGTAGGAAGCCGAAAACTCCATTTTGAAGTTTATACATTGCATCATGGAGTGAGGAGGGAATATTTCTCCTCTGTGGGCCTAGTCCCTGTTCTGAGTCCATAGAAAAACTATGATGTTTTTAATATAAGATGGCTCAATTTTCTGTTTGAACATGAGTCAACTTGAATGGCTGAAAGAAAAATAGTAGTGACAAGCTTACCAAGGAAGAAAAATCTTCACTGAATATCCACAGACCAGTGAAATTATTAAATATAGTTATTTGAAACTTAATGTATTAAGAAAACATCTCATTAATTTGGAATGTAGCATGGCTTGCTGTTTGAAAAAAAAATATTTAAAAGTTTATTTTGTTTGGTTACTAATGATCACAAAAATTATGCAGTGTTACTACTGTGTCCTGGTCAAATACATGCTGTAATTCTCTTAAAATCTGATTTCTGATGCAAATGCTTAATTTTGTTTTTCATTGATACTTGCTTTAAAGTTAGTTCCTTGGTCATAATAGAAGTACTTGTTGAGATGAATGCAATATAAATGGTATCACAGATAGTTAATTTCTACATTGAATATAGCTTCATGGATATAAGGAGATTATAGTATTTATTTATCCCAGAAAATTGCAACTTGCTTCTAACCATCAAATTTCCAGGAACCTTGGAGAGGGCAGTAAAGAGACGAGGCTACAGCAATGTTTGAAAAAATAAGGTATGTATTTTTTTTTCAATACTGTATTTTCAGTATAGCTGGGTGAGTAATTTGTTTTCCTGGAAAAGATTATTGACATTAATATTAGGATCCTCTCTTTCATTTAGCTAGTTAGGTGAAGGTCAGTAGCTAAGCCTGCTGTCCAAGTCATCTGACTTTTTTTCTCCTCTTGACCTTAATCCCGCTTCCCAAGGATGCAGTATTCATCTAATTCAGATAGCCTTCCAGAATTAGATTCACAAAGTCCTCTGGCCTTCTAAGTTGCTTTTCTCACATTCATATGACTCTCCCCTGCCAACTTAGCCTTCTGTCCTCCACCCATCCCTGTTTTGATTCATTTCCCTCATGCCGTGTGCCTAAATATTGCCCAACCCATGTGGAAAGTCCTTAATTCTTGTCAAGACAGGGTCATGACTAGCCCACCCAAGAAGATCAGAACCATGGCTCTGAAACTGGGAACAAGGCTTGCCCACTTTATAGTATAAAAGCCATTATTCCCTCATGCTCATCCAGGCCTTTGGGTTAGCAGACAGTTGGAGCAGAGGCACAGAAGGCATGTGTTAGGAGAGAGGGGATACACTGGGAAATAGCAGCAGATTTATCAGGGACATGCGGGGGACGATGCAAGGGGCAAGTGGGGTAGTGAGACTGATGTGAGACTGTACACAAGAGCAGTAAACTGATGTTAGAGCTTATGGGACAGGAAGCGTCAGTGGGTGAACTGTGCAGGGGAAAGAGGGCTTTGGTAAGTTGGCCAGTATGTTTTCCCTTAGTTAAGTCTGGGCATTTGTAGGAGCTGGGGAAACAAGCTTGGCAGAGGACCAGCAGGCCACCTACTCCAGCTTTCTCACCCCATGGGGGAGGCATGAATTAAAAAGAATTACTAAGCAGACTGAGGCTATGCAAGGCTTAGTTGTGGAACAGGCCCACCCTCAGTTCTGTGATGCCTTTGGCCACCTCCATCCAAGTCTTTGATGAGTGTTGCCCTTGGTCCACTGGATTCTTTAACTGCGCAGCCTAATAGTCCATTGACCAATTCATGGCCTGTAGGATACTTGGAGAATTAAAAAGGCTAGCAAATAATAAGAGGAACAAATCAAGTGCCTTGGGGATTTGAAAAACTGAAAACTGACCACACAAGAATTTTGAGGAAAGGCAATGTTTTGGGGATGGTACCGACAAGTAGCAGAACTTGAATAAATATTAGAAAACTCCATTAATCCCAGCTGTGCTTTCACCAGATGACAGTGGACATATGGTATGAATATAATTACCATCTGTAATACCAACCTCTATTTTGCATACCTGGGTCAAGTTTCTGGGATCTGTGTAGAATCTGTTCCAGCCCAGCCTCGAGATATGCTTGAGACAAGGACAGTTCTCTAATAGCTGACATCTTTTTTTGTGCTCTCCAGGCAGTAGACATTTCTGCCTATTCTGCTACTCTATTTATCTGCTCTCAAGTAGCAAAAGTATGTTATGAATAGCAGTATTATTTCTTAGGCACATTTTACTAGACAACAACTTCTGTGGCTTATCCTAAACATGTGAAAATATCATCCACCAAGACTATTGTTCACAGCACTTGATGAACCTGATGTTCTCAGAGGTCTTTTCCAATCTGACTGATTCTGTGATTATGTCCCTTGTAACCCAACCCAAGATTCTATGACTTATAGTAAGCTGCTAAACACCTATTTTCTGGAGAAGAATGGGAAGACACAATGGTCATGCTGAGGAAGCTGTCGTGATTTGTTAACCTAAATGTGTTTGGATTATATAACATAGGCCAAACTTTGTGGCTACCTACACCTATTTTGTTTTACAGATATTTCTGCTCTTACCTGAGAGAAGGCATATAAAACATGGGAAACACTCAGATCTATATCCTGAATCATTTTCTTAGGCAGGCTTCAATTCTGTGGGATGAGGATTCTCATTTCTGAATTCTGGTCGTCACAGTGGGCTTTACACAGTGCTGCAAAGTTCTGGTTCAAGGCAGTTACTTCATTCCAATCAGGCTCTCCTATTTATTCCTTTCCAGAGTATTGTGTCCTGTAGCTTTTGGCCAAGTAGCATAAGCTCCTGTGACACCCTTTGAAGTCCTCAGCCTTTCTAATGATTGCCATGAAGGGTGGAATTAACTGGACCATCTGGCCCTAAATATTTGGCTCTCCTACATGATATTTGTGACCTGGAATAACCAGAAAAGTGGCTTATTTGGCTATGAAGAGACTAACCTCATTTTGCTGTCATTGCTATTCAACACACTCCTTTACAGACCTTAATTTTGGTCATCTTATCTGTGCTTTGTGTGGAGGATGTTCTTAGGAGTTTGTTGGAAGTCCATTTCAAGAAACCTCTTAGGAGAATGAGCCATATACACCAGAGATCTGGTTGTTTCCTCTCAGAGCTCACTATCTAATCCATGCAGTTCATATGGAATTACTACAGGGAATGAATAGGTGGAACCAAAGGTTGACAGGGAGGGACATAGGAACTGTACATTGTACAGATGTAAAGAAAGGCTAGGGAGAGGAGAGACTGTTCACAGCTCTGCTCACAAGTAGAATACATGAAAGATGAACATATCAAGGGAAAAATAAAATGCTTTCGAGGAGCTTATAGAATAAATTTCCTTACTAATTAGGAGAAATCCTATTGCTTCAATCTACTCATGACAGAGGATAAGTGAAAGGCAAAAAGCACTTCTGAATGGACAAGGGCTGGATGAGGTGACCTTATAAATGTGCCAGCCGTGTATGTCAGCACACGCAGGGCAGCAACACTGGTAGGAACTGAAGTAAGAAGAAAGCTCACTACTGCTATTCATGACTAGCTCATCCCTGTCAAAAGTTGGAACAGAAACACTTGTAGAGTGAAGGTAACGTGCTTGACCAATGTTTGTGGCATGCTCAGTGAAAGTACCTAAAGAATGTTGCTCTCCTCCATTGCAGCTATTTGTAGTATGTTTGGGTTTTTTGCTGCCTGATGTATAGAATTTCCCATCTGATTTATTTGGGAGTAAGGTGTGAAAAATTTTTTGAGTTTTATTTTAGGTATGATAGTTCTCTCAGATAGACTAGGAAAATTTATTTCAGTCCCTTTAAGCTGTGCTCCAAGATGGGAGCTAAGAACTGTAAAGGGCTTACTTTTTTTGGAATTAGTTTTGAAACATGAATTTAATGTCTTCCATTCTTTAGGATTTGCCTGGAGCTCCTCTGTTTACAACACTGGTACTGTTTTAATTTTTATCTGGAAAAGTAATTCTTGTTTCCTTTGACTGAAATTGAACTGATGGAAATTATTTTTTATAAAGCCATGCAATTACTAATTACCAGTGTAGATGATGGGACAATGTGTCTCCAGTTTTCAGGAGCTTGAGGTATAGTCGTGTCAAACAGTAATAATACAGTTTAAGCAAGTAATACATCTTGAAGCCTGTTTCCCTATTCATGACTAGAAGGCTTGATTATTTTCAGTAAGACACTTGCTAAGGCAATAGCATTGCAACATCCAGGATTTTTTAATAATTTACTCTAAATCTTCATGTTACATTTTTTAGGTAAATTGGAGTAAGAGAAAATGACTTAAAATTTCTGTTTCCTTCATTTCACTAGGAATGCTATCTTAGCGTGAATATTAAACTTTTAATACTTGCTTTCAGAAAGAGTATTATGTGACAAACCACACTATTTAATATAGTTTGAGACACTATTTCTATGGACAAAAATTAAGATAAATGTTTATTTGGCTATAAACAAATGGGGTTACTGCTCTACAAACTGTGGCAAGATATAAACTGACAGTATGATGTTTTTGACATCAGTAAATGCTGTAATTCTGTTTTAGTCATGTCTCTGAAAACTTGAGTTTCTGAAGCATTGGCATTTAAATACAAGGCACATGATTTCTTTGAAATCCAGCGTATTCTTTTGTGGACGACAGGTTGGAATTAAATCTGTTGTTTCTGCAAATGAGGACATTCAGCACCGGAATTATCCAATTGTGATCATACAGTTTTAGTCTTTAGTCCAAATAGGAGCATTTGTACCCAGGTGTTTCCAGTTTGCAACATGGTGCTAACTTCAACAAGTTTAATCTAAAAGCACTGAAAAAAGGAGAAAAAAAAAGAAAAAGATTTTAATCACCTTAACTTCGATTATATTGTCAAACCTTCTACAATACAGTTGTCCAAATACAATACAATCATCTAAAGGAAGCAGAATAATAAAGACAAAGATTTGAATATAAATTAATAGCCAGAGATGCTTTCTTTGGCAAATAAAAAGAATATATATTTTATGTCCAAAATAAGTATGTACATACACAATATATGCATGTGTATGTCTTTGAACATAATTTTGCAACTCTGCTGAGTATTTTCTATGATTTTCTATTAACCGGTGTTATATAGCCACAGGAATGGCTCTTCGTGTGAATTTTAATTTTGTATGGTATTGTCTTATCCTCTTTATATCTGCTGGTATTTTGGAGCTGTCTATGAGGGAATGGTTTTCTGAAGGTGCTCAACAATTTTAATTCACATTAGACAAGTTGGCCCAAAAGCATGTACAACTTCTGAACTCAAACTGAAGTTTACACACTTCAAATATTGAAATAAAATATGTATGGAGACCTGCCCGAGTAAATGAAGAGTAGACTTCAGCAACACATGCTATATGTACCAAAACATGGAAGAAATCCAGTGGCCAGTTACTCTTCTCCATTTTGGAAGAAGTTACTTTACTAGTCCCTAAGAAAGGGCAAATTTATATTTTAAGATGGATTTACTGCACCAAATGTTTTCAGGTGACAAGTGACACTCATTTCACTCATTTGCAAATGTAGTGGCTGAGATTATTAAATATGTTTACTTGACATAAGAAGTGTTAGTAGAGAAGAAGTATTAGGATGTCTTGACTGTTACCACCATATTTGCAATGTGGTTGTGAAAGGAGAGGCCAATCAAATGTAATTTTTATTGTATTGATGTTTTCTGGTGAGAGGAAACATTCGACAAACGTGTAAATATTGTAATGGAAGTGGGGAGAGGGTAACTTTCGGTATCTGTCTCTATGACAAATATGAAGTAAATAAGATGTTTAGAAACATGACGACATGCGAAACCCATCACGTTTGCTCAAAAGCATTTAAATGAAATGTAACACTTCATTTTAAGATAAGCAGGAAAAGTCTTGTGATTTTCATTTTCATTTAAACATTAAACCATATTTCCTGTATTCTGATGTCTTAAATTTTCTAGTTTGAGTCCCTATTTTTATTCTTTGTCTGGTGATACTTAACTGTAAAAGGTGTTGGTGGTTTATTCTCATTATATTTAATGCATTAATGTTTCAATGTTTTATAGTATTCTATAAGAGCTGGGTTTTAAAAAAAAATTAATATTTACTTATAAGAGGTATCCGTGAAAGAATCTATTTCAGAAAAAAAATTAAGGGATATGTCAGCTTTCCTATTTCTTAGAGCCACATTTAAAGGTTTTTTATAGGCTGTTGGAAATACAGTACTAAAATACATAAACAATTAATAAAATATGGAACATACCATGAACGCACATCAATGAAACTCTGTAAAATGTTAGAATGAATTATTTTTTTGCAACTTGGTGTGACTTTTGCTTTGGAAATCATAGATCAATTTTCTAGTTTTGACTGAAATGAGGACCACCCTGAAGCCAAGCTTAATTGAAATAAATCTCTTAGGACGCTCTATTTATCACTTTGTTATATATTTGGCAGCTAAAAAGACATCCAGATTACAGTTGAAATAAATTTTACATTAAAAACCAACACTTAATTTGGCATATTGAATTAATTCATCAGTGACAACTGATTCTTTGAAGACACAGAAAATTACTTTAAAATATTTCTGAAAAATTGCCAGGGCACATGGTATTAGAAGGTGCAGGGTTTCACTACACCAAACTTTAGTAATTTTTTTCATAATGAAGCACTTCTGGAGAGACAAATACTATTAGTAACTTAAATACATTAATATTTACCAACGTTAATATTTACCAACATGCATGACACTCTTCATCTGTTTCCTTGTGTTGGTAAAGGAGACACTCTACGAATAATTATCTTGTAGGGAAAAAATAAAATCTCAGTATGTTTAATGTCCTCTATAAAGTAGAGTTTTGAAATCTGAGCCAATCACTGTCAGGCAATCTTTAGATTATCAGTTGATACGGAGTGTGATGTTAATCTCTGTTGGATGCCTTTGTAATGAATAATTGGGGATTGGAAAAGTGTTATTAAAAGTATGATATCACTCTGACTAAACACCTTGGAGATAGGCGTAATAAATTGTTCCAACTTTTTTATCAGTTTATCACTGTGAAATAATGGTTCTTTGGTTGCTGCTACATACTGTTGTTCCTAGAAGCAAATTGTGAAAGCATTGAATGTTAATAGGAAAGTATTTTTTTAAATGAAACTTTGCATTTTGTTTCCTTGTGTCAACACAATTTGGTAGATCTGAATATCTTTAACTGCTCATATATGCATTTTGTATTGGTTTTTTGTCATGTCAAGGAGATGAAACAAGGTTTTCTCTTGTCTTTACTGCTCACAAAGCAGTAATGTAGCAGGAAACTTGAAAGAATGCATGGAAATGAGGAAAAGCTCTCAGTTCAGGTGCTTGGATCTTGTTCTGGTCCTCAGAAAGGTCCAGAGGATGCAGAAATTCTTGTTCTTCGTTGCTCAGTAGCAAGAGAAAATACTGCATCTAAGCTGCTTTCAGCTTGCAATGTGGACTTACTGTAGTTTCTTCTTCCTTCCCTCGCTCATCTTTCAAAAGTCTATCACAGTTCATGACAGCATTCTTACTGTTATTTGACTGTTCACAGTTCGAGTATTTTTCCTTTGTCCACCAACCCCTTTCCAAAAATGTGTGAAATATTTAAATGGTGTTCCATGTAGAAGTGCTTAATGTAGGTATTTCAGAGTACTTTCAGTGTTTCTTGGCTCTGGCTGGATGCTGTGTTTTTCCACTATGTTCTTTGTCATATTTTGCACAAAGCTATTTTTAATGCCAATGTGCACCTGCACATTTGCTTGCTCGCAAAGTGCAATTTTTGCTTACATTTTTGATCTGTCTCCCACATGGTCACCAAGTAAAAACCAGATTCTGTACATGATTACTCCTATTAACTAGTAAAGGGATTTAGTAGTTCAAGAAATAAGAAGAAATATAGTTGGAAGAAACAAAGGCAATTAGTTGTATTTATGTGTTGCCACATCCATATCTGAAATAACTGCA
This sequence comes from Corvus kubaryi, assembly GCF_017639235.1. Taxonomy (NCBI): domain Eukaryota; kingdom Metazoa; phylum Chordata; class Aves; order Passeriformes; family Corvidae; genus Corvus; species Corvus kubaryi. Next base: position 16,968,150 of record NW_024582059.1, on the reverse strand, counting down.
TAATAAATATTGTTTGATGAAATACCTCTTGAAGTGCCAGACACAGTAAGAATGGTCCTAGGAACAGGCTGCTGGAACAGATACAATCCTGGTCAACATGGTAATGGTCCTGGGTGTGAAGAGTGGTAATTGTTAAGGATCTAGGCCTACAAAGTGACAAGTTGGTCCTTACTTGTGAGAGACAAATAGATATACAGGGGTGGCCAGCTTTACAACATCCCTAAGAGACAGACATGGCCCGGTTTAGGAGTTTGAATTATAAAACTCCCTTGAATTCTCTGATTAATACATTCAGTGCAGGAACATTTTGATGCAAACCTTCCTGTTTACTCTAGTGGCTTCCCATTCAAGTACAGCACTACCTAATTCCAAATCACCTCACAGAAAGAAATCACAATTGCACTCCATCAGACGTTGCTCTGGAGGAAGGTGTAATATAAGGAGGTTGTACTGCTATTATTGTGAGAATAACGCATCTCCTGAGATGCATGGTAAAGAGTATGCTGAGATGACAGGCATTTTACAACCTACTGTTAGAACAGCTTGCAGTCATAATTTTTGTGATATTTCATGGCCTTAATAAAATAGCAGGATTAAGCTATTAACCATGCTTTTCATTTCTTTCTGTATTTTAAAAGCAAAGTGATACACATAGTGGTATGTTCAAATTACTTGTAAGTACAACATCAGCCCCATCAGTTAAAATGAAATAACAACCATAATTCCTATCTACTTTTAATGTGTAAGAGCATGAGAACTGGTAATTATTTATTCTTGTGCATAAACTTATGTTTGGGAAAAAAGAGTTATAATTATACTAGAGTGATTTAAAATTTGTTACAGGGTTTATGTTCAGAGCGTTTTCAAGCAAGTCATTCGTTTTTGGAATTTTCAGTCAGTTCATCCCTGGAGTACCCTGCATGTCACTTTTTATTCTAGTGACAAAACATTATTTGGTAGTTTATATCAGCAATAAGTTAAGCTCCTGTCTATTTGCACTGCACTGACTGGCTGTTGTCCAGATAAACCCAGCTAAGGTATGAGGACAAGCTCTGCTACCTACCCCACCTAAAACTGGAAGTCAGTTTACAAGCCATTCCTACAGTTCCACTAGAACTTTAATGTATTAAAATGTAGACTTAAAAATAAAACTTAATTCAATGGTTTTGACATTTGGACTCAAGGATCTTAGAGGAGTTTTCCAGCCTAAATGATTCCATGATTCTATGAATCCTTTTGTTACCAGCTTCTTAAGGAGGATCCTAGTTCATTGCCAAAAAAAAGACAGTGAGACTAGTCAGATGTAGATCTAGAAAATATTAAAATATCGCCTTCAGCTGAGTGAAAACTGTCATTGAGGTAGACAAAGATTCTTGGGGAAAGAGTGCAACCCAAGAAATGTTGAGGAAGCCTGAAGCATTTCTGTGCATTGCACCATGTAGCACATAGTATGTTTCAGCTCCAGGCTTCTAATTCAGCTGAGCTCCCTGAGTTTGGACCTGTGTGATTAGACCAGGAAAAATGCAATTGTTGCTGCCTGTTCTGAGCTTCCCCTTCCCCTCCTCAAGACACTTGCCTCGGCCATGTGCTCTTGAACCCCTTTGTTCCCAGCGCGGGCAAAACCAAACGTAACTCAAACTCTTTAGCAGTGTCTGATTGGCCGGTCACCCCGGGTCCGCCCCCAGTCCTCCCCTTTCCCCTCCTCCGAATAAAAGAAAGGACCAAGGGGGGATCCGCCCTCCTTGGCTTTGCAACTCTTTCTGAGAACATCTCTTGTTGTCAGTTTCTTTTTCAAAGCTGTAATTGCGGGAATTAGGCAAGCCGGGAGCTATATTTCTCCCTCTTTGCTTCTGCTGGTGGTATTAGATTTGCAACTACCATTTTGCTGCTTTTAGAGCTACTGAAATGCTGGATTGCCTGCGCTACCTCTCTAGGCTGCTCGAGGCTTTCTAAGGCATTGAACTATGCGCTTAGCCGGTAAAAAGCTGTAAGCATACTTCCTCATGCAACTGATTGTAGAACATGTAGAAAATTCCTCATTTACTGATGTAGAACATAAAAGCAGAGGGTTTATACTGATATGTAAAGAGAATTTTTTGAATAATATTCTATACCTCCATGCTTAGCCACCTGTACTTGTGACACTGTACTGTGGGAGCTTCACAGTATTCTGTTCATTTAATTGTATTTCAAAACTTCACCTGGATAGACTATTTTCATATTTCACTGGTTTTTGATAGAACGGATGAAATCACAGACTAAGACATATTGATTTAGAAAAGTCATTAAATATTGGATCCATGTCGGTTGGAGCTGTGTTAGCAGACTTGTATTTATTGGGAAGTGACTACATGAACATTCCCATTATTTATTATTTCTGCATCTTTAAAATGCTGACTAGCCTGCAATCTGCCTTCTTGGAAATCCTAATTATACAGTAATTCAGTCTGTTTATAACATGTTTTCAATTTTCACTACATATTCTACTGTCAGAAAAATACGACATTTGGTTTTATGGAAATACTTAAATCACAGCAGCAAGCTACTGCATTGGAACTCTGACTTTTGGAGACAAGGATGGGCTGGTGAAATTGTTCTCTCATAAATGGGACATTCAGAAGAATTCCCTGTTGATTTCCGTAACAGATAAGTTAAGTCAATGTGGAGAGCATCTGAAATTCCATTGTATTTTAGCAGCACTTGTAAAATGGAAGCAACATCTAAAATGCTGATGAACAGTGTTCAAATACTGATTGAAATCAACATTTTGATTTATTAATTCATAAATTAAATATATCTGTATGACTCAGAATTTATCAAACTATTTGTGGTATTTTATCGTAGGTGCTTTTCAAATATTTGTTATCAGATCAATTTTGGGTGTAGTTTTTTGTATTTATATTTAGAAGGCTAATTTTTGCTCACGCTAATTTTCAGTGGAATCATCTAAAGAATTCCTTTTGCTTTGTATTGCAAAAGAGTCTGTGTTTTATAATGGTGTATGGTTTCTTTCAAACCTCCTGATAGCTAATAAATTATCATGGGTATCAACAGCATGCAATATTGGCAGTGTCATTAAAACAAGGCCTTAAAAATAGGTACCTGTAGACAAGGTCCTTGGCTACTCTCCCAAAATCCCATCAGCCACTGTCACTGTTGAAAACAGAACAGTGGGCTGGGTGGACCTTTCCCTCACCCAGTGAGACATTTATTTCCTTATGGTCTTCAGGTGTTATCTGCTCACTTTTGTTACTACAAATACACTGTGCAGTGTATTTTACTTCATACATAGACAAATATAATTTTAATTAGAGATACTGCTTGAGTGGACTTGTAATGTCAGAGAATTTGCATATGAAATGTCAGAAAGTGATGAATTAGCTTTACATGACAAATAAGTTATCTTCTTGAGTCTGCAGGTTTTTGTGTGAATTTTTCTAGTTAATGAAATTTACTCACGCTCTTCACATGCTCTTCTTGTACATAGTGATGCTGACTCTATAATTGTTCCAAAATTTCCAGTGAGATTGCTGTCTTAAACCTACTATGGAAGCCAGACAACAAAGCTCCTTTCTGAACTTAGGACATACTTTCCATCCCGTGTTTATTGTTCAGCAATGCAAAATGCTACATCGCTGCCACTTGTTTTGCTATTACCTAGCCAGGAAACTATGTGGTAGATTGCTGTCGTACAACACCGGGAGACTCCAGCCAAAATTCTCAGAACCCATACTTTGTGGATCTGACAATAGTGATTTTCAGTTAGGACATTCAATCATTTCATCATTAGTCCATGGAAAGAGCTCATCATCTCAAATGGTAGTTAGTTCTGTGGGAGGTGTAGCACCATCTCAGAGGCACAGCAGGCAAGACTTCCATCGTCAGTTTTTACCTCTGAGATTTCCACAATTGAGAATCATGTGGTGATAGGGACAATGGAAATTCTCTCGCAGACAAGCAGGTATCTCTATCTAAAGTCCTATTTTCATACTGTGTACTCCTTTCTTTCCCTGACATTTTACTCCTTGTAGTTAATCTCACAGTCCTGAAGTGCTGCCACAAAAGCGTCCCTCTGCCAGGATTTATTTCCTTACAGTGTTCAGATAAATATGTTTAAAAGACTTACACCTGTAAAAAACCAAACAACCCCACTCAAATTGTGTATGTATGGTAGCTCATTGGTCCCATTCTCATCTGATTTTCTAATAGCCATTTATTTCCAAATTTTTTTTCTTCAAATCTCTTAAAACTTCAAAAATTTACTTTACACCAATGATGTGACAGGCTATTGTTAAAACGCAAAGTCTCATCATTACTTCACAGAATATTTTGGAGTAAATTTTCTTGATCCAAATCATTTACATGATTGGGGCTTAAATCTATGAACTTCCCACATCTGAGACATGTCCTTTTCTTGCAAAAACATCACACACAAGTTTTTATGTCATGTGAAAAATAATATTGATATGGAGATAGATAGGGGGAGAGCTGAACTGAAGTTGCAATAAAAACCAAGAGTTCACAACACTGTGCTAAAATATTTCTAGAAATATTGTCTTCTTTCAACAGATGTTTTAAGACTTTTCTCTAATTTCTACCTTTTTCAAGTAATAAATAGGATATATCCACTGAAAAGAGGCTTTTGGCAGCCAGTTTACTATAATGGGGCATAGTCAATTTCTTGTCATACTTTTTAGGACATTATCAATTTAATTTTCAGGAAAAGATCTTTATGGAAGAAGAAGACAATAGAAGCTCAGAAATCTCTAAATCAGGAAACTAATTCAGATGATTCTGTGTGATCTCAGAAGGGTGCAAGTTTTCAATGAGATAATGCTGATATTTAGAGTCTTTTCAGGTACAGGATTTAAACCATTTTAAAAACATTGTAGAAAGCTTACACATAGTAAGGATTTTTACATTTTACGGTTTACAGTTTCAAACTTAATGCAACTCCAGTTCATTTTCTAAATGTAGCCAAAGCAGATGGGGAAGTCCTGCCCGTACCCCAAGACGTAATGAGAATCCACACTGATGACATCCAACAGGAAGCTGTTTTCTGCTAATGCCACTGTCTTCCCAAGGCAATGAAGAAATAGTACATAATTTTCAAACACAAAATCTATCTCTCCAGGATGCCCTCACAAGCACAAGTTCTAGTTTCAGGCGTCTCATCTGAATCAACGCCAAAGTAAGTCCCCTAATGCAGTGCTTTTGGAATTAGAAGGCCATTTTCGGTTTCCCTGTGAAAATGTGTTCAACTTCATCCCTTTAGAAAACCGCTGATTTGGATTTCATCAGCCTGCCAAGTAGTGATGTTCATCATATGCAGCTATTAAATTGTACCTAAAAAAGCAGGGGGGTTAATTGTGACCAAGCTCCAGGTTTGATTTGCCTCTCTGCATCCCCTTTCAAGTTTCAGTTAATTTTGGTTCTTTACTTTGCTGCTTGTCTAAACTTAAAGTGTGTCTGAAGCCAGACACTGTTTAACAATTGCCACATTTCCTCCCACAGGCAGTTAGGTTTCACTTGTGGTTTAACTAATCCATAACGTGTTATTGGTTACTATGAGTTTGTCAAAGCATTAGTATTTGACTTACTAGTATCTGTGAGAGACGAAGAAAAACTCGTTCATTTCCAAAACCGAGTCCTACTGCCATAGAAACTCACTAAATGCTGGTAGTTTCTCTATGGCAAGGGACTATTGAAAGAGAAGGATAGAGAAAGGGAAATACTGTTCTGGAATGAGATCTCATACTGCATCACTGCTGTGGTATACCATGAGAGAGAAACACAGAATGCAAACAGAGACAGGGGTGTTTTTTTTGAGAACTTTTGGTCACAATGAATTTGGGTTTGGAACTAAAAAAAAAGAGGTGGAAAGGAAGACATGCATGCCTAATTCTGAAGTAGAACTTGTTTGTATCTAACATATTGGAGAAATTGTTTGAGAACAGTTCATTCTAGTGAAAATATTACTTTTGTAAGACTGCCAAGATCAGTGTTTTCTCATTCATGATTCAGAGTTCTTTGCCCATTTGTGGTTGCTTTCTTCTCATCCTCTTTCCTTGCCTACTGTCCTTTTGCAGCAAAAATCCATCCACAGTTGCCTAGCTAAGCACTTGCTCGAGTCTCAGCGGTAAGGGTTCTACAGAACAAGTCAGCTGGGTTTGATGTGCTCTTCTTATTTGTGTAGTGCAGACAACTCTTCAATTTTGTGTGGACACTGGGGTTCTTTTGCTGTTATTTAGTTCTACTGCAGAAGAACTTGCCTGTCTTCTAGTAAGAAATGTGGAAAAGGTGTTGAAAGGCTGGGCCTTGCTGCAGATGTGGGCGGTCCAGCACAAGCAAAAGCACAGTGTGGGCTTTAATTCCTGCCACCAGCTGCAAATTACGTGTGGGATCGAAGACCAAGTGAATGTGTGCTTTAAAATCTGGAGGTGCTGGGCAAAAATTTGGAGGGCTATATGAGTAACACAGGTGTAGGTGTCTCCCTCTTAGAAACTGTTATGTAATGACTAGATATCATTTGGATTATGAAAATATTGGTCTGTCACTACAGTGATCCAGGGGTTACTTTTCTGAGATGGATTTACTGGTTCTACCTAGTTCTGTTCACATGAAACCTGAAGACGCCTGACAATTACATAGCTGTGGATGTTCTGTGCAGGAGAATATTGGCCATTTCATTATAACAAATCCAACTAAAACAAAATGATAGCTGGGGAAGGAGGGAGGGAGGTAAGGGAAAGGAAGGCATTATTCCTTACCACAAAACGTTCCTCTCTTTCTCTTCCTCCCCTAAGCAAATTAACAGAGTAGGTCCTTTATGCATGCAGGCCTGTGCAGGAAAGTTACTGAAGCACTGACACAGAAGGAAATCATACAAGATACTGTACCTGGTTCCAGTAAAATTTGAGTGTGTGGGTGGCAAGAGGCTTAGTTCCATGTGCTTTCCACCCCACAGGCAGCTCCACAACAGGAAGTTGTGGAGGCTTCTCCTCTTTCCTATGTGGCTTTGTGCAGTAGGCTTGCCTTTCCCTTGGTTGACGTTATTTGCAGCCTGTGTACAGTAAGTAGCCTTGTGCAGTTTGCTCATCCAAAAAGGCTGCATATAAATTTGACTTATGAACTCTGTAGGGTGGTGTTATGAAGAATTATCTCAACTAAGAATAATTTTTCATTAGTTAAACAGGAGATGACATAGTCCCTGACTTTTTTCCGCTGGACTTTTCAATATGTCCCATTCAGGAATCAGGACCAAAGACAATGTTATTTTAATTCTTTTTGGAATACATTTACTCACTCCCAATGTGTTCTGTTCTTCTTAAAGTGACACGTTTACTCAGAAAGGAATATACCAATCACTAAAATTGTATATTTTCTGCTTTCATGTGAAGTGTTTTTTGGCAGCCTGAAAGAAAATTTTGAGACTAAAATCTGATCTCACAGTCTAAGTAATAGGTCCTGGCTTTAATGATTTACAAGCAGAATTGCACACCTCGTCCCTTTGCTTTTGAGTTTCCAAACTAAGGGTCAGCATGAGGGCAAGCTGTATCTTGCTGAAACATAGACAAGTGTAACTGAACTGTTAAATTTGTACCTTTTTTTTTGAGTCCTCTTGATTTATTAAGGGAGAAGACAGCAGAATGAATGAAAGTAGATCAGAGCCAAGACTTTCATCTTCAGTGTGGATCAGATCTGGATAGCAAGGTGAATGTTTTGTGGTTGAATGACTGTCAAGGAGTAGCAAGAGCGATTAAGTAGCTCAAAGTAATGCACATGTAAGTAATTTTTTTAATGATTGGAAGCCATAAGTGTTTTGACCACTAACAGGGAGAGGTGCAAAAGCCTGTTTGATGTCATAGGACATGGATAAAGAGGATGGGGGTTACAACATTTTATATATATTTATCTTTATCTGTCAGTCATCATCAACAAGCATTCAGATTCTGTTGACACAGCAGTATTAAAGTTGTTTCAGCTTCAGTAACATGAGTTTGTTTTACATTTCAAGGGATTTAGCTAAAAATTGGTAATGAAAACATAATACATAATTTCATTTACCATTTTGGTTTGACTGGTATAGGTCAAACAGCTTTGCATTTTATTGCCTTGAATGTGTAGAGTATATTATGGTGGGATATTTCATGGCTAAGGCAAACTAGTATTTTTCAAGTTGAAGGCAATCACATTAAATTTTTATTATATAAGTAGCATCAATAACTCTTGAATAGGCACAGATGTCAGTTGCTTCATTTACCAGATATTTTAGCCAGGATACTCAAGTTAAATAACTCTTTGGCTGACTTTGAGGAAACTATTTTGTAAGTATAAAGAACAAGTATACAGTGTTCCTGGACAAACTATAGATATGATTTGAACATGTAAACAATAGAGATTATATGCTCTTTTACCATTTATTTTACTAGCAAAGTTTTCACTTGCTGTCTAACTGGAATCCAAATTTAAATACAGAATAATAAAAATATCAACCTCTGGTTTAATGATGATATTAACTGTGAGCTACTAATTCTATTTTTCTATCCCATTAAGCTTTTATATAGTTTAAATGGGCTTTATACTAAATACTTTGGAAAGAATGAGAAAGTTTACAGATTTTGATCCTCCGTGCAAATCTGCTTGAGCAAGTGCATTTGGTTGGTCCAAGTACCAGGCACATGGGTCCCAACTGGCCCATTTGTGTGGGAGTGTGGGTCTTTTCATCTACATACCTCATTCCTGGCCACTCTTTTTTCCCTTTATCCAATCCTCAATGAGCTGCTGCACACACATTAATTGCCCTGAGCAGACAAGTTGCCTTTTCTGTTTCTACCATAAATGCCACTCAACGAACCCACCACTAGGTCATGCTCAAGTGCAATGGAATCTTGTTTTTCCCTCCCAAACACCTAGCATCGCCTCCACCCCGACTTCAGCTTCTGTGAGGCCATTGAAGTTCTTCCAAAAATACTCTTATTGTGGTTGGTATAATGAAAATTTTTGTCAATCGAAATTTATTAAAACTATAAACATTTACAGGAGCAGCATGTAGAGGTAATTGTTGAATTTTTCTTTTTTTTTTCCCCTAAAACTTCTCTCACATTTAAAAATTGCTTATTTTATCACTGCGGAATTAAACAATAATTTAAAAGGCCTCCTAACATTCAGCTTTTCCGAAACCTCCTAATGGATTGTAGGACCAATATTTTCTCCTTCATGAGGACAACAGCAATTGAAATACAAAATTTCTTTGTCTTTCTTTGTGCACTTACATCAACAGATCATTACCTATCTTCAAATTTTGTTTAGTTAAATCTTTTTTTCAGGAGAGTATTTAAGAGAGAAATTAAATAATACTTAATGAAGAGCGTTGTCTCTGGAAACATTAAAATGTTCATCTTCACACTTCTAGTGTCAATACTGATTTTAACTGGAAAAATATAATCAAGAAAAGAAGTTACTAAAATGCTGAGAAACAAATAGCAGAAGCTGCTGGGAGATCTTCATGCAGAAGAAACTGCGGATTTTTTGGGAATGTTTCTGAGTCACTACTATGAAAATAATCTTCCAGATGGAGAAGATCGTCAGACATAAAGCCATTAACTTCATGTGTGGTTTTGTAGCTTTTTTCTACAGTCTTTCTGAAAACTAGAGAGGACATTGCTTTTACATAAGATTCTTTCTGATAGAAGACTGTTAAATTAGGGTAACGATGCCTTAGCATTTTAAGCTTATTTGAAGTATGTTGCACATCTGAAATGACTGAGAACCATTGGCTTGAATAGACGTTACCTAACCCAGAGAAGTCTATGTTTGTGGAATTTGATGAATATATGGAGAAATACATTGAGTGCAGCACTCTTTCCACTGGCTTAATCAGTCCTATGGAATTACCTCACCTTGATGGTTCTTCCTCTAGCAGCTTCCCTTTGAGAAATTTCCTTGCCTTCAGGCAATAGATCAATTGTGGCAGTACCAATCTCCTCCAGGGACTGCTGCCTCACTTTGTAGCTTGTACCACTCATTTCTGTGGCCTGTTTACACTATGTGACTTGGGATGCAGTCCTTGGGCACAGTAGAAAAGATGAAAAGCTAGTTGAATTGATGTTCTTTGTTTAAGGCATGGTACAGAACTCTAAACAAGTAGTGAAAGAGGGAGCCAAGAAACAAGGACCATCTAGCAAATCAGGTATAAAGTTAGGATTGGAATTTGAGTCTGCTGCCTTGTAATTTTAGCTTCTTTTCACTGTCTCACCCTTTTTTTTTTTGAGTTCTTTATCAAGCTGTCTTACTGACATGCAGCTCCTGGGCCAATACATTGCTGAGCATCTGGAATTGAACCAAAGTACATTAGAAAACAAGGTGAGAAAACTGTTAGGTAAAATGGTGAGTTAATAATATTTTTTATGTAGGATTGTGGAAAATGAAGCTTGTTGTTGGTATTTATCTTCAAAAACTTCTGTAAAGGCCCTGCTGGTTCCTAGGAATTACTATGGAATTAATATTTGTCTGACTGACAATATTTGATTGAGGAATGGCTGCACAGAGTTGCTACTCACAGGGACATTTTACTGATCTGTGTTGGAGGCTTCAGGCAAGGACTTTAAGAACACTGGAGACTCACCCATTAGTGATGCTAGACACAGGACTACTGGGAAGATGATGCTGAGGAAAAAATCAGAGAGCTTAAAACTCAGTAGCTTCTGAGGAGGGTTAAACTGAGACCTACAATAAAAGTGTTCTCTGCCTGAGAGTTTTAACAGGAGATCTGCTATAATATTAATTTAGTCATTACTTCTTAGCTGTGAATAATAACCAAAAGTTTATGAAATAACTCTAAAGTGACACTGTGGCTGGAGACTGTCTTGAAAGAAGGTACAGAATAACTTCAAAACTCTTAAACCCAGCAAATATTCCATAGGCATTCTTTCTATTCTCAATTACACTGATTTAATTCTGCTTAAGTTAGGGTCAGGTTAAATCAAAATTTTGCCTGCGTTTCAAGGTTATTCATAGTCTTATCTAGGATCTCAAACAGAGGTAGGATGAATCATACTGTGTAAGTGCCTGTCTCCCTGAATCTACTAGAAATGGAGCTTTGTGTGTACATTTAGACCAGATGCAGTTATTAGAGTTAGGTGAGATGAATGCCCCTCATAATGCAATAACACATTTTTAATGGCTATCAAAGACTTGTTGTTATCGCTTACTGGACTACAGTAGACCAGATCCCACACCTTAGAGGCAGGATTTTTGGTACTTTCTTGTATGCATGGTACTGAATGTATTTGTGGTATTTAGTAAATACTGTCTGCATCTGACATCTCAGTAAACTGCTGCTGTGTTACTAAGGCCTTCAGGTTTTAGTCCAAACTAATTTGAATGGGAAAAAACACATGCTTTATTTACTCTTTCTACATCATTTCCTAGGGCAAATTACTGTAAACATATTGAACTCAGTGTTTAATTAGTAATGCCATTATTTTTAAGAGCCTTGCTTAATGTGCTTTTTCACATCCTAGCAGCATCAAGGTTAATTATGTTAATTTTTTGCATTCAGTGCTCTCAAGCAATATGCAAAAGGTTGTCTAGGAACAACAGATGTGTCAAGGTAAATCTTTTCGCCACCTTGCAAGTACAGCAGGGTCCTCTAAATGCTTTGGCAATGAACAAGAAAGAAAAAATATAGCTGATCCTGAAAATACCATTACCATTATTTATTTTGAAATTGACACTGCACAGTTTTCAGGCTAACACCCAGATTTAGCTGTCTATCTGAGATAATCCAACACACACACAAATCAGCCTAAAATGTCTTTTCCTTCATCTCTGTTATATCCATTTAATTTACTGGAAAGGTGAAGAAAACATAGATCGAGTAAAAGAAATCAACTAAGGAATTTTGTTTATTATGATTGGACAGCTGCAGTTGGTCCACTAAGGATCACTTTATGTTTTATTTTGATTAAGGAGATACCAGTCTGCCAACCATAATTTGTACAATGCTGCTATTGCAGTTGAAAATAGATGACCTTTTGCAGCTGACAGTGGTACTAATTAAGGTGTCATTGCTTGGCAAAATTTTCCATCTGTGACATAATCAGTAATGGGATTTCTGGTTTTAGTTCTACATATTAGTATGTTGCCAATTTAATCAGTTACTCTTTGCTGAGAGTTGTAGTGTCCCGCATTAATATGTGTGAGGTTTAATTCTAGTCTTATATTCAGTTAATCACATATTTAGTGAATGTTGCTGAATAATTTGCACACATGTTCAAAGTTAACCTTTTTTCTGAATCAGGGTTAAAATTTAATTTTTCACAGCCTGACTTATTTGGAGAATGAATATTTGTCCAAACAATATTTGTTTATATTTTATTAGGAAAATAAGGGTACTCTTTTTTTTTTCAAATTTCCATCTTTATATTCTTGGATCTGCATCTTTGCCCATGTGGCCATGCCCCTTTTCTAGCCTTTGCACTGTCTTTTCATCCTATAGGAAGTCATGGACTAGTCTTCAGTTTGTTTCTTGTTTTATGCCTGTTTTTCCATCTCGGAGGAGAGATACGGAACAAAATCTTACCGTTCTGCCGAAATCATGGCTACTGAATACAGTGATTGCCTTTTTTTTGCATGTGGTTCTACCACTGAGTTTAAGTATGAGAGAGAAAAGCAGAATGCCATTTTATAGCCATCATGTAGATTATGTCATGTCTCTGGATTGTGCAAATTTATCTTGTACCGGGGAATACTTTCACTCAAATGAATGCCCACACATCTATTGAATTAAAGAAAAAAGCAAGCAATACACCACTGGGTTTCAAATAAGGAATTGGGTTTGATTTACAAAGGCCATGTTTGCTGTTCCAGCACCTCTTACTCTTTGCTGACTTTCTCCAAATAACAGGAGCATGTGAGATAGAAGTGTTTCAATGTCCTTTTTTTATTTAATGAAACAAGTCTGAGCTGAAAAAAGAGCAGCACCTTGCCTTCATGAAGAACAAACAGGTAGCAACTTGAACGCTTCTGGTTATAGAGTTTGTCCAGATGGAGTTCAGGTTTATTAATTTTTGGGCCATGCTCCTGAAAACCATTTAGAGGTACATTGAGCATATGAAAAGTAGTTGTTTTGGGGGAAAAAAGGACATTAGGATATGACAGGCATGGTGTGAGACACTATAATGGGCTTTACTAAACTCTAAGGTAATATTCTGTTGCTATAAAACAATTGTTTGAAAAAAGGCTCTGAAACATTCGCAGAACAGAGGTGTTACATTGATGCAGTTCTATATCCAGGCCAACTGAGAGGTAAGGCAAAAATAATCTCAGAAATCAAAAGTTTCTGGATTGCTGCACTATCCAATGTTATTTCTTTAGGAAAATAGACTTTAAAATACCATTTCTTAGGGTATAAGTAAAGCCCAAACATCTGATTTTTACACCACTACTGAGTTTATCAGAAGCTTTGCTTGTTTTCAGAGGATTTAGAATTTACTCTTTCATCAATAATGATTTCTTTTTAACTAAATTTTGAAATACTTCTCTGTTTTTTGATTTTTTTACTTCCTGACATTAGCAAAATTCACGCTAAGAACAGTGAGGTTTTTTACCAATGAATACTTAGAAAAATAAGAAGACTTTAAGCTATTATTTAAAACAATCATAGCATTGGCTTCTGCTTCTTTGTGCAGGAGGCTAATTTTTTTTCAAACTGCTAGACATATTCTTTACCTGAGATATTTCCAATCAAATATAAACCAGAGATGCATGTGTTGGTGAACGAAACAGAAAAGAAACACATTCAAATCCCATAATACTTTCATACCTAGAGTTTCATGCATCAGGCACTGGACTACATGGATTTCAACAGTGGATTTCAACCAAAGGGATCAAAGTTCAGAATTAGAACTACTACTTATTCCTGCTTTTACAGTTCCTGTAGAAATAGCCGAGGTTCTCTCTTCAGCACTGGCCAAGGCCAATTAGTGAGGCACCAGCTTAGGGGGTGTGAGTAGCTCCACTGGTGTCTCTAAAGTCAAGCCTATGTTTACTTCCTTAGGAGAGCATGCTTCTAAGGCAATGCTGATGTACTTAAATTTGGAATCTGGACAGTTTAGATGTAGTCTGGTCTTGAGGTATTTGTACTTTGAAACAACCTGTTTCAATACAACTGTTTAAAGTGTGCAGCTTGTTCACATGGCTTGCCCTTACATCCCAGTTTTAAGGATAACTGAAATGGAGCCACTGTCACTGTTGTCTCTGCAGAACTGCAGTGTATTGTAAATAGTTTTGCAATGGAAAATACTGATATGAGGAACTCTATTTGCCACGTGCTTATAATTCTTCAGGTTCTGGGACAACATATTTTGCACCTCACTTGTGCGAAATGAGTTTTGTGAGATTGTTTGCTGTGATGCAAAAAACCCAGAGCTGACACAGCAACTGAAAATCAGTAATGTGACAGCAGTTTATAAGTGTGTGTAAGCACAAAACCAAGAGATACCATGCAGTAGTGAGATTTTCAGAGGGAAAGGCAGCTGTAGCTGGAAGCTTGCCAGGATGCTTTCTTCAAAGTACTGCATCTGTTCTTGCACAGACTGCTGTCCTTAGTTGCAGCAATTGCAGGGAGGATAACAGATGCAGTAATCTATTTTCAGTTTAGGGTTGTATTTGTGCAACCCATCAATTTTCAGAAGTGGCTGTGATTAAATAGGCCAGGCCCTGCCTTTCTTCAGATGTTTGTGCAGTTCATTGCAACTAATTCCAGTAGGGTTGTGAGGCAAGACCTGTCACATAACACAAAAAATATTCCAATTACAGTCTTCCTTGTTTTTTCTTAGGCACATGCTGATTTCCTCCAATCTTCTACATTAAATCTACTTGTAATTGATTTTTTGTGTTTTTTGAGTTTTGATGAAAGTATTTTTCAGTCTTGAGCTCCATATCAAACTACTGGGAAAAAAAGGAGATGTCTGGATCTATGCCTCAGAAATCTAAAAGAATTATTTCATGCCATCACTAAACACAATCTTTAGCCCTCAATCTGCAATGCTGACTGGTTTAGACAAGAACTTGGATTTTTTGAAGAGGGATCTGGTCAAAAACAGCTTTTAAGAAGGAAGGCATACTAGCTGTGATTGAAAGGGCAATGAAAGTGAAAAAACATGTCAGTAAGGCACTGTTTACCAGAAATAATGTGCCATATATTGTACTGTTTCTGTGTGGGGAAAAAAATATCTTAAGATTGACCACAGTAATTTTTCCTAAGTTTAGTAGGAAACAAGGGGTTAAATTATCCATTATCAAGAGATTGATTGGGTTTTTTGGCTTTCAGGCAACACCATGGTGATCTCTTCTTTTTCCTCTCTAATTATACTGACATTAAACGTTGATTCCGTGCTGTCTGGATGCTGTCCCAAGTCATGTAGTTGAAAAGCCGTGGTGTATCGTGACAGGTTATTTCTTCATTGTGATGGCAGGCATTGTCCAAACAGTTTTCTCTCATCCACATGAAGTAGTAGTGACTGCCACCAAGCATTCACAACAGGAATGGTGAAAACTAAGTTAGATCCAATGAAACAACTCAAAGAGAGTAAAAAAGAGGTTAAAGATACTGAGAGTGACTGAAATTCAGGTACTGGATTTGAGCATTGCCCACTTTCCCTTTTGGGACCACATCTCTTAGCCAGCAAAACACTGAATACAACAGTGGTTGGTGGTCATCAGAAAAAATCCAGAAGCCTTTTAATGGACCCCTACTAACAACCCAGAGCAATGTACATACTGAAAATATCTACACTTCGAAAACCTCAAATATGACAAAAACCCAGGAATGAAGAGAGTGTTCCAGCTAGTTCCCGATTGCCATTAGATCTATTATCACTCATTATTGCCCACCCAGTCTTCACTGTGCACTTGACAATTTCTTTTTAGTATTCATAGAACCACATGCAAGAGTCAAAACCACAGATCACTAGGATATTTATTAGGAAATTAGACTCTTGAATAAGAAATGTGATTCAGACAATCTTCTAGCAATATATTATCTTGACCTCTGCATATGCTTTTGCCAATTTTATGACAGAGCAACATTAAATTGAGTGGGTGGTGTAAGCTAGGAAGGATTATATGGGCCAGAGGGAACAGATCCCATTACTGTTGCGTTCCAGATATTTCTAATTTAAGGGTTTTCATAGGACAATAGTTTTGAAATAGTACACACAGTACTTGTTTACAGGAGTTATTGGACTTCACTGAAACATATGTTCAACTTTCCTTCTTTTTTAATATTTTTGTTTCTTCATCCCAGATTCTGTAAAGAGGCCCTAGATATGTGAAGGGAGTTAGCATAGGGTATGTTGAAAGAGCCACATAGGGTGTGTGGGAAGTCCTCCATCTGAGGCCTTTCAAAGCAGGTTCTTCCACAGAAGAAGTGTGGTGGGCTGTGGGAAACAGAGGATGGTGAAAGGGAGCTGGCAGACATATATTCACATGGAATATATTAAGCACATTCCAGTCACTCCTCTGGGTTTCCCCAATAGCTTGAACCTCTGCATCTGACTCACTTGGTTTTATGACCTCTTATTGCTCCTCCTTTTGTGCTTTTGATGTTCCTTCTCCTTCATCATGCCTCTGTCTGCCCACACAATTTGTTTCTTTAATGTGCTTCATCTTTCTACTAGCTGAAAGCAATGTGCTTTCCATCCATTGTTCATATACCCTTCTCCTTTCCTCTTGCTCTCTACTGTTCCCTCTGCAGAATCCCAGCATATTTGTGTGGTAATGGACAGCTGTGCAGTGCTTTAATACTAAATGTCTTACCACATGGGTGCCAGCTGATTCTTGGACTTATCTTAGTGTGATTATAAGTGTTATAAACTGTAATGGGCTTCCCTTTGACGTTTTGAGTTGAACTCAGATGTTCCCAGATCCCTTCCCTGCATTTCTGTCGCTATGCTTTTCTCAGAGTACTGAATAAAGGGGTAATCCTGCTCCACATTGGAACTGTGAGATGCATTTCAGAACACCATGCGTAATTATGTTTGTCATTCCACAACATTTGGCATGCTGTTGCTGGTGGCCTACTTGTTGACAAGTAACAGATTTTGTGACAGGCCACACAATATACCATAAAATACTGAGTATCAACACTGGGCAATCAATCAAACAGACTTAATAATACAAAGAGATTATTATTTGAGGAATACTAAATGTTCTTAGGAGCCTACACAGAGATGAAAGTGGTTTTGCAAACTCCACTAGACCAATGAGGACTACTGTTTTAACAGAGAGGGGTAAAAGAACTTCTGTGTTAATATCATGTCAAGGTAGATAGGAGAAACCCTAAATAAGGGGAGGAAGGATAAAAGTGGCTGGTCTAGCAATGAACACATCGAGCAGCCAAACTCAGAAGAGAACTTACACTTCGATTTATGCTTTGTAGCCACTGCTGTGTGTTTACTAAAAAAAGACAGGGCCCAGGGAGGAAAATGTTGGCACTATATTCACTGCAGAAACAGTGCGGGAACTAAGCATGTCTTTTATTAAACCATTATTAAAGCAGGATAGAAATTAGTTGCAATCTCTTAGCTAAGCTTCCATACAACTAATGTAGCCCCCAAAGATACCATTTTTCAGGCAGCTAGCTGACTTGAGAGCCAGCAAGGCATTTATTTTGATCAAAACTTTATTTTCAAAGATTTTGTATTTTATAATAATTTTGCGCCAAGAACAGCTTCTTACACTATGAAAGTTCACATAGCTCTTCTGAATAGAACATTTTATAAACTTGATCATGGTGCTATACTTGGAGTTACGTCTAAATTATGCAATGGGTCCTCTCCTGCCATTTTTAGAGTGCTGTCTGTTCTCACACTTGTTTTAAGGTAAGCATATAATATTCACAGTGCAGTCAATAATCTTTCTGTAAGATCATATATGATTTTTGACTTTGCAGGCATTAAGTATTGAAGAGAAATTTTTAACCTGAAAGTTCGGAAAAAAACCCCACAACACATCAAACAACAAGAAATGGTGGAAGGCATGTGAATATTAAGTCTCTGGATAAGGAAGCTGAATGATTAATTTTGTAGTTGTCTCTGTGGAGGGAAGAGAAGTGTTAAGTATGGAAGAAGATCACCATTAAAAAACGATGTCTGTCATTTAGTCTGAACTACCAATGTCCACAATGATTTCATGCTGGATCGTGCTCTGACTCACTTTTAAATGGGAAGAAATGTACATACTGATGGCGTACTAGCTCAAGCTCTAGCAGCAGAATGGAAATAACCAACACTTGATTTTCCTCATTTACTGCCTTGCCTTATTTTCTAAAGATTATTAAACAAGATTTACACCTCTGAAGAAACAAGGTGGTCTGGCAGTTGCATTCTTCAGTTTTGGTGAAAGCAAGTCTTTTTCAGGGAAAACTAGAGGAAAAAAGACAACAGCTTATCGCAGCTGGAAGAGAAGGAAAGAATGTCCTTTGACCTTCTTTCCTCCATGTCTGAGGGACAGAGAGAAGGAAATGACTGAAAACAGGCAGGAGGCAATACCAGAGGTTTTGGTTTATTCTAAAACCTGTTTTGGAGAAACATAAACTGTTTTCCATTTTTCCTCTAACAATCCAAAAGCCATATGACCACTCTGTAGGAATGAGAAACAACAGTTCCTGTTGTTTAGCCAGGGATGTGTGACAGCTTCCAGAAGGAGGATGTGCTTGTTGGGTCCAGCTGTGCAAGTTGGCGCCCACTAACATGGCTGTCTGTGCTGTCTGTAACATTCTGGCTAAGGATGCAGAGGCCCAAACTGTCATTACAAGGTAATCTTTTATATTCTCCATTGTGCTCCAAGGCCCCAGAGATCTACTAGAGCCTTTATTATGATGTAGTGGAGTCCCTTTCATTAGTATCATTAAGGTCATTAAATTCCTTCGGGAAATAGTAGACATATACAGGCACAAAGGTGTTAGGGACAGGTGGCAAACCCAAATGGAGCCCTGCTCCAGGTGGATGCAGCTGATAGTATAGACAAATAAAGCCTAATGGTAACGGAAACTGCTGGTTCAACCTAGTAATAATGAGGATAAATTCTGATGCAACTACTAAAAGAAATAGAACTGTAGCCAAAAAGACCTGTTAATGACTCCATTTAGACTCAGTTGTGGACTTTGGACACACAAAAACTTTCCTAGATCTTTTTCTTTATAGTTCTCTTTAATATTATTCAAATAGAAGTTTTGCAGAATCGGTACCTTATGTTGGTATCTGTCTCGCTTAAAACTTATGGTTCAACCCATGCCCTGATTAATAATTGCCAGTCATAATTTCTACCAGGCAGTGTTTTAATTTAAGATTCATTTAGAGGTGACCAAGAAAGAGGAGATTGTACCAGATGAAATCTGAATTTTTCAATGTCTTTTTTCCAAATTTGGTGGAAATAATGAAGTACCACTTATACATTTTCAGTTCTGTGCTTTACTACAATGGATTTGGGTTCTCAGTGAGAAGACCTTTTTCAAATTTCAATGTTTATAAAACACTATGTGATAAACTATTTGACAACTCAGCTCCTTAATTTAAAATATCACTTTCTTAATATTGAAATTGAGCAAAATGACATATCCTCATGGCATTTCTGCTACGATTTTCAATTAAGTTAAAGTAGTATCTCCTAAGGGAGAAAACAGGGTCTGACTCATTTATGTGCGCTTTCATGTTAGCCAAAATGTTGGGGTGTTACAAATGTTTCAAAGACTATTATTTGTTTGATTTTTTTAGAGTAATTTTTATGCCAATATGAACCTACCTTAATAAATCTTTGTCAGGTGGCATGTAAAAAAAGTCTCTACTAACAATTACATTCACTCAATATTATTCACATGTGCTAGCTTTGAATAACAGAACTCTTAAGGATTTTTTAAACAAAGTTCCAAAAGTATTCATTGGGCTGCTGGCACTGTGAGGCAGGTGTGTGCTTGCTCTGACCTTGATGACGCATACCTTTTAGAAAGCCTGAAATCTGACTATTAAAATGTTGCAACTTGACCATCTGGCTTTTAGTGTTTGTGTTAGGTTCTCATCTCATTTACAAATTAGCCCTGGATGCCCGTCCTGGTGGTGTAATGGTGTTTACCTTTTCCTTATCTGCTGTGAAAAGTGGAGCTGGATTTGTCCTTGCCATTTCCCTGGGCAATCATCTGTTAAAAGAGAAAACAGACGTCACCCGTGAGAGGGAGCATAATAAAAACCCATAACAAGGACAAATTTGAAGGCTGGTGGTGCTGAAAGATAATTCTTTTAACCACACATTTGCATTTACATTGAAGCTTTGTAAAATGGAGCAGCAAATGCAGGTTTCTTCCTATTATTCAATCTCAAGCTATAGGATTACTTTGCTTCTTAAAAGATCAAATTTTAGAACTTTTACTTCAGCAGACAATTAAGGGATTTACTTGTAAATATACAGAAAGCAATCTGTCAAAGAGTAAGTGCTATCATTTTATAAATAATTTCTTAAACAAAAAAGTGTTATTTTAAGAACAGTAATCAAATTAGCACTACTGTAACCTCAGTAATAAAGGTTTCATCTTTTTAGCCTGATTCTTGAAGGTTTGCATTGACTTCTGTAAATGGCACAAATTAAACCAATACATGCCTGGCAACAAAAATTACAACTGTGCCTAAGTCACAGTAGGAGATGTAAATTTTTTGTTTGCAAATCATGTAATAAAAAGCCGTCTTTCTAGCTTTCTCAAAGTCATTGTCTCTTGAGGTTACTGGAGGTACATTAATAAAGATTAGCAAGTATATATGAGAGAAGAGACCTATCAGAGCGAAATTCAATTTTCAGAAAGATCACCCATGAGAAACAAGTTGGCAATTGGTTGGTGTTTCATGTCACTATTTCCCCACTGGTTTTTTTCTGTTTTCTTTATTGCAAACCTGAAGTAAAGATTGTTTTCTTTAGCAGGCATAGCATTTACTACTGCTGGTAAACAGGTTCAGCAACCCAATATTAAAATTATCCAAAGACATTGTTATTAGCAATTTGAAATATTTGTGCTTTTCATAATAAATAACATAAACGGAAGCTTTCAATATGTATTTTTGAATGAAAACAGGAGAGCAATGCGGACCAAACCAGTTCTTTAGTAGACCTCTGACATGTAGTTTGAGTAATTTTCTCAGTGCAAGCATGAGTATAATGTTGGTATGCTTTCCACCAAAGACATTTCTCATGCTACTAGACCATAGTTTGTTTGAGTTTTTTTCTGTGTCCTACTAAGCTGGAGTTTTTTCCCCAAATATAGTAATTTTGTTGGGAAGGACTGATTTGGTGTCTGAGTAGGTAGGATGTTCTTCTGGGAAGTCTAAGTTATCAAGAATCACAGAATATTCTGAGTTGGAAGGGACCCACAAGAATCGTGGAGTCCAGCTCTCAGCCCTGCACATGACCATCCCCACAAGCCACACTGTGTGCCTGAGAGCATCGTCCAAACCCTTCTTGAACTCTGGCAGGCTGGTGCTGTGACCACTTCCCTGGGGAGCCTTTTCCAGTGCCCAGGCACCCTCTGGGTGAAGAACCCTTTTCTACTCTTCAACCTAAACCTCCCCTGACACAACTCAGGCCATCCCTTCGGGTCCTGTCACTGGTCACCACAGCCCCTGCTCTTCCCCTCATGAGGAAGTTGTATGTTCTTGCTTCAAATTAAATCAGCAGTTTGAATCTGTGTGTCCTGTATCCTGTCTTAGTGCAAATTTGAGGTTTCTGACCTTAGATTTGGCTGGAAAATTCTGCCTGGCCAGGATTTAACTTCCTGGTGAAAGCTCGGTGTGTTTCCATGAGAAATTCTTGTTTAAGTACATGGACATTGTGAATTAGAAAACCAAAATTTATGCAAGGAGAGGAGAAAATAAGAAATCTTGACTGATTCTATGTAATATTTATATCTCTGTGTGATTCTTTAGGGCATTTGCCCTAGAGAAGCACGCTGAGTTCTTCACCATGGCAACTCACTAGTCCTCTTAGGAGATTGCACCCCATCTTGTGTGCTGCTTCCAGGTGTGGTGAATCAGAGAACATAACTTGGCCTGATTACACACACAGGAGTGGATGGAAGAACTTTTAAATTTGTAGATCTCTAGTTTTGTTTAAAAATGTGAACCTTTCTGGCATGATTAAATGATTCCCATAAAATACTAGTGATGATAGTAGGGAAGAAGCTAGCAGTTTAGGCTTTCAGGGCAACCTGGATTTATACCTTGAAATAGCTACCAACACTTGGCAGTAACATTTGACATTTTAGTTAAATTGCTACTGACTTCTCATCTTAGTGCCAAAAATTCTACAGTGCTTTCCCAAATGGAGATGAGGAAATTTGCAGACTGTATTCTTGAGGCTTTTTTTCTCATTTAAGATTGTAGGACAGGATCTTTTCACTTGTGGCCTCTTGATTAAAAGCAGTTGGACTTTGGCCATTTTGCTTTTCCTCTTCCTAGGACTGCTGGTGTTTTGCACACTGGCATGGGTTGTTGCTGGAGGTTTGCACAGTAGGTTGTTTTTTTGCCTGATGCCTGTACACCAGGGTGGCCAAGCTTTTTTGACGTGTTGGCTGCGCAGTGATTTACTGGTGCTGGCCAGCAGCGGTGCCAGCAAGGCTGCTGTTCTCTCTCGCTGACACATCGCGCTGCTTTCAGCCGCAAGCTCTTTGCTTACCCTTTTGGACTTGTTATACTCCTGATCCCACATTTCCCTTTGGTGCAAAACACTCAATTTGGCACAAAACATTTTTGCTCTGTGCCGGGCTCCACTCCTATCTCTGTCTCAAGTAGCCCGTGAAACCGAGAGAGCAAACAGAAGCAGCTGGCTGTGGCCTACCTGTCTTGGAAAAGGGGCACAGAAGGGACCACATCTGCTGCAGCATGAAGTACAAACCTGGGCCACACGTTGAGGATTGTTCTAAAAATGTTTGCCTTGCAGCATTGTTCTTTGCAAGTCTCTACAGAGACATTCTTGAAATATGCAACACACTAAGAAGGTTGGCATAGGCTTTCTTAGACAAATAGGTGCTCATGGATCCGAGTCAGAGCTGAGTTCTGAGTCCTGAGTAACTGTGTCATTTAAAATGTGATATGGTAAGTTAAAGGTCATTCAGTAATGCTTCCATGAAGCTTCATTCAAACTGGCAGTTGCATCTAAAGCAAGAGAATCTATAGTCATAATTGAGAGTTCCCTGAAATCACCCTCACAATGTGCAGCAGCAGCCAAAAAAGCCGAGAAATTGCTGGCATTATCAGGAAGGGTACAGAGAACAGGACAGAGCCTAACTGTGTAAAAACTCTGATATGCTCACATGCTGAGTACTGTGAGTACTTCTGACTTCTGTGTTTCAAGAGGAGACAGTGGAGGTGAAGAAGGTTCAGAGGAGGGCAACTTAAAAGATAATGAAGATGAAACATCTGCCTTATGAAGAGCAACTGAAATACTACATTTGAAACAAAGATGGATGGAAAGAATTATGATAAAAGTTTGCAAAAACCCAAAGGTGGTAGGTAAAATGAATGCAAAATGTTAATTAGCTCCTAATGTGGTACTTTTATGATTGGAAATCAGTTGTTGAAACTCACAGGAGATCCATGCAGAACGGATAATTCCTTTTTACAGTGCAGATAGCTGATTTTTGTGCACACTTTGACAGAAGACTGTGTAGATAGTATAAATGGGTTCAAAAGGGTTTAAAAGAATTCGTGAATATCCGGTCCATAAACAGACACTAAACAAAATAGACAGAGAGGTACTCTTTAACATCCCTAATCTGGAAATTTTGGTTGTTGGACAACAGGGGAATGGCTCTGGATAAAGACCAGGCTTGTGTATTCTCCCTAGGCAGTATCTCCTCTTTGCTATTCTTCAGGATCTCTGGCTAAGATGGACAATAGGTCTGACCCAGTACAACATTCACCACACTTTTAAATGTAAATGGTAATAGCCAGAGATGGGAAACTTGCAGCAATGCATTACAAGTTGTAGGCACTAATTGTGGTTAAATTGCATATTTCCCATATTGATTTAACAAAGAAGCTAAGTTGCTAACCAGAATGCTCCTTATATATCAGATAGCTGTCAATTATTGATATTATGTTTATATTTGCTATAGAACACTGGGGATTTGCAGCCACTAAGTCACTCGCATTGCATCCATGTGCCACTTTTAACTCCTATTATTAGGTGCTATATTACTCCTAAGTACAGAGAAAAATGCTCACAGAATAACAGAATAGTTTAGGCTGTTCTAGTAATTCCTAAGTTGGAAGGGAAAAAAAGTTTGCTTATTTGAACTCCTAACCTTTTGCTCTATAATTCTTGCATCAGAGTGTTTCATGAGTATTCTGCCCTCAGACATGTCAGAAATATCAGTGAGATAGTCTCTTTTGCAGATATTTGATACTTCTACTTCCAACTGAGATCAGAGAGTGTGGAGAAGTGTGATTTTTTGCTTGTTGGTTTCAGCTAACCAACCTCTTTGAAAGTTTGGAAGCAAAACCTGGTTTTCACTCAGCTTTGTAGTGAAAGAATAATTGGCCTTACACATATTTTAAAGTCCCAGTCCAGGTAATGCTAGGGTTTTAGCATTCTTCTTTTATCCAAACTATCTTGTTAGTCTCCAGTACTGGAGAGCTGCAATAACCTTACCTGGTATGCTAAACAGCAGCAAAACACATCTGATGGCTTCTATATTTGTAAATGGCTTGTGGAATTTCTGTAAGAGGGCAATTTGAAAGATGATTTTATGATTCAGCTATAGATTTCTGGCATGGAATCTTTGTCTTTGATTGATAAAGTCCAGGTTACTTCACCTGTAAGCATTCCATAGAGAGCTTATGACCTAAATATCCAAGTCAGAGTTTGGGGATGATAGAGTATGGACATGAAGATATTATTCAGTCATTCTTGCCGGATATCTTCTAAATATTGTTCTAAAAGGTATGTCCTGTGGTGTGAATATCTTCTCGAAAAGAATGTACTGTGGAATTAATGCCATTGAATACTGCCACTGGTCATCCTGCGCATTCCTCACGGCGCTGCTTGCCTAATAGCTCTGCTGCTGCTCTCTGACAATGATGTGCATATGCCTGAAGACTTCATTGCTAGAAAGCATATTTTTTTAAAAATTGAGATTCATCATCCTATCTTCTCATTTATTGAGGTGTTTACTCATGAGAGGCAAAATGGACAAGATGAACAGTAGGTAGTGAAGAGCCATTTCAGTCTAGTTGCTGGCACTGCAGATTTTATAAATTACTACAGGATCTCTCCACTGTATACAAGAAAAAAGTTTCTAGTGTAATGTCCTTCTGTATCTAAATTTTCAGTTTGAGGTTTCTGCTAGAGAAGTAGTTCCCAACAAGAAGCAAGTCAGCTTTGTTACTGTACTAATTTAAAAAAAGAGTTGAGGCTTTGTGGGAAGAAATAATTTGAAAGTATTCAAAGAATAGTAGTTACTTAGTAGAATTAAAATAATGAAAAGCTGTATGATTCTCTTATTTCCTACTAAAAGAAGCTTTTTCCCTTTCCCCTCCAATTATAGGAAATTGTCATTTCTTTCTTCTGATGGACCATCCTGTTCAAATGAGATTCAAAGGGTAATTTTTGATTGCAACCTTCTTCTTTGGCACAGAAAGTGGAAATCTGTTTTGTGTAGGACAAACCAGTGTTTAAAATATTTTCATTTGATTTGTATACTAAGATCAGTATAGATTGTATACTAAGATTGTACACTAAGATTTGTATACTAAGATTTTCAAAGAAAGTTGGTGTGTTTTATCTCTCAGCTGGACTGTCTTCCACAGGTTTTCTCCCTTTTTCCCAGTATCCCAGCAGAGTGCTGATCTTCCTGGAGGTTATCCAGTACATGTCTGAAGGAGATTAAGGTAGTCTGAAGGGGAGGGGGATATTTCATCAGAATTTATTACTGTTCAAAGCCACCATAACAATCTCTATTGAAGTCTTTAGTGTTAAAACCCATGAAAATTGCTGATACCATGGCAAGTTAAAAATGCTGTAGGTGTTTTTCACACAGTTTTCCAAGAGAGACCACAAAGAACCAACAGCTGAAAACTTGGCTAACTCACCTTTAGTCTTTTGCCATGTTGAAGCCAGGTCATAATTTGCGTTGTACAGCACAGAGATAAATTTTGGGTCTATGTAACTTCTGCTGCTGTCAGTGAGTGGGCTGCCTCAGTTTTTCTCTATGTCTCAATATAAGATACCAAAGAGCTCAAGAAAATATTCCAATTATAAAATTTTGAGCAATGAAGCTTAAAAAAAATAAGAAGACCAAAGAATTAGAAAGCACAAGAGATGTGCTTCCTTAACAAACATGCCACACATAGCTTTTACATCAATCTCGTCACTATATATCTTTACTTTGCCTTTAGGAGTGTGGTCCATCTTCTTATGCTGTGTCCTGAGCATGGCAACCAGATGTAAAAGACATTGAAGCTTTTGTTAAACCGTACAGTAAAAATCTCAGGAAAGGCACAGTAGTGCTGAATACTTTTTGATATGAGCACCTTAATTCCTCTCACTTCCCAAGGGAACAGTCCAAGGTAACTATGTCAAATACACTTAGGGAGTTGTAGATAAGGTATGAGATCCTAAGGGTTTAAAGAAATAGGCCATTTCTCTTTTAGCCATTGTTTTAAAAGATTCCATGATGCCAGATTGCTGGTTCCTGTGTGAGAGTAGAGTTGTTCAGTTAAAAGGGAATATACTGATAATTCCTACAGTTAAGAAATAAGCACACACACACATACTCTTAATGCAGGTTTGTGGATGTTTTTTAGCTAACAAGCGAATATTGATTCAACAGCTTTAACAGGAAAGAAACAAGATTCACAGCAGCAGGAGTCACCAGTGCCATACCATGTATCACAGTAGGTATCACTCGTCTCTGCATCTCTACATCTGTTTGTCTCTACATCTGTGTTTTGTTTTTCCTGGTTTACTCAAACAATGCAGAAGTCAGTGAGACTTTCCACTGTCACAAAGAGTGCATCTTTTTAGACTTCAGGGTCCATTCTGTTGTTGCTGTGCAAAATAGCAGTAAGATTCTGGCTTTAGGAGTATGAGCGAGATACCACCCCTGACTGTCACTGGGGAAAGGTAGCCTATTATACCAGAGAGACATCAGCAATCATTTAGAAGGCTGACTGCTGATTGTAATTCAGAGGATTTTGTCACCTCCTATGCTGAATCTCCACCAGTCTGCCCTGCCATTTTGAAGAGACTGGCTGTTTTCTGTGTGTCAGCTCGGAACCAAGGGGAATGCTGGCACATAGTTATTTGATTCAAACCAGTGAGACAGCACAAACCTTCAGTATGCATTTCATCTTTTTGATTGTGTGTTAATGATCTTCTAATTTTTTTTTATTTATTTTTGCTGGTCTTTTATTGCAGAGAAAGTATTTTCCATATAAATTATGAGAGTAATTTATAGTGATAAAGTAACAAATCTTAGCCTGTTCCCTAATGTCTTATCTTTTAAGAACAGAGAATTGGATCTTTTTCAATCCTGTCTGTTGTTGGCAGATTCAAAAGTATGAACTCATTGACACCAATTTTAGGAACAGGTGCAGAAACCTGCCACTTTCAAGCCACTTTCAATTATCTTTTAATTAAGGATGTAGAAACTGAGGGACTCAAGTTGTAGGCTGTAATAAAGCAGTAAGTCCCAAATATTTATATTATTTTTTAAAAGAGAGTAGGTTCCACCTACCTTGCCATCTTATCCAGAAGAAAACCAAGTAGTGTTAATATCAATTTAAACAAGAGGTCTTTTTCAAATGTAAAAAGAACTACACTGTATTGTACACTGAATATGATAGTGAATACTGTAATGATCCACATTAAAATTGAGCCAAACAATCTATAAATATAGGTGTATGTGGTGACACTGATACCCAAACACATGCATAGTTATGTTTTCTCAGTAGTTTTGTGAATGCCACAAAGATAATACAAATTTTCTCAGGAGAGAGATCCTCTTACTTTCATTTTATTTTGTCTTTTAGAGAATAAACCATTACAAAAAACCATTGATCTAATGCTGAATTAATAATTATGTGCAATATCCTGCTTGGCATCAGTTTTTTTGTTGAAGAAATAGAAATTTATTTACAGACACCCTGACTTTTTCTTTGTATTTATTCTCCTGTGTCTGCTTGATATAAACACTTTCCAGAAGTGATGCCTACACATTGCAGTTTGGTTGAACAGTAAGATGCAATCCTTTTTACTTTAAGGAGTCCTCAACATTCCACTGAAGATTATATTCCTTTAATATGGAGAAGAGAACACTTTTCTATTGATGTTGACTATTTTTCTGCTGGAAATACTTCTTTGGAATGTACCACTCAAGAAAGTCAAATAAAGTAACATGCAAGCTAATGGAATTCCTAAATTGGATTCTTCTATCTGACTGAAGTTTTGCCTTTATGACTCATGTTCTTTAAACTCATATGCTCTTGTCAAGACTAAAATGATTTATGATTACGTACGTATTTTTATAAACCTATTTTGTAAATGTACCCAGAGATTTAAGGCAGAATCTTTTTTGAAAGTTCTTAAAGAGCCCATGGGGCTATTTCCAAAGATAGCTTCAACTTCTATGTGCCTTGCTTATTTGCATCCAAAAGATGATGGAATGAAGTGAACAAACTTTGAGACTATAAAATGTACAAACTGAGGAAATTGTAATTTCACTGCAACAAAATTACTGTCATTTTAGTGGAGCCAAGATTTCATTCTCCTGTGCTTCCTGGAGGAGCTGGGCAAGCCATTTCTTTTAGGACATTGACAGAATAAGCTCCTCCTAAATTCAGAGTCTTAAAAGTTTAGGGTGTCAAAGTTTCACTTTGGATCCTGCTTTTTCATAAGTTCAGGAGGGTTTCTGAATTTCTAATTTAAGGCCATGTCTGCTTATAATTTAACCATATATGGGAATAAGTGTAATACCTTAAAGGACACTTTAAGGGCTGAGGAAAGAGTACAAGGTAATAATTGCTGGCTTGTCTTTCATGGTAGTTAATGAAAGTTTCATCACTGGTCATAACAGTGATGTATATTGTGCTGAATCACTTAGAATTAAGTTTGTTTCATGATTTGAGGGGTGTTTTTGACCAATAAAACTTTCTTGAAACATGCATCAAAATTTAATATCAATGTCCATGTATACAGAATCATACGATACTTTAAGTGTGAATGTTGTCTGGTCCAGTCACCTGCCCTAAGCTGGGCCAGCTTCCATGTTGTATCAGCATGCTCCATGCCTTGCCTAGTAAAACCTTAGTATTTTCAAGAGTGGACTTTTCTCAGCCTCTCTAAGCAGCTTGTTCCCTGCACAGTTGTCTTCTTTTTAGTGTGTTTTGACTTGTAGGTGATTAGGATCTCATGATATTTTCTTTTATTCTACATTTCTGCAAAGACCCTGACTGGCTTTTAGGTAACTGAACAATAGAATCCCTAAGACTTGATTCAACTCTCAGCCTCTTCTCTTGTCTCATGTTCTCCAGATCAGTTTAGTGGTCTTCCTCTGGACTCACTCCAGTTTGTCAGTATCTCTTGTATTGGGGGCCATGGGCAATGTGAAGCCACTATAAAGTGTTCAATAAACAAAAATATCTTCTGCATTAATAGCCTTTGAAAGAGAACTTTTCATCTTTAAATCATGATGCAAAAGAGAAACTGTAAAATTTCCTCTATCACTTAATTTTTGTATTCCCATTTAAGAAATAACTAAACTGAAGTAAATAACTATAGAAATGTTGCTAATCCAGATAATGGCAGATCTGAAAATAAGTCAGAAGTCCTGCTGCTTTTTTTTTTTTTCCATCCAATGACTAAGTAAAATCATTTATTTTCTTTTTTGGTCCCTGAAAAATTTTGTCTGTGTCCTTATGTTTATATTTAAGGAAATTCAAAAGCCTCTACATAAATTCTAGGGGTTTGTATCTCTGTTATTTTCTAGATTTCTTTTGGCATTTGACTTCTCTCAGTGCAAATGAAAAGAGGCTAATTTTTACTTTCTTTCATAGCGTTGAGATTATTTTTTTTAGGTATACCTTCTCTGCTTTTTACTTTGGAAGAATTTTCTCCTTCTGATTCACCCTCCTGTGTAGAGCATCCAGGATGCCCTGCCCCCCCAAGCAGTCTTACAGCGAAGAACTTAGGGAAATATAAGTTACTGCTCAACTGTAAATCCTACATAAACCATTCTTCTGCTAACTTAGGTCCTTCACTGCAGCCTCAAAGACATGAGATGCCATGCTAAAGAGCCCAGCACTCCTTGTTGGCTTTGGAAGGTTCATTTCAATAGGGGTTGGCTGTATTAAAGAGCCATTTACCCTTTGTTGTCAAGGAGAGCTTGCCAGGGGACCTAAAGGGTCATTAGCCTCCACTTAGCACCATGCAGTGTAGCAGATGCTTCATGACATGTGACAAGGAAAGGCTTTAAAGGGAGTGTCAAGAAATCCCAGCCTCATCACTTAATTTTTCACTAATCTGTTGCTGTCTAGCAATTTTAGTCATTTTATTAATAGTTGAGCTTTTACTTATATGTGCCAGTGATGACAGTAGGAGGAAATTAAAGAAACATTGGCGGGGGCATTACATATTTTACTTCTCCTTTTAGTAATTCATCCTTCTAGGTATAGTGAGTTGGCCGTTAGACAAGAAGTAAACCCAGAAATGTAAATTCCTTAAGCTTTAAAAATTCCATTTGGTTCAATAATTGTCAGTACAAACAAGCCAACCATTTATTTTTCTAAATGCACAAGAATTTCAAGTGGCAGCATAACTGTCAGCTTTCTTTGTGCACTATAGTTACTAATATGTTGTGATCCACAAGTGTCAGATGTGAGCTACATGCAGTTTCAGGACCCTTCTTCAAAGACAACATCATGGAATAAAAGGATACAGAGAGTAGTAACTGGGGCACTTGGTACAGAGAATGTTCCTTTGCAGGAATCTTTTGTCGTTCCTTGTGTTTCAAATACAGATAGCACGTGATCTGAGGAAATACAAACAGAAGCACAGATTGCCTGAGGACATTGTAGGTAAAGTTCTAAACACACCAAAAAAAAGCTCCAGCAGAAAGGAAGCCCTTAAAATGAGGTTCGTTGGGCAGACAGTATGTGACTACCTCAGGTTTTACTTCATAAACAGGAAAATTTGTATGATAGTTTGTTTGAATTTAGCCACTCTTTTAACCATCATGGTGGCCCTACAATGTGATTTTCCTTGCTCTCTCTTATTTAGACAACTGTCTTCAGTGCTACATAAATCATCTCTGTTAATCTGAGAGGTGAACGTTTCCAAGTAAGTGTGGCCACACCCTGAAGGCATGACATGTGAGACAGAATGCCTTCTATTTTAGGAATTCATGCTTTCATCCAGAGAAAATCCCTCAAAAAGTCATGCCTAGCCATCAGGACCCCCTGGATAAATGAGAATTTATTATGTCATCTTGACAATAAAAAATACTGATCTCCATTCTAACTGTGGTAATGAAGTGTCCAGTGATCCTTGGTGTTCAGGGTTGGACAAATAGATTTCACTAGCAGCCATTAGGTATGGAAAGCCTTTATCCAAAGAGGAATATCTGTGCCCATTTCTTGTTTGCTCCATTTGAATGAAATTAGTTCAATAGTATTTATTTATCTTTACCCTGTGAGAGAATGGAAACCTCTCATAGAAGAAAAGGAACAATATAGTTAACCAAGGTTAAAATTCCCACTCAGGGATCACTTCTCTCAGGATCATTGGGGTTTTACTAAACATGATTTCCAAGATTACAAATAAACCTGTCTGACTCTGAAGCAAAATCTTTGCACAGGTATCAGGTCATGAATGTGTGGAGAGGCCAGCGAGGCCCATTTGTATTGGATCAGCTGCTTGTTGTAGATACCAGAGAGTTTGTGCAGATGCAGACCAAGTCTACAGATAAGGCTTCCTTTCTCTTCTGGCTGTCTGTAAATCTCTGTCAAATCATCAGAGTCCACTTTGTCTTCCCAAGCAAAACTTACAGCTGGAAAAAGGATGTCGTGGCTGGGAGAACTAAAGTGTACAGTATCTCAGAGTTCTCCTGCTCAAGATTCCCTGTCATTTTTAGTGTGGATCAGAACAAAATATAGAGATGGTACTACACAGTACTTCTTTATGTGTTTACAATCACACAAGGTGTGTTTCATCTGATTCACAATCGCAGTGGGACCCTGCAATTTGCAGCTGTGCAGACAGAATGCTGCTCTTTTTACAGCATTTAGCTGTGGTTTGGTAGATAGAAATGATCAGGGGGTAGAGCTGCATTACTAAGCAGAATTTTTGTGACCTGTGAAATAGAGCTCTGTGAGTTAACAGTGCTCATGAGCCAAGTTTTGGAGTCTATCAGGGTTATGTTTTTCACAGTTCTTTTCTGAGAACGTGGGGACACTTGATGATTTCAAAATAAATTGTCTGAAATGACACAGTGTAGAGTATATTACTTGTTTAAGAGATGCATTGTATTCCCTTTCATTTTGATGTATATACATTTAAGTATCTTGAAATATGAAGCATATGAGTATGTAAAGTATCTTTGAACTTCTCAAAGGGAGGTTCCCTAACTTAGGCTTTCAAAATAATGTACTTTTTCAAAGTGAGGTAATTTTAAGGCAATTACACCTTTCTCATAGAAAAGATCAGTAAAGTTACCCATGTCACTACCTATTTATCCTCACCTCCGTGAAATTGCTTTGTTTTGAAAATAGGCAAAGAAAATAAAAAGAAAAATGGGTCCTGTTACTGGAATATCCAGCTACTCATAATCTCAGTGGAAGATCCATTGTGTATTATTTTAGGAGTAGGAAGTTAAATAGGCATTCCATGGGAAAAATTAGAACCTTTAGGACATATTTGCAAGTCTCCCCATATAAATATGTCTTGATGCCATCCTCACCCTGTTTTTTTATTCCAGTTCTGGAATCAAATTCTGTCCTGGGTTAAAGAAGTATTTTTACTGCTTAATTCACTGGTGTCAAGACTCAGTTGTCCACAGTCCACAGTCTTCCTCTGGAGCTGTTCTGTGATGGAAACAAGTGTTCATGATGAAGTAGGACAGATCCAGTGATTCATGACAAGGTTCTGATGTAGGACATGCAAATACAGATATTTCATAATGAAAAGAAACAATATATGTGAAAAAAATGAAGGAACCATTCTTGTAACATAATTACAAAGGAAGAAAATGTGCTCGGTAGAGAAACAGTGAGAGAAGAAAAATCAATAAATCAAAAGGTAATGGGACCTGCACAGGCTGTGGAGCTATATCTAACAACTGCCAGCAATGGAATGCTTGAGAATAATATTGTAGCTGTTACCTGGTAAGTGGTAAGAAATCTGAGAAATGCAAAGATGGAAATGAAGCAGCTCTGAGCACGGCCAAGTACCATACTGTGTGTATCTGCCCAAACAAGGGAAATGTACAACACTAATCCATTAAAAGCTCCCATAATGATAATAACCTAAATTAGAGCAATACTTTTTGACCTTTGGCATAAGCCCTGGAGCCCAGTAGATCTCAGAATATGAGAATGAGTTTGAGCTGCAAACTAAGCATCCAGGCTTTGAAGATGTGATTTTTCTGGACCACCTCCATTTCAGCTATTGGAGTAACATGCAGGAAACAGAGAATAGATCCCCTAAGAATAACATTTACCACTGAAGTGAAAGCAAAGTCAAAGTAGAGGTATTCTGCATTTTCCTTCTCTAAAGCCTCCCTCGGTAGAAGAAAACAGGGGAAAAGTATGGCTGGTTCCCCATCCAGCTGACCGAAAGTCTGCAGGGCGTGCCATCAGATGACATATGTTTTCTTGTTACCTAGGGTTTTAGCTTTTGTTTGGGTTTGATGATATTTTAATTTGTTTGCTTTTTTGTGCTGGAATGCACAAGTGATTTTAAAACTGTTTTAAAGAAGAAGGGGGAGTACAGTTCTAATTATCTAGATTTTTCTTTTCTCTTTGCAAGAAGGCCTATGGAATTTGGCATCTTAACCCAGCCTCGCCTGATGTGATCACAAACACAGTTAAATTTTTATTAAAATGTTTTGAATCTTTCAAACATGATATTGATAACTGAAATGGAGCAAAGAGACAGTAGCATCTGGTTTTAATGAACATGGTCTGCTTATACTTGAAAGCAAAACCATGCAGGAAAAGACTGGAAATTCTTGTTCAGAGAATCAAAGTGCAATAGTGTTTTTCAATACCTGACATCTGTATGCTTAGAATGACCTGGGTGACTTCACTCAACCAATTGTTCATATTTTTTAGATTAAAATGCCATATTCAGATCTGAAATATATTTGGTGCATTTTCTTTTTTTTTTTTTCAGCCTGTTGTGTACTTCTTTCTTTTTTTTTTTTTTGTGCACTTACCAAAGCTTATTGCTTTCAGCTCTGTCCTACCTTTTTGGCTTGGTGACCTTGTTCAATATAGTTCATATTAAACTATTTTTATTTACAATTGTGGGTTCCTGTTACTGCATTGTAGTCTAAACAAACAAGGCAACCCTTTGTGGGGATATTTTTCTCTTATATGTATTAACATGTGGGCTGACAGAATTGCCTAAAACAACCTCCTAAACTGCCGGCCTGTGTAAAAGCCAGCTTTTTCAGAGGAAATTGTCAGGGCATTGTCAAAACAGACTCTGCAAGAGGCCTCCCTGCCTCAGTGCCGCCAACTCAAGTTTGTTAGCAGCACTTCAGCCCAGGCTTTTCATGGACATGCTGCAAACCATTAGGGTTGAATTAGAGTTTGAACTTTTTTATCAGAGCAGTAGTGATAGAATGTACTAATACAGCTTCCTGCATCTTTTCTTGGAACTCAGCTTGCTTATGTGGGGGGGTGAACGTGTTTGGAAATGCAGCCTAGATATCTGTTCAGTTTTTGTAGTATGAGCTCTGCCCAGTCAAGATAATGATGATGAGGAATTCTTATAACCCAACCACCTTCTCTATTGCTGTCTTCACAGCTAAATCCTCTCTTGGATTCAGAGAAAAAATCACTGAGGTTTGTAGCAGAACAATGTAAAGCTGTGAATAATCACTGGAAAGATGTAGTGGACACTTTTCATACCACAGAGAAGTTTAATGCATGGTAAATACATTTAGCTATGAAGAATACATCAGGTCCTTGAAAGTGGTAATTTAAATTCTATTTATTTTACTTATGTCATTCCACTTTTTTTAGCATAGTATTGTCCTTATACTGGAATTTGAATTAAGAGTAAAAGTTTGGAAAAGAACAAATGCTTTTGACCATAAGCACTTACCCATTGTCTGTATTTTGAAGTTTTTCACACAAAAGGCAGAGGATAAGGGCCCCAATTAGTTAGCAATATCCAAATTCCTAAAGTTTTCAGCTTTTAAATCTTTAGTAAAAGTGGCTTTCAGTTACCACTAATAGCTTCTTTGAATCCTTTTGTTTTATTCCCGAAGCTGAGAAATCAATGAGGTTGGCCAGTTTGATTAAATAGTTTTCTGAAGTCAAACTATTGTAAAGTTAGCCTTTAAAAACAAACACGCTGCATCGCCTTTGACCATTTACAGTTTTTCTTTGGCTCCACCAAGCATGTGGATGTCTAATCAGGGGATTATCAAGTAGACTAGAGAAATATAACAAAGTTCTGTGCTCTAGTAAATATTTGTATAGCACAAGCCTGGAGAAAGTCCATGTTATATTTTACTGTTGATAATTTAATAACTCTGTGGCATGCCTGAAATTGTACAGTAAATGTCAGGATGTGTCAAATGAGGTATCCTGTAAAATTTAATAACCTCATACTTAAGATGATGTGCGGGCATGAGCAGGTAACACTGTCATTGGAAAATACGTTTTGCAAGTAATATTTAATATTTAGGGCATTTATTTGAATTTTGCCAGGAAATAAAGTGAGCAATGGCCTTCCAGCTGTTAGTTACTAACAATGACAACGTAAGTGACAAACAGAATAACTCATGCAGAAATAGTCCAGTCTATCAAATTATCATGAGGGCAACCAACAGATTTCGTAGAACAGTCAAAAGATCTGTGATTTCCTCCAGCTACAGAAAATAGCTCATACAGTAAACAATTGATAAAATGAAGTGAATCTGTGTTTCTTGTGTTTAAGGGATAGCGTACAGCATGCTGTCTGCCACAGTAGTTTGTTTGCACTGAAATTAAGCAATAATGATTGAGGCACAGAGCATTTCCTGGGGATTAATGACCGTCTGAGAGGGGATGATGGCCCAAGGAACATCCTGGCCATTAACCCCAGCCAGTCATTAATCCAAAGGAAATGCCCTACCCCAAGATCTTTATTACTCTTAGAAAATCAAAATGAAGAAAAACAAACCCGTAAAGACCTAGGTATTTATTCTGGAGGATGAAGTTTCAAATCATTTTGTGCATGCAGATTTTGATAAAATGAATACCTTACCAGTTATTTAGCTGGAGTGCTTGGTTCTCTCTAAAGCATCTTGGTATCATCTAGGCCTACAGAGGCAAACTAGAGGAACATCTTTTTTTCACCTTCATTAATCTTTTTCTCAGTATGGAAGGCAACTTATGTCTAATTATAATGTGATTTAAGTGAGTGTGTACTTTAAATAAGTATCTTTAAATAGTCTGTATTGTGTTAAGAATTTAGAGTAAGTGGTGGCAAAGCACCAACCAGACTTAGACACTGCTTTTGTTATATTTGAACCCTTCTTATCCTAGTTTTGGAAGCAATGGACCATCTATACCTTTATAAGCTAAAATAGTTGCAAATGTGACATTACACAAAAAATTATAATTCAGAAAATGTATATATTGGATTTCTTGAGGTAAATTGTAAGTTAAGTTCTTGGATGTTTGTTGTTTCCTCTGTTTTTTTCTGAGCTGGAGAGCACTTCAGAAAATTTGAAAGAAAAGAGATGGCTGTTCTTCAAATAGAAATTTATCAGACTTAATGGTCTATCTCTAGGTACCTCTAATGGGAGGAGAGAGGCTGGGATAGAAGTTTCAATGACACAACTTAGTTTCATGTCATACACTAACCTGTATAGGCCAGAGATTTGTATACAATTTTCAGGGTTTTTGTGGGGATATGCTATAGCACCACTGAATACTGAAAAATTTTTTCCTGTTTTATTAAAAGGCAGATTTATGTAGTCCATGTAGTTAAAAACAAGTACTTAATTTACAATAAAAATTTCTATATAGGTGGATCTTAAGATTTTGGCATCAATAGGAGGGAAATAAATTGATGAAGATAAAAGTCCACAAAGAATTTGAGGCAAGATGCCTTCCTTTTTTTAAATTCCCTTGTAACTACAATACAATTCAAATTAATTTGTTGTAAAGATATGTTTTGCCTTCTGTATGTCATTAATTTTATATCAAAGTAATATGAATTATGCATTGTTTTCAAAAGTGAATGTAAAACTATACTTAGCAGTAGTTGTGGGAGGGTGTCCTGGGGGACTATAGTGACTGGCTTACTGCCAATCAGGCAGAAAACTGAAATCCTATTCTTGCATTCTCATCCATATAAGTATGTATATGTGGAACAAAAATCTTCTAATAAAGAGCTCTTCATTCTAGCAGGCAAAGTTAGAAGTCAGCACAACTGATAGCTTAGCTAGAAAAATTTTGACTTCAACTAAAGTGTTATTTTGAGGAGCGAAGGTAAGTAACTTTTGGAGCAGTGCAAGAACAGGACAGTCACTGAACATCTTAGAATTACACTTTATTTCTTACTTCTATCCATTTATTTCTAGAAGATATGCTCTATTTTAAACCAGATTTATTTATTTAAACTCCAGAGGGTCCTTGACCGATGCTATTCATGAGATCAGACAGGGTGATTGCAATGGTTTGTTGTGCCCTGTTAACCTGCTCCTAGGTTGTTGTGCAATACGGAGAAAATTGTTTTTCCCTATTCTTTAGTGTCTCCATTTCTTAAAAAATCCCCATATAAATACTTATATTTTATTTTGAATTCTTCAAAGGGAAACAGGCATATAATTTAGGAATATTTTGATAAAGTTACCTCTGTTGTATATGTCATTGATACAAAGATTTAGTCATTAGTCAAACAGTGCTAAGAGAACATTAACTCATAAACTTCAACGATTATAGTGCTGAAGCTATGGAGAAAAGTTTTCACATAAATACCTTCTTCAGGTTAGTAGAATCTGCAGTGACTTTACTGGGACCAGGAATAAATGTTTAAATAAATATAACGTTGTGCCTGAATATATTTGTCATCTTCTGTTAACATGGAAAAGAACATTCAAATCACTGTAAAGATACTAGGACTTGGTTCAAAACTGATGGAATTTGCCCTGTTTGGTGTGGAGGGCCTTTCAGTTAAACTCACTGGGATTTGGATCAAGATCCTGTTTTGAAATCTTTAGTCTTGTATGCATTTTAGAGGCATTTCCAAACTAGTACAGATTACAGCAGAGTTCTTTGTTTCCCCTGCTTTATACTGACTACAAAAGGAATTACTTCTGTTTGGATACTTGACATCCCCATTATTTCCTTTAGAATGAGAGCTATTGTAGATGTAGAAACTACATAAATCAGGTTTGTAATAAATATAGTTCAAATCAGCATGTGGTATAGTAAAAGTGGAAGAAATAGTATTATCTTTCTAGCAAACTTAATTTAAAAATGAAAACATCTTACTTATTAATTGGAAAAGGAAACAACTAGCTTCAATTTAAGTTCTTATTCCTCTCCTACTGAGGATGCTATTCATTACGAAGGACCTTGAAGTAGGGCTGAAACCAGGGAATGTACAGTAAATGCTAGCTTGGCACTTGCAAATATAACCAGGATATTCTATGTTTCTGCAAACACACAGATACTAAGGTACAAGTAATGTCATTCCACACTATGGGCTGGAGTTCACTGCTCCATCCTGCCATTCTCATGTTGTGCTTGTGGCCAGCACAGTAGACTTGAAGTGGTAATATGATTTATAGAGAGAGAAAGGCCTTGGAAGGCACCAGAACCACTGAGCATCTAGTTATTCAGTGGAGAGGGGTGAAGGCAGAGGTGCGTGTTGAATCCTGCCATAAGATGTTTGAGAGGTAAGCACTTGGTTCTGTTAGAGCAGCAGAAGTCCCTCTCCCAGTATAACTTCAAGAATAACATAAGTTTCAGACATTCTTTGATGTTTGGTTTGTTGTGTTTTTGTTGGTTTTGTTGGGGGTTCTTTTGTTATTGTTTTTTTCTAAATTTTCCAGTGGCCATGACAACCTCCAAAACAATTAAGATGTCTATTATTAGTGCTCACACACTGTGCATGCCAAGTAGAGTCCTTCTTCCATTTTAGAGGACTCAAACTTTTCCTCTGCTGTGATTAGTAGAGGCCATAATTGTCTCAGAGGGATTAAGGGACACAAACTCTTCCCTTGAGTCTTGACCACTACAGATGAATTCCTTGGAGCAAATATGGACAGTGTTGTCAGACTTGGTGATGAAGCCTTCCCGCTAGCAGCAAGAGACCCAGGAGCTTACCAGCTTAGCAGTGCTAGAATCATCTGTTTATGGACTGACTAATTTTTTTTCCCTACAAATTATAAATAATGTTCTTGAAGCATGAGACAAAACTCCAGTTCCACACCTTTTCCTGGTTTGTTTTAGTCTTAGAACAGAAACCTTCAAACCGTGATTTTCCCAAAACAGCTTCAGCACAATGATTCTAACTGCTCTTCATGCATACACATCCATTTCTTTTCCAGCCTGCAGTGGTAACTTCCTTTGCAAAGGGTTTCAATTCTTTAAGGCAGAGGATAGTGCAAGTGCTAGACTAATAATAAAAAGTAGTGATAATCTAACCCTTTGCCATATCTGAAAAACCCAGAAGCTGTAGTTACTATTGCATTGGTTTTGGAACCTGATCTCAAATGTCTACAAACTGCCTGGTCAGAGATCCTTGGGATGCTCCTGGTTAGGCAGGAATTACGGTCTGATGAGCTGCTCTGCTCTGTGGTAACTGAATATGTTTAGAGGCAGGCATGAAAGCAGCAATGAAGGCACTCAGGACTCTAAAAAATGAAAACTGAGGTGCTTTTAGAGTTTGATTATATTTGGTGGGAGTTGAATAGCCTTTTCATGATAGCTTAAATTCTACCTGAATTTTCAATTATATTTCTGCATCTTTCTTTGTGTCTGACTGTGACTGTTCACTGAATAAAGATCAAAATCACACCTTGCACAGTTACCATATATGGCAAAAATCCTTTTCCTTTTAACATCAAACACTGTAAAGAGCATCTTCACAGAGTTCACTGAAGTTCTTTAACAGGGTGGTCTGTAAATAGTCTAGTGGTTTGCTTACTGTATTAGAGTACACGACTTGCATCACAAGCATACGGGCTATTTCTTCTCCTAATCGGGAATCGCAACATATTTTGGGAAAAGATGGGAAATTTAAATTATCAGGTGCTAATTTTTGTCTCCGAATGAGAAGCAGTTAGTCTGAGTTGTACCTCTGTACAAAACATACTGAGCTTCTTAAAGGTCTTTTCCAACCTAAATGGTTCTATGACCTGAAACAGTTTGCACTTGGTCTTCAAGGTAATAGAACCAATTCTAAAGCCATATTGCTGTTTTCAAAGTATGTCTCATTTGTCAGTCATGCAGACAAGTGAACTGTAAACCAGAGCAAAACGGGACCAAGCCAGTGTGAAAAACTCATTTTCTGCGTACAAGAAGGAAACTGGAAGCCCAGCTTTTGGAATAAGTGTCTTCACCATACGTGTAAGGGAAAGCTGAGACTGTCTGGGGATCAGCAACTCCTACTCTGAGCTTTTTGCACCCTGAGAAAGAGATGCATTGTGTTAATTTTAGGGTAGTGAGATAAAGATGCAAAAGTCAGAGAGATGCTCTTAAAATATATTCCAACTATTTATCAGGGCACAGAATAGTTGTAAAATCTTGCTAGGATTCTCTCTCAAGTAACTCTCTCTCTCATCATCAAATAAAACATTTACAGGGACCAAGATTGTAGCCATAAATGTGCTCCTGTGTTAAACATTGCTACCCTTTAGAACCATCTCAAGATACTTCTGTATCTTGAGATGTAAACCCTCATTTTCAATTTGTGATAGGTGTTAAGAACAACAGAGTATCTCTTTCTATGTATATTAATTCATGTTACTTAATTGTGCAAGATGGCACACATTTACTCATGTGTTAAGATTATAATTGCATTTCAAAGCAGTTCTCTTGAAACATTCTAAAACAGATTATGTTCTTAAAAACTCTGCTCTTTACTTTGCATGTTTTAGTACTACATCCCATTAAAGCTGTGTTTGAAGTTACTAGGATTTGTTAAAAATTTGATCATGCCTAAGCAGATAAGAGATTATATGCTTTATGTATATATTTGAAGGATTTGTTCCAGCTTGGATACAGTGTATTAATTGGCCACCTACAGTGAGCAGCAGTGTTTAATATTTAGAACCCTTTTCCTCATTGTTTTCCAGGCAGAAGAGCATGTAAGTATTCTTTTAACTAAATTTGCTAACTTTCTGGAGCACATTTAAACAATGTGTGCTACTTGTGTCATATTACATTAACTTCACTTCTACAGACAGGTTGTATACATATGTAATAAATAGCCCCTCAGGGATCAGATCTAGATTAACTGAGAAAAATGTACTCTGCTGCACGTTAAGTAATTTACAATATCTCAGTAAACATTAGAAAAGACATGTTTGTCTCACCAGAACAGGTTAACAGTGCCTGCAGACTCAGTAATGATTGTAGAATGTTAAACTATCAAGTGGAAAGTTATAATCACTTTAAATAGTCTAATTTTTTCCCCTAAAACATCAGACTATCTGGAGTTTGATACCATGATGTCTGTAATAACACTGAATGTTTATGATACAGATTGAAAGTAGTAAAGAAAGACACCAGTTCTGCAAAGGATCTAAACAGAGTGACTTAAAACTGAGAGGGAGTCTTGGAGAGAAAACTTGTTTAAGTGGGTAATCTTTTATTTAAATATTATTCCTTTAAAATTAAATTACAATATCTGCAGTTAGAGATGAAGCATGTTTTAGGCATGCCAGTTTTATTTACATATCACAAAATCCCTGTAGCCTCTCTATTTCTATCAGCTCAGTTCTGCCTGGTAATTATTTAAATACAGGTGTGGTAAGTGTGCTATCACTGGCTTCGGTTTTTGTTGTTCCAGTTCCAGTCTAATTAACAAAAAATTGTTCTAAGTAAGCATGTGAAGGTTACTTCAGCAAATTTAACATGGACATTCATTTCAACTCTAGAACTCACTTGTTGTATCTGCCAGATATTGAAGAAAGTAACATATATATGTGTCTTTTCTTCATGTTAAGTCCATGCAGCTGCTGGCTGCATTGATTGGCTGTATAGATGTACGTTTTCCCTAAAATAGAATGACTCACCACATAGCACTCATGTAAGCTTAGGATAAACCACATAATATAAGAAGTGCAGTGATTTCTGAATTTAGCCTAGCTGCCTTGTCTCCGATACACAGAGAGAGATAGAAAGTAGGCTAAATTCCAAATGAGGAAGCATGTTTAGAATTCTGTCTTAATTGATCATTTAGGGACAATCATCTTAATTGTTTAATTACATTATTTAACTGTCTTAAACTCAGGCAAGAGGCCCACCAGCATAGAGAAATAACAAACTGTAGTAAGAGTGGCTGGAGCAGAGGACCATAAGCCCTGGATTCTGGAGAAGACATTTAACACTGTTTGCTTGCTCTGAAATAGAAATAATAAATACTTCATTATACTCAATCATTGGAGATCCTAAGACAAGCAACACTGTATTACAAATAATCATTATTAT
The DNA here is from genome assembly GCF_017639235.1 of Corvus kubaryi. Taxonomy (NCBI): domain Eukaryota; kingdom Metazoa; phylum Chordata; class Aves; order Passeriformes; family Corvidae; genus Corvus; species Corvus kubaryi. Next base: position 16,925,227 of record NW_024582059.1, on the reverse strand, counting down.
TTCATTATGTATTAGCTTTGCAACAAAAACAACTGAATGCTTTTCTACGTGGAGCAAAGGTAATTCAATATGCACTATGTAGGAATACCTTAATGTGTATTAATTGCATATGAAAATGTTAAAGCAGCTGAAAAGCAGTTGATGCAAATGTTCATAAACATTGTGGCTACTAAGTTAAAAACCAAGGTGTCATATGTACTTAGTCACTTAGTCTGATCTTACAGAAGCAGCTTGATTCATTGTACATGTAGTGTCTGAGGGGCGAGAAAAAGTATTTAAAAGAAGACTGTAAAAGTAAGAAGGAAGAAGACTGAGAGAGGGATGCAAATTTCAGGGAGGATTGGTGAGAGATAGCCCTGTAGAGCTGGTATCAGTTGGTCAGAATCCCTGAGTGCACTTTGTTTCAGGTAGACCTGACTGTCGTTGCAGTCCTGTTCCATTTGTCTGCAAAGAGTGATGGAAAAGACACAGTCATTTGTCTGTCAGCTGAGGACCTTACGTAGTGACAAACCTGTCAGGCTTTGAGAGAAGCTCAAAAGTGGAGTTCAGTAGAATTTACCTACAAACAATTCTTTGCAGTTATCCTCTGCAGCTGAGTGAATTCTGTGCTTCCCTTGTTTATTTACTCCTTTCTACTCAGGTAATAACTGGAAGCCAAGACACAAGTGTCATGTAGTGCCAATTACTCAACATACAGGTTCATCTGTAATGAAATACAGGGCCTTTATTAAAAGAAAAAAGAAACAGAGGAAAGAGAAGAAAAATAGAGAGCGAAGTGCTCTTTTAGAAAGTTATTAATAACTTAAAAAATTAGTGACATTTATTTTTAAAGAATGCTGAGTTGTATCTTACCATACCAAAAATAAGAAAGTGAATTAGAAACCTACCATGAGCTCAAGAATTATGTGGACACAATCCCTGTTACTTTAAAGTGAGATATAAATCCAGAGATTTCTCATGCCATCATTTTGTAAATAATTACAGTTCTGCTGAATCTGTTGTATAAAGTTTACATGGGAGGTTCAGTGCACCCTTGCTCTTGTTTAGAACATTGGGAACCACCAGAGAGATGTTGACATATGGCTGCACTGTTTTAGTGCACGAGACATCGACTACATGGGAGCATAATAAACAGGAGCATAAAGACAGGTTTGTGCAAGCAGTTTGGATTGACCTTTTTGGCAGCTGAAATCCATCTTGAGTACATGGTGCTGATGTGGACAGACATGTAAACCTCATCTTATTACCGCAACTACCAGTTTTACAAATATATTCCTAAGTTCAAAATGTACATCATTCTAAGTAAAGTGATTTTCAGTGGGAAAGGGGACAACAATTCAAAGAAGGACAGAGCTGAAACTTTCTCTTAAGTTTGTGGAATTACCCCCATTGATAAATAAAGAGTTAGATAAGTGTGTTTTACACCAACAGAAATTCTTATAGTCATTTCAGGGTGATGGCTTATTTCATGTAGTTTTTCCCTGGCAAAATATTTGACTAACTGATACAGTATTTTAATTTTGGCACTTAAAAAGAGCAATCTACTGTCCTTTCAATAAGCAGTTTTAGTATAAGCATTTTCCAAATTAGGGATATTCATATAAATACCTTTTGCTTTTGAACAACAGTGTCTGAATCTGGTCTATGGCAGTATTCTTAGAAACACAATGAATCCAATTGTAATCCATTTTTGAAGGAACATTTTTAAAGAACTTAACACTTTCTACCTTTTGAAAACTATCTAACGTAGCCAAATTTAGTTTTATTTTAACAAGTCTTAATCTACTGTTGCATACCAAAGTATGAGCCACTTTATATAGCTCCAGTAGCGTTTGGATTCAAGACTATAAAATAATCACTCATCGTGATAATAAATTTTAAGATTTAATCTTAACTGATGGGATGTAGGCAAATGTCACAGTTCTAAGTGCTCCTTATGTCCACAGTAATTTCTTGTTAAATCAGTGGAAGCACTGTGCACATGATCTGTGGATATTGCCCATCAGTTCTAAATAGTTTCATTATGCAATAATGAAAGAATACACCTTTAACTGGTGAGCAGACCTACCTATAGTATTGTGAGTAGCATACTTCTAATAGTTTTCCTAACTACCAGTTAGTAAAATCCTGAGATCAACAAGAGTAAGAGAAAAAAAAAATTGTATTGTTGTAATGTTAAGGAGCAGTGAAGATGCAGAGGAAGGTGGCAAAAGAGTAATTACTTAATTAGGCACAACAGAGAACCTGGTTAGCATGAGATATTCCTTATCTTGGGTATCACAGGGTATCTTTAAAACATGAGTGGCTGGTACTATCTCATCGTAACCACATCCCTAGCTTTACTCTTGGATTTTTGGAAGAACTTTTCTGGAAAGAGGGGCTATGCTCTATGTGTGTGCTTGTGCATGTTGGAAAATAGTGATAGTAGTAGTCCAGAGTACTTGAAACTTAGTGGACACCTCATCACACTTAATACAGAGTTATAGAGTGAGCAACACTTTTCTTATATTGAAGTGTTGTTGCAGTGTAAACTGTTTTTCACAGTGTTGTTATAAATAAACAGTCTGTTAATCTATTATTTAAAAATACAGAAAACATGAACCCTTAATGACTGACTTATCCAAGTCATGCAACAAGTAAAAGTCATGCAACAACTCTTTCATATTTCTTCAGTACAATTAGTAATATTGTGGTTTTGTCTAAAATTTGTGGCCTGAAAGTGGAAAGGTATTTAGTATCACAGATTCAACCTTCAAATTTGACAATTTCAGGTTTTTTGAAGTCAATCACATAATCACAGAATGGTTGATGCTGGAAGGGGCCTCTGGAGGGCACCTGTTCCAAGTCAGGGCTCAAGTAGGGACACCTGGAGCCAGGACCCTCTCCTGACATCTCCTGAGTATCTCCAAGGAAGAGACTCCACAGCCTCTCAGCCTGTGCCCGTGCTCAGTCACAGTTAAACCTGAGGTTCAGAGGGAACATCGTGCATTGTCCTTTCACTGGACACCAATATAAAGAGTCTTGTTTTATCTTCTATGCACCCTCCCAGCAGGTATTTATATACATTGATAAAACACTCCCACCCACCCCCTTCACCTTCTCTTTCTTCTCCAAGCTGTGCAGCCCCAGCTCTTTCTAAACCTTTACTGGCATGGGAGGTGCTCACATTTTTTATAAATTGAATTACGTTGGTTGGTTTGCACTACATAAAAATGTGACTTATGCTCTTGTGCTGTTCCTGGAATTTGCTCAGCGAAGATGGAAGACCCCTGTGTTTGCTCAGGAAAGCTTCTGACTCTTAGGATTTCTATGATTTGAATTTTACTGTTGCTGGTACTCATTGGTACAAAAGGCACCGGTGGAGGATAGGTTGTCAGATACTGTTCTTTCATTTAAACATCCTGAATCTTAGGTTCCTTTGCAAAGGTAGAAGTAATGGTATACAATGGAAAACAATGTGCTTGTTCTGGCTGTTGTGTATTGTAACCCTGTATCATTTCCTCATCAGTACATTTGGGGAAGAGGCCTCGTACAACGCTGTTGATAGCTGTTTAAGGATTAAACCATTTTGCTACTCCTTTTACTTTTTTTCAGAAGAGCAAAAATACATGAACATTTCTCTATTCTGGGAATGGCAGAGCTAAACTCAGTTGAAAGCTTTGAACTATGATTAGGACATCAGGCAGTGAGGGAAAAGTGAGAGGGGAAGATTGCCCTTTTGTCCCTCACCTGAACCTTTTAGGCTCCCTTCTCCTTGCCTTGAGAAAGCCTTTCTTCCCTTCCCTTACAGATATTGCATTACCCTAGCCTGGGCTCATGCCAGATTCTGGAGAGCGTGTACCCATGCCAGATTCTGGAGAGAGAATTTGGCCTCACAATGTCTGCATTGTGTTTGTTCATTACGAGCGAGGGTGCTTTGAAAGTAGCCACATTTGTATCTGTAGCTGTCCTTGTGTTAAGCAGGCCTATGAAATGCTTTATGTTGCTAATGTTCATACACATTTGGACAAAGCAAGTATATTTTTATATGGTTTTAATTTTAAAATCGTTGGAGTGGTATCCTTGGTTCTTGCTGCTAGTGTGGAGTCTAGTATTGCTGTCCTCACTTGAGCAAATCTCCTGGTGAGATCAACATAAATTCTGCCTAAGGAAAAGGTTAAAAAATTGGCTTATAAAGGCCAAAAAGGAGCTGTGCTTCATGCAGCTTCTTTTGGTAACTGCATCAGTTAGAAATCTCAAGTATTAGAGATCTTTTGAGTGCTCCAGTTTCAGGGAGCATACTCTGTATGAGCTCTAAGAATGTCTTTTGCTGGTGGGGAAAACACACGTATAAAGATGTTAAAAGCTGGCTGTTCCACTGGAATGAGGGAAATCTTAAATTTTACACAGTTCTACATTTTTCCACTGAGGGATTTTTATTTATTGTTTTTCTGGTTAAAGTGGTACTTAATCCATCAGTAAGAATTCCATGATAAAATTCAGGCCGTGCCTTGGGTGACCTGTCAGAAACTGTATATCTTATTGCTGGGAATCTTTTGAGACTTGGGATTTGATATTTCTCCTGCACATATATGAGATGTCTTTGGCAAAGGTCACATAAGTTTTAACCCACAATATTAAGTCACAAATGAAATGGATTTAAGTGGTCTTGCCCTACTCCCCTGTGAGTGCTTGCTCACATCTCAAAACCACCGTATAATTTGTCACAATTCAACATGATTATCTGTCTTTGCTCAGGAGGACTATAATAGCTCAAGAGTAAGTTATATTGCAGGTAAGGATATAGGATTACTGGTAGAGATGATTGAAAGAGCTTTCTAAACTCTGGTCTACGCCTATCTGACCCTAGCTTACTTTCTTTTATTTCCTTTTTTTTTTTTGTTCTCTTGTCCTTCAGCTTTTTAGGTTTGTTTTTATATTTTTCTTCACTGGTGTTTTTTTGTGTTTTTGGAGTTTTTTATTGTGCTGAAAAATACCTTAGATTGCACCAAAAATGCCAACCCAAAAAAGGATAGGGAACAAAAGTTCAGCTGACAGTGCGTAAATAGACCCAGCGATCCCTGATTCAGCTGTCCTCCCCACTCAGCACAGTTTTTCAGCATGTAGACAGTGAAGCATGTAAATTTTATTTTCTAAACACTGCATGTCCAAATGATGTAGACGGGATCATGGAACAAGAACATGGTTTGAAAAGCTGCTCTCCCAGCCGCTCCCCCTGCCCGCCCCACCGGGGGGCTTTGAGAAGCAGGGCATGTTCGAGTTGCCAATCAAGCTGTTATGTAAAGTCTTGCTAAAGTTCAGTGCACTTTTTAAACTATTTCAGAGTTTGGTACATTTTAAAGGAACACTCCTTAGCATAATGAGCTGTGCATATCTTCTCCATGTTCATTAGTTGCATGCTAATGGCTATGTTTAAAATTCCTTCTTATCTTGTTTTCTGATTGATGGGAACTTGAACCAACCTCTAGACTTCCAGACCTTGCTCAGTTACTGTCATTTTCTTTGGCAGAATAAATCATTTGATGTGAAAACTATCGTGCACTATTTTGATTCCTTGTTCAGTGCTATATTATATATTATTTATCAACAACTATTTTGATTTCTCGGGGTATCTGATAAGGTTCTATATTGTATGACAGCCTCTATTATTTAACAGACCAGCAGGATTTTGTACCTTCTGCTGTTGCAGCATAGGACAAAAGAATTGCCTGCCACTCTTTTTATTTTTCTCTGCTTTTCTTCTTTGCTGTAGCTGCTTGGGTTAAAAGACAAACAAACAAACAAATCTCTGTGGACTTCAAAGAGATCAAATTTTTTTAGAAAAGCAAATAATTTCTTAAAGCTAGGCTGTTTTGCTGTGTTTCTTGTTTCTCTCCTGGTTTTCTTTTCTTCCTTTTTTTTTTTTTTTTTTTTTTTAAATTCTGAAAAGAAATAGCAGGCTGTAGGCACTGCCTGTGGCTTGCTAGCCTTGCTTCTTGTGTGGTCTGTGCAGACTTTATGATTTATTCAGCTAATGGGAAAGGAGCATGACCCCCAGTGGCCACAGAAAGAGAGCTGCATGTGGGTTTAATGCTTTCACCACAAAAATGTCTGCTATGACTAAGCTGTGTGGCTGAAGTCACTGTCTGAATGGTGCTAAAAAGGAACTTAGGCATTAAGTGTGCACTATTTACTATAGATTGGCTCTTGGGATTAGGCCAAGGGTTTCTTACTCAGTTTCAAAGAATAGCATGGAAGCTGCTAGGAAAATTAGAGCTGTGCAATTTATTTTTACCAGTCTCCCCAGTGAGTGACCCAGTGAAGGATTTGCCTCATAACACTTTTTTTCATCAGTTACCAAAGAGCAATTCAAAATGTCCTGGTTTGTTCGTGAGTTTTACGGGGCTTATTGTTTACATTTTCCCATCTCCTACTTTTCTTCATGTTAACATGACTTTCTAACAATATTTTTCTTCATGTATTGCTTAGAACTGTAAAGGAAAACAGGTTTGGGCAACTTTTGAGCATCATTGCTTGAGACCAGTTACAGTACTAGTTCTGATTAAAAGGGTGAAACTGTGGGCTAAATTAGGAGTCTGCCCTTGTCTTTGCTCAAGAGAATGGCAGAATCACAAATTCTTTTTGGGAAGAAACTGAAATCATCTGTTTTATCATGGCAGCACTGCCACTACTTTTACTTGATTTTTTGACTTTTAAGGGCAGGTTAAAGTGCTCTGTATCTATTTTCCTACTGACAGCTAACTGTCTTCACACGGGTATATTAAAAAATAAACCCACTATCACTACCTATACTGAGAGAAAAAATTGTGTTTTGTAGCCTTTAAAAAGCTTTTAGAAATTCTGCTTTCCCAGCACTAATATCCTTCTTCATGCCATGTATGAAACCCAGTGGAGCATTAAAATTTAATCACGAACACTTTGCTAGTGGTTTTGTTTGTTTTCTGAAAAATGTTCTTTGTTATCTGAAAATGGTGAACACACCTCTTAGAAACTAAATATTCAAGAGAATGAGCGGAAAAAATACAGAGCTCTAGGAACTGATGTTCCAGATTCATTCTGTCTTTCCGCAGTTTGATCTTGGTCAGCTCCAACAACAATAACTTCAGCATAATTAAAAGCAAGATTTGTTGCTAGTATTTAGTGAAGTTATTGAGAGCATGTGAGAAAGAAAAGAAAAAAATCAAGTATAAAATGTATTATGTTCTTTTAGTATCAAATATCTGACGAGGTAAAAGTCGCCATTTTTTGTCACTAAGTTTTGGAAAATGGGAAAAATTAAAATTTAACTGATTTTATGCAAATAACAATACTATATATGTATGTCTTTGCATTTGGTCTTGCAGTCTTGCAGATTTTTGACTTGTTACCAAAATTTTAAAATCTAGATGACAAATGGTAAGAGCTTACATTGTATTTCTGCACACAGGCATCAGTTTCTATACATGCTCAGAACCCACAAAACAGAAGTAATTTAAGTGAAAGAGTACTGCAAGTGTTTTGCAGTTTTGAAATTCAGGCCATTTTCACTTATAAATGTTTTTGGGGAAACGAATGTCATGCAACGTTTCTTTTTGCAGAAAGTTAAGTGTGGGCAGCACTTGAAAGACTACATACATAGGAAAATATGGTGAATTATTTGCTGAAAAAAAACGTAGGTGAAAAAGGCTAGATATACTAATTTTACATTTTTAAAAGAATATATTTTGGTTTTGCATTTTGAAACAATCTTTCCTGTGTATAGCACTTCTTTTGTTTTAATGAATTACAAAATATCGTTTGTATCTTGTCAGATGAAACCCCTGAAAATAATTTGTTAAACTGAAACAGTTTTTAAAAATCTTTTTTTCCTTTAGACAAGAACTGAAAGAAGTTATTCATACAGTTCTATTTCATAATCTTAAGGCACAGAGGTTTGAAATTTTTGCTTGACTCTGGTTGGAAGTTTATCCTTCCTGTCCAGTTTTCTGGGATGTCTGAAATAAGGGTTGAATTCTCAAGGTGGAAGACTTCCTGCTGTGCTCAGTTTATTCCTGTTTCTTGCACAACCAGGAAGAAAATATGTGAAGAAATGAGAAGTGATGCTGTTATCTAAGCACAGCAATTTGTGAAAATGGAGTGAGGAGGTCCTGCAGTAGAGGATTAGGCCTGGTTTTAACCTTATAAACGTCTGTATTTCCTGCCTAGAGGAGGGCTCTGTCTTCATGCTGCCCTGTAACCCAAGACTGGAATGATGTGGTGATTGTACCATAAGAGAATTTGAAAAGCCATTGCTTTAGGTTATACCAAGCATATTTGCTGGGCTGCTGTACATTGTGGGGAAGTTCCCCTCTGCAGGCTATGGGGGATGGTATGGAGAACTGCAAGAGCAGTGGGAATAATAATCCTAAAATTCTCCTTACCTACAGCAAGCAAACTGGTGTGTGTGGTGTGCAGCACAGATGCCTTGTCAGCAAGAGGCAGGGCAGAGGACAGCTGGATGTGTCTGGCGTGCAGGTGTTTCAGCTGGTATTCACACTGGCTACTGGCAAACAGATCTTTTTCTCCTTTTTTTTTTTTTCTTTAATTCCTTTTTCTGGTGGAGGAGGAAGAGACAGTGGGAGGTAAAGAAAGAAGAGGGATCACCCACAGTCATTTCCCAGAATGGAAGAGGAGAAAAGCAACGCATCAGCTCAGCCCCTGTTTACGCATAGAATTGGCTCAACTTTCCTTTGCAAGTATAAATCAAATGGTACAGACTTGGGATGTTTTTCTCTCTCTTGTGAAGACAGCCTCTTCTTTTTTTTTTGACTTATGAGGATTGTGTTAGTACTCTAGGAGTTCTGCATTGCAAGTTGTAGTCTTGACTCTGAGCTTTTTTGACTGAAAGCAACAATTTTGTCTTCTTCAACAATTTTCAGGGAAAAAGGTTTCTTTTTCCCTGGAAAGTCACATAGTGGCTTGTGTCACTAAGAACAGCTTCAGTGACATAAAGTGGTTACACATTCAGTAGCTTTAGATCCTTCCTTGGAAGCATTTTTGTATGAGCAAAATATTTTTCAGAATATCGTGACTGCACCTGCCTTCTGTGAGTGAAGCATGAAGGGCATGGAGAAATTATTTGAATTCTGAAATTCTCGACAGTGATTTCTGAAGTGATTGACAGCTGATAAAAGCTAGAGCAGCTCTTGGGATATTTTCACCTAAGTCATGCTAAAGACCAACTCAGAGAAGTTGGAGGTGATCTGCAAGCTTAACTTCACTGTTCTGTGCAATTTAGGCTTTTGATAATGAGGTCCTAGTATAAATTACTGGGGTCTGCCTGTACTCACATAAATATTACAGTTAAAAGCTGTTTCTCTGAAAAGAAAGAGCAGTCATTTCTTCTTATTATTTGTTGCTTTGGGTTTTTTTTCTTTCCCCTCATGTAAATGTAGCAGTCAGGAATCAGGTTTTTCATCTATATTGGACACGTGCCATTTAGTCCTACATCTGTTCTCTGACAGTAGCTAGTTTCAGATGCCTTGAAGGGGAGTATATAGCAATGTAAATTATTATTACTGTTATTGTATTTGCTACAGTACAGTATTACTACCAGATGCTGCTTGGGGGTTGCACCTCTCCTCATTTGGGATATGCATTACACTTAAATCTCGTCAACCATTTTTCAGTTTTGTCAAGGCTGCGTTGTAAGGAACCATCACTTACAGTAGAGAAAATCATAATGTGCTTCCTCAGTTTGTTCCACTTTGGTTCCCACTCTATCAGCATCATTTCCCATAGAGCTTGGTTTTGCTCTTGAGTCAAAGGGCAGAGTTTTCTCATGATTTTCTGTTAGCTAGTCATAAGATCTGAATGATTTTGATCTTCTAGTTTATGGGAGCATTGTCTTTGACTTCCATGTCACTGAAAGCTAAGCTAAGATGCCTTTGCTTGCTGGAATTTCTAATAGAGTTTTAGAGTGGCTATTATGGTTAAGTTATTATAACAGCAGCCAAAGTCAGGCTCTATCCTGTTTCTTCATCCTCGAGGCTTGCTTTCTTTGTCCACAGAGCTGCTCTATTAGTATCATGCAGTAGTTTGCTGAACAAGTTTTCTGTAGCACACATTATTATATGCATCTTCTTGGACCAAACTAGAACTAAAATATGTAACATATAAGTCAATGAAGTCATTGTCCAGGAGAATGTCTTCTAAACAATTGGGAGTTTTGCCTGTCTCCAATCAGTATGCTGACATATTGTCTATCTTATAATTGCTTGGATTTATATAGGACTTCAGTACAAGTGATGTGAGTTTTATTTTTGGTTCTCTAATAGAATATTCTTGGGAATATTCTTGGGAATGTCACATTCTGGTTGATGTTTAATTTCTTCTCATTGGAATGTGTGTATGAATATTCCCTAAGCACACAAGCCATCTCTGCATCCTAATTACTTCCTACTTGCCAAACAATTTCATATCCTTAGATGAAAATTACTATGAAAACTATTCCATGGATTTTTCACCTAATGTAGAATTAGTTCTTCCAAATCTAGAATCAATTGTTTTCATTGGGAAATGCTAGGTGCAGACCCTGGCACTATAACTCCCTCACATAACTTATTGCTTCTTTTTTTGCTTTGCCTTTTTAATATATTTTCTGTTCATTGCCTTCATCTTTTTATTTGTATGTAGATATTTTTCTCTGCTATGGCAATTTGCCAAATGTATTCTACAGTCTTAGGACAGGATGGTCGCTTCATTTCCCTTATCTGTCATTTTGAGACTATTCTGTAATACATAAAACTCTCTCTGTGAGAAGTAGATTACAAATAGTCTTGTAAAAAAGTGTTCTGAGAATTCATCTTGAAGATACTTAGCTCTTACTCTATCTAAGAAAACCACAGTTGGGATGGAGTTTCGAAGCACAGAATATTGTCCATTGCATGAATCTTCCTAATCAATGCCCTCTTTCTTTGCCAGAAGGTGCTCCTGTATCTTTCACTCCTGTCCAGGAGTTTATTCTCCTTACATCAGGTCTAGCAGGTCGTGCTGCTGCCAGGGAGTCAGTTCATCCAGCATCACTCATTTCTTGATGGGGGAAGGCAGGATTTTTCCATTGGAGCAGCTCACTGAACTGATTCAGCCACAGGCCTCGGGATCTTTGCTTTCAAATGGAGCTGGAGAGAGGGAGAGAGCATTCAGCTCACAGGTTGGGGGTAGGGGCAGCAGGATTTCCCCTTTTGGCAGCCACCTGCAGCTAGACCAGATTATGTATAATGTCAAGCCACATTCTTAAACAACTCACAGTGTTTCTGATCTAGTGAGACCGGAGTGTTTGATGTGCTTAGTGGAGATTTGACTTTTCAAATAGGTCTGGCAGCGAGTACTAAAAAGCAGGTGTCCTCCAGATTGGTGTATGACTTACATAGCCAAGAGAAGGCTTCACAGAAGGGCAGCTACTAGAAAAAAAACAATCATAAAACAAATAAGACACCATTAGTTTAAATGGGCAAAAGTCCACAAAGGAAAGGACCTGGCAGCTGACACCAATATTATTACTGGCTGAAAAGAGATTTGAACTTTTTTGGCAACAACAAATGTCAGAGAATTGAACAGGTGAAATTTATTATAACCTTCGGACACAAATAGTCACAGAAAATCAGTGTGGGTGTTCAAATAATGAGGGCTATCTGCAGCAATAGGTAAAGAAGATAATCAGAGCATATAAAATTGTCGTTGTAAGAAAGTACAGGGAAGAAATGAGGTTTTCCTAAGAATATGAGTCACAGAAAATCAGTGGGAATTGGATGCCTTCTTTTTCTTCTGAAAAACCTCCAGCCAAGCTCCCAGAAATGACACTACTGAGGAAATGTGATCTTTCTCAGATCTTCTAAATGCAAACCTGTACAAAGCACAGGAAAGTCATGTATTTCAGGGGCTTCAGGAAGGCGGAGGAGGACAACTCCAAAGCAGTAAAGATTTTAAGGAGGAGAGAAATTGATGTTGTGCTCAACAAAACACAAACCTTGGGTTTGCAGCATTGATGGCAAACTGTCAGCTGAGATTTTAAAAGGCCATCTTCTCTTACTCTTGTCTAAAAACTGAGGAAAACGATGAGACACTTTTTAAGAGCAGGATTTCACCTATTTTTCTTTGTTGAAAGCTGTTCTTTTCCTATGCTGCAAATAGGAAAACATGTCAAGCATAAACTGTGGTTGTGCTCATCCTTTTGTTAAAAATGGAATGTGTCAATTCAGTTTCTAGATATAATATTGTATGCATTGCACTAGATGTGTTATCAAATAATCTCTGTTCCCAATCATAACAAAAAAATTTGAAAATTAATGTGTATGGTGATATAAATTCATATATCGAATAGAGTAAGTTATTAAACTAAACATATTTCAGCTGGACAGACTTTAGTTTCTGTTCTCAAGAAAATACGGTGTGCCGCTGTTTTTTAACCTGCCTTATCTGTTAAAATGTGTACTGATACATATTCTTGTCTTGTTTTTGTTCTGCCCTAGGACAGCACTGGGGATAAATTTCTCTATCTGAACAGACCATTTCCTATTAAAATACTTAAATAAACATAGGAGAAACTTTCATATATGCAGGCACCTAGGTACTCATATTTACATAGGCTTAGTCACTCAGAGTTTGCAAATTTAATTTTTTTTTCCTTTTTGAGTGGAAGAAATATTATAATATATCATCTGCTTTTGAAATAGTGGTATGATTTTTTTTTTTTTTTTTTTGGTTTGAGGGATTTAGTTGTTCAGGGTTGGGAGGGTTGGATGTTTTTGTGCTTGGCTTTTTTTTTTTTCTTTTTTTTTTTTTTTTTTCCTATGGGATACTCAAACACTGGCACAGATTGCCCAGTGAGGTTATGGTGTCTCTATCCTTGGAGATACTTGAAAACACAACTAGACAAGCTCCTGGGCAACCTGCTTGAGGTGATCCTGCTTGAGCAGGAAGTCCTCCGGAGATCCCTTCCAACCTCAGGAATTCTGTGGCTTTTAACTGGAGACTTACTTGTATTTTTTTTTTTAGCTGGGTGTTTTTTCTAGCACAGAGAGAAAAATAAGTCAAGCAAGGTAGGGTTTTAGGGTTTTTTATAGAGGTTTGAAAACTGAGAAATGGTAGAAAGAAATGCGAGTGAACAATGTGCATGCTACCAAGCTGATGGTTGATGGGCAGAGGAGCAGTGAGGGCTTGGTAGGGCAAAAGTACATGCCCAGAATGGTGAAAAGTTATAAAAGCTCTTCATAATGAAGAAAATATGAAGCAGCAATATTTTTGTTTAATTTTTTACTTAGCTTTCTCTGTGTTTTAAGATTTTTCAAGGACGTTTCTTTCAACAACATCCAGTTTTCTCAGTTTTAGCAAAGAGTGAGTCTTGTTTTTCTGAAAAGCTGGAAATGCTACTTACTATACTTGGATTACTGATCTTTCCAAAGCTGCTGACAGTCTCTGACATGCACAGATCCATCGAGTGAGTCATAAAGCCGAGTCAGCTGGATCTTTTGCTTGTTCCTAGGTAAGATTTAGTAGGTACTTACTTTGTAGAATTTGAAAACTGGCCAGGAGCTTTGACAAAAAACAACCTCAATGTTGCTGCTAAAAAAGCCCCCAAAAAGCAACGCTGAAAAGTTGCTTTTTCATAATCTAAACTATTTTCTGCACAAGCAGGTGAAATTATGTTGTCAGGAAGCCCTTTCACTAGTATATGGTGAGATTTGTAATGGATAGAAGATTGTCTTTTGAAATAGCATTGCATTGGCATGACAAAGCCTTTAATTTTTCTCTCCTTTAGAATGAGTAGAATTTGCGTTGGAAGAAGACTTATAACCCTCCCTTAAGGACTCTGTGGATCACCCTAGATTGAGGGATATCAGACAACTTGACTCCTCTTCTCTTTCTCCATTTCATGTCTGTTAAGTGTGCTACCATGGATTTATTTGGAAACCTCTCTAAAGATGGATGTAGAGTAGGAAGCTGGGTAAATCAGTTACAGAAAGAACAGTTCCTACACCTGCCAGAGGTATGAATTTCTGCTCCTTTCAGTATATTTTGTTTCTTTAGAGCAACTGGATGGACTCCGTATTGCTTGCCAGTGGAGAGGAACTAAGTCTCTATATAAGCTTCCCAATTTTTGAAAGACTGAACTACAGTTCAGATGTTCTCAGTTTTGAAACCTTTAAATTGTTTTCTATGCTTTTATCATTCACTGTATTTTTCTTTTTTGTTTGAGCTCCAAATTTACTTGTAAGTATTTTCCACTTTGCAAAAATTATCAAAGATTTAAAGGTAAATGCTAGAATTAGGAACTTCATTCTGCAGTTGGCAGAGCTTTGTTTCTTTGAACTATAAAATTATAGTAGTTTATAATATAATAGTTTATGTAATACCCTGATTCTTACTTAGAGAAGAAATCCATGTTTTTAAAATTTTGGGAATCCACTGCTTTTTTAAAAAAAATCCCTAAGCAAGCAAATTTCATAACACTAGTTGATCTCAATGGGAATTAGGCAATAGACAAAATTTTGGCTATTAGATGTATTAGATATTCTGGTACACCAGTGCACTGAAAATCTTTGTTATTCTTTGAAAATGCCATGTAATAGCTGTCTGGATGTTGCCTACGCATACCAGTAGTTTCTGGATGCCAAATACTTTTTCAGAATAAAAATGCAGGAGATGGCCAAAGGCTCAAGGTCAAGTGCAAAGTAGGACAGGAGAGGGAGGACATCATTTTCAAGTGCCTCTTGGTAAAATAACCAGAGAAGACAGTAAGCCATTCATAAGGATTAAGGCTAATGGGTGAAAGTAAATTGTTTTAATTAGGTTTCTGAGTTTTAATCCAAAACAAAACTTGCAAGAGGCGTATTGTAGATATCAGCATTTGATCCTACCCTATTAAATACATTTTCAGCATCTCAAGAAAAAGCAGCAATGGGATCGTCATCATCTCTCACCTCTCATAATATCTGTAGCACTCTTCTTAAATTATCAGCTGCCTCCCTGCCTGGCATGAAACTGCCTTGATCTTGATTTACAATGGTGGTAATGCTTTTGTTTAGTCTCGTGGTTAGCCATTTAGTAAATATTTTTAAGACTACATTTAACAAAGATACAGAATGATAGTCCTTACATTTACTGAGACTTTATCAGGTTTCAGAACACACATTTTCTCCTTCACTTTTCATTGATAATGGTATTGCCCCTTTACCTGGTTTGGTGCGAGGCATTTTGGAGGCACCATTTTAGGTTAATATAGGATTTCTGACATATATCCCCATCCCCTGTTGTCACCCACCCTGATCAGTCCAATTGCCAAACTGCAAGTTCTTTGCTGTGCCAGTCATTTAATTCAGTGTATACAAGTACAGTTGTATATTCCTTTCAATTTGGCAAACATATGGCAGCAGATAGCAATGCCCCAGTGGAACTTAGAGAGAGGCAGGGAATAGCCATAAAATTTGGAAGAGTAGGCAAGAGAAACATGTAATTTTTTTAGCACTTTCTATAGCGGTCTTAAATATGGTATTGGCAAAGAACAGAACTTATCTCTCCTTTCTGGTATTGCCAAGGAATTCTTCATGAGCCTAAAAAAGATGTGAATGTTGTGGACAGGGACATGAATTTAGCACTTTTCCATACCTGGGGTTGTCCACTAGCTAAAAAGCAACAGAAGCTTTCCTTGAGTGTGCAGTCTTTAGCACTCCAGGAAAAAACGAAGGATTTATTTATCTGCTTATCTTCTCTTCCTGTATATCATTATTCAATGACACTTGGATTAGTTTTGTTTGCAATCAGTTCTGCCACATTTAGACCAACTCCAAATGTGTATGTCCTCTAGTATGATAAAAATTCAGTCGAAGAGGCTTAAATTGAATAGTGAAAGTTATGAAGATTTTCAAGAACAATTTTTAATGGAAGAACCATTGCTTCTTCTAGGTCAAGTGGATGAAAAAAGTGATGGTCAGACTTGTTTGAACCCTACATTAATGAATTCCAGTTTTTAACTGTTCTAAAAATTTCTGTGATACTTTGGTGTGTAATCAATAGCCTATGCATCTGAAAGGCTTATATAATTTAGCAGCATTTTACAGTTTAAGGCCTTTAGTAGAACTCAGTCACTTGTAATGCATCTCACTGTCTGATTGGGTGGGACATACAGGAACTAAGTGTCCATCCACTGAACAAGAGAAACATGAAGTATTTTTTTAAGCTTGGAGAGACACTAATGAAAATTGTGGATGTAGTCTTTAATGTTTATCGAGATTATAATTTGAAATTAGGATTCCCCAAAATAGGCTGATTTGATTCTTAGCAAACATATTCTTACTGAAAGAACCCTTCAGGATTTATTCCTAGGGATGAATCTGCAGTTAGTGGTTCTCAAAAGAGTTAAACCCTTTACCTCTGTTTAGAAGGCAAAGGCAAAACATTTGCTTTTAGAGTAGATCCTTGTCTTTCAGCAGTATTGAAGGAAACTGGGTGAGAGAACATACTATAATTTTGGATAAGAAGGAGCTAAAGGAAAGCTTCCTTCATTTTCTTGTTTTCCCTGCCAGCCTGCACTGCAGGTCCAACCTTCTTTTCTCTGACAGGAAGGAGAAAAGAAGAAAAAAAGCAGTGGATTCCTCAGCATAACTTCCTCTGTTCCTTGAAGTTTAGCCACTAGTCTAATCTCTGAAAGTTTTTCCTGGCTTGCATTGACTTGCTGCTCAGACAGTGAGCACTTTTTTAACCTGTCAGGAGCTGAATTGCTTGGCCTGCCATCAGGTTGACAGTGTGCCGCTGTTTCTGAGACTACTCTGTTCCTGAGATGCAGGGCTGACACAAATCTGTACAAGGGCTGATTTTGTGCGTGCCCCAATGGAATCCCCTTCAACCGCTGTCTAGTTAGTAAGGTTCAGTGAATACTCAAGGGGAGACTCCTTGGCAATGGATTTTGCCTTTTGCAGGAATTCTGTGTTGGAATTTTTAGTATAGGATGGCTCTGTTGGGCTGTGCGTGCCGTTTAAAGAAAGAAAAATCACTCAATTTGCAGTTAAAGTTCTGTTTATGTTTCTGCAGTGTTTAAAGTTGTTCCTTATCTGTTGCCTATGCTCTTTATCATTCATAGGTCTGAGGGAAATGGAAAAGACCTACTGGGCTACAGGGAGGGAGGCAGGCAAGCCAGAAGCAGAGACAAGGTAGGCTTGGATCTCAAGAACAAATAACACAGTAAAGAATGACATTTCTTTATTATACTGTTTTTCCACAGTAAATGTGCCCCCTACTGCAGTATTTTCAATCAGAAATGTATGCATATATATATATATATATATATACACACACACATGTGCATGTGGGCGTGTGTGTAAATACAGGCTTCATGACTGCTGAAAATCTGAAACCCGAAGGACTGAGACTGTATTGATGTGGTTTCAGAGGCTGAATGTCACCCACCTGTACCTGCACTCAGGAGATTTCACACCACCACACCAAAACACACATAATTCACTGCTGTGTTTGACAGCTGACGTCACACCCAGAGCACACCCAGACTGCCCCTAGCAGTGTCACACAGGGGCTGCCCCTGCACCAGGCAGTGAGAGGAGTGTCCAAAGTGACCTGCATGATAAGTCTGTGCATTATTTGCTTTGCATTAAGCTTGGTGGCTCCAATTAGCATCTGGACCTCATTGTGTTTAGCGTTTTTTTCAAACACGTAGGAAAATCCATGTTCTGAAATTTTTATCGAAGAGTATTTGGGTTTTCTTCTCATGTTTATATGTACTTATTTTTGGGCTTGTAGGGGGCTTTTCAGCTGTCATTTCATCTGTCAGGAACAATATTTTGTCGTATCTATAGTAGAACTGAAAAGATCACTTTTCCAAAAGGTGGGGCTGTTTAGATATTTGACTCACACTTACTGTCTGATTCCCTATTTCCCTGCTAACTCGTGGTTTTTAAAAATGCCATGCTATAAAGGAAGGTTGGGCTTCTAAGGCTATTTTAATTTTTATCCTTGATAGCTTTCATTTCCCAATATGTGGTAACTTGCAGGATTGGGCCTGTGCTGTAGAATTTACACAAAAAGCTCTATGAGATTTGCTGGGCACAATTGTGAAAACTGTTCAGTATATCCTGTTTTCTAAATGTCAACTTTTTTCTTTTTTTTTCTCTTTCATAGTGGGTGGGCTGACTAAACAGAGACTTTTTTACATGGTACTTTGCTGTTTTCTAAACAGAGCAGCTATGTATGCTATCTAGTTTATATACAGCTTCTTTTTTTTCCTTTTTTTTTTTTTTTAAAGCAGGGTACCCTTATAAATATGTTGGATTTAAAAGAAGCTAGTCCTACAGAAAGTGCTTTGTTTCTAGTATCTAAAACTTCTCTTGACTTTTTTTCCTTATATTTTATTCGTTGCTTTGCTGCATGCCACTTTCTGTGTGTTTTGAAATAATTATGAGTAGGTCCTACAGTACAATAAGGCCAATGTTTGCAAGAGTTTTTGTTCTGACATATAGCATGGAGTGGAGCTAATCAAAGCCTAAGTGTGGACTTTGCACCCACTGCAGCTTCTAAGATACATATTGAACATTATTTTGGGCCTTACGACAGCATATGGCTTTAAAGCATGAAAAAAAGACCATTCCAAATTAGGAAAATTAGAACAAAGAGCTATTCTAAAATAAATAATTAGTATTCTTAAAATATATCAGCACATAAATACTTCTTGGATAACTCTGCCACTTTTGGGCTTGCTGGAGAGTCAAAGGAAGGCACACTTTTGCTGCAATTAATGTCTCTAAATGGCCCACATCCAAAATGATTACCCTAAATAAGCTGCATAGCTGCTGCCTGGATAATCCTGCAGGCAGCATATCAGATCAGGTTTGAGGTACTGCATGGCAGAATTCATAGGGGAATTAAAGGCTTTTCTGAGCAAAACTGGTTCCCAGCCAGGGCAGCTCTCACAAGCACTAGGAAAGTCACCTGAAAGTGGCCACTGGGGATGCTGCCCAATCTTTTTTCACTCTAAATCTGAAAATGGGTTTCTCTGGATCTTTTGGGAGCAGTTCTGTGTATGCTGAGAACTGATAAAGTGTATGTTGAGATCTCTTCCTACAGCTCTGCCGATGTAACTTTATTTCCGTGTTACTCTTTTTCTTTGTAGTTTCTTCTGGTCTGTTTTTTTTTTTTAAATTTATTATTTCTTGCTTTTTTTAGTATCTGTCCATTCCTGGCAAGACTGAACTCCTTTTTCTAGACGTCAGCCGTGCCCCTACCACATAAAGGTTCTTGACTATGATACTTGATTTGATAATGCCTGTTGAGTGACATCTTAGAGTTGCAAGCAGTGATAACCAAGCAGCTAGCCAGTTAAGAAATTCATCTGAGGTTTACTTTGGAAATGATTACTTAGTGCTGCATCAGCTTTCTGTTTTGTTGCATAGTACATTGCTGTTTCTGTGTTTTACAAAGTGTTCCATGAGGATATGCACTACTCTTACATTAAACCTGGTCTTGATCCTATGACAATGTCATTGTTCTGGCCTTGATTCCAAGTAACAGTTAACATTAGGAGCATAAAGAGTTTCTGTGGGTTAATGGAACAAGTCTCATACAGAATGTGCTGTTTCTTTGATGGAAAAGTGTTTATCCAGAAAGACGCTTTGGAGAGAAATTTTTTATTTAGTATGATTCAATTTGTTCAGTCATTTTTGAGGGAGATGATCTTTGATGCTTTATTTGATTATTTGCAGGACCACAGAAGTATTCCTGAGGAGCGATTGAATTTTAAACTGAGGGGAGCAAAAGGCAGCCCGTTACGTTGGCTTCCCAGGTTCCACTGCCCACAAAACAGCATCACTCCATGGGGAAGTAGGAGGTTCTAGCATTCCTTGGGACGTGTGGGAAATGGCGTGTGTGTTTACTTGGCCGTGGTTTCACCTTACACAGGGACCACCAGGTTTTAATGACACACTTGGCCACAGGAGGTTCAAGCCACTGACCACTGTGTTTATTCCAATGAGCCAACCCGTTGGCACTGGGAAATCTTTTACCCCAGTTTACACTACGACATAAAAATAAGACAACACATTTCTTGTCTATGGTCACATTTTCCAATATTGGCACTGGAGATTCCTAGGGAAGACTTTTTAAAAAATATTTTCCCCCCCCATATGCTACCTGTTAAAGGGAAATACCATGGAGGATCTTTTGTCAGAAGGATGTAGGACAGTGTCAGTGTGCAAAAATGAATTTAGGCAGTACATCTTTAAAGAAACTTCTAGAGTGTGAGGTGAAAACCATCCAGCTCCCCATGATGTCCTGTTCCTAATGAATGCTTTGTTCGACATCAGAGTCTTGCTTTTCAAAGTAAATAAGGCTGGATGCTGGAATTTTCTTCAGAAACTTTATGACTGTTAAGACTGTTCTGGCAGGGAGGGAGTGGGAACAAAAATCGTAACGGAACAGAACTATTAATTTTAAAATATTCTCCATTAACCTTTTTCTAATCCATTCTTAAAGTGACTGGAGAGAGAGAGGAAAGCCAGATGTCCCAGCATTTTCTTCTCTTTACCAAGAATATAGGTCCCCTCTGCTATTGATGAATAATGAAAGGCTGTTACCTATGGCAATATTGATGACTGACAAAATCCTGATGTAAAGGAGGGATTTTCATGGAGGTAAATTATGCGGGGCTAGTAATGAAATGGTGTGTTATTGAAGTGTAGAAAATGTTCTTATGGAATTGGTTTAACTCTGGATATGTGTACTAGAATTATAAAGCTTAATCTGTTCTTGATTAATCAACTAACTGAAATATCTAGTCGGAGGCATATGTGTATTTGTTATTGAAGTCAACCCTGAAAACCTGTTGTGGGATTGGTGAAAGCCTGGTTGTCTTTGGTTTGGACCTTTTAACCATGCTTACCACAAGCTACCCAAAATATAAAGAGCCTCCTTTTTACTCAGGCCTCTTCTGATGTTAAAAAATATAGACTGTTTGGCAGGGTGACATGGTGGAAGTGCCCTCCTACTCTCCTATATTGTGAAGTAATGGCAAGATTCATTTAAAAGCTTCACAAGTTGTTGTTTATACTTACTTGTCTTAAAAAGTTTGAAAGGTCTTCCTTTCCAGGGTCTAGTAGTCTTAGACATCTCCACACTGGTGAGGCTTTAGTTTTTATAGTGCGGTGTTATCAAATTTGCTTCTCTTGACTATCATCCTTCTTCACCTCCTGTTTTGACCACTAAGAATACATGCTGCCTCCATACTGCACGTATTTATTTTCTTTCTCAGTGTCTCACCAACAATGATTGAAATATAGGCTGCACACACAAACATAGAAGTATTTACTGAAGTTCTTCTATTGACAAGAAACTGTTTGGGGTTTTTTGTTTTTTTTTTTTTTTTTGTCTTTAGCACCTCCTTCCTATCTGTGACTCTGCAGTGCTAGAAAAATGAGAAAGCTTAGGAGGTCTGCATCAACACTTTGTAGCACAAATTAAGTAGTCACTACTGGAGGTATTAGGCAATCTCCAGTCCCACTAGTTGCACTTAGTAATGAGACATTTCTTGAGGAGTGCAGTGAGGACTAATTACCATTTGCTATATTGAACTTGTAAAGTATAAAGGCTCTAATTCAACACTATTCAAGCATGTGACCTGCTCCAAGCACATCTGCCTTACTTCCATAGGAATCAATGGAATTTAACCATGTGCCTGAAGTTAAACCTGTACTAAATCACTTTTCTGAGTACAAACAAACTGCTGATTTAGAGCTTATAAAAGCTATCTCTTTTTCCCTGAGTTCTGCAGAGCAATTTCTAATCAGACTGAAGAAAAGAAGTTCTCTTTTTTTATGAAGTAATGTACCATTTTATTTTCAAAATAGCTTTAGTTTATTTTGATCAATATCTCTTTAATGCCCATGTTTTCTCATAGAAAATGTCTTCCATATATTTAAGAAACAATTCATAACTATTTGAAAAGCAATAGAGTGAGTCACATAGCTTGTCCAAACCATCACAGGTTTTCATTTGTGTGCAAGAAAGTATTTCAGGTTACACTAAAAAAATTTTTATGAAAGTGCCTTCTTGATTCATACTCAGAGAGATTGGCATTTAAGTAAAATATTCTACAAAATAAGTAATCTGATCAATGGTTAAAGAAAAATGGAAATCTGTAATTTTTATTAGCCCCTGCTCTTCTGTCCAAAAAGACTTTGGGACATGAATCGTTAATCTGTGGTATCAATGATATTCAGTATGTCCTCAATTCTTTAAATATTTTTATTTCATGAATAGTTATCATGCAGAACTCTGGATGAATACTCAGATGAGATAACAGCAAAACCTGACAGACTGATGGCAGTAAGATTCTTGCTCAAAAAAGAGTCTTGTAAGATCAGTGCTATTGTCAGAAACCTGTTTTGGTGAAATCAAAGGGAAACTTTTATAAGGGAGACAGTCAAGTCTAACAGAAACTTCTCCGAGTGAGCTACATCCTGTCATTCTACATAACAGCAGTAACTATTTTACCAAGAACAGGCAAAATCCTTCTGAGCTTAATTCCACTATCTAGAAATTATAAAGATTTGGTTAGCAGTTGGAATCTCTGATATCCCAGCACTTTGCAGGCTTCAACAAAGGCGTTCAAGTAGCAGAAATTTCTGCAAGAGCAAACATAGCATTTCTTTTCTCCAGATGTTAATCCATCCCAACAAAATGGGAAATCTGGAAATGATCAATCTTCTTTGTGAGAACTCTAGTAAACATATAGCAGCTTCATTTCCAGATGGTGAAATCCACGTCCACCAGGCTTTCCACCAGGCACTCAGATTCACCTGAATGAGGCTCTGTGTGCGCTCTGTTGCTTTCCTGCCCCTGCACACATCCCCCCTTCACTTCTGTGTCTGTTCAAAGAAGATCTTACTTGCAATCAGCCATACCCAAAATGTGAATTCATTGACCACCATCTTGTGTCATGTTTTACCTGTAATATTGTGCACATGATGAATTATGGCCTAACCAGTTAACTCTGTGGTGTAGCTCAGACAGTGACAACTAATTCCAGGATCCATTTTTAACCCCAAAATCACTTTGTCCCTCCTGCTTTTTCCCATCGTTAATTCTTAAACATCTGCAGTGGTTACCTGCACAATGACCTATAGAATAACTGGGGAGTACAGGAATAGTAGATTAGGGATTTGCTCTTCTTTGGCACAGCCCCACGAATCCATAAGGACAGGAAAATATGACAGAAGTGGATAGAGCAAAGGGGGTTCGGAACCACTTCTAAAAAGGATGTTCCACCTTTTACCTATGCTCTGAAAGTTGACTACAATAAAAAATGGTGCTTAATTAGAAACTAAATTAAGTAGCATTTAAGTAGTATGTTTTAAATATCACCTGAATTCTACTACCAGTAGCAACACTCATGTTTAAAATTCTTCATTTGTGTTAACTAGTACTTAGTTTAATGTCTTTGAAAAAATCAGTTGCATTTTAGAGTAGTTTTTCATTCCTGCTGTGTGGTATAAACTGCCCAGTGAGATTGCTCCTGCACAACAGAGTTATCAGTCTATATAGAGAAGCTATAAAGTGCAGAGAAAGTATCATTATCGCCATTTTACAGCTTGGGCAAACCTGAATTCAAACATGTGAAAGCTCTGTCTAGAATGCGAAACTGGGGGGAGTTGAGCAGGTTCATTAGCTAGCACATTCTAATAAAATCTGGTTTTAGTCATCTTTTGATGACCAGAATGTACAAATAGATTAGTATTTAAAAACAGGCTGTGGTCTGTGATATAGTTACTATTTTGTGAGAAGTGGTGACTTCCACTTTCTTAGAGCTGCAATTTACTGTCACTGCAGTTATGGGTGTGTTCTCAGCTAGTACTGACATATTTGTCCGTATTGTTAATTATATGTAATACTGATTTTTGCGGTTGAGATTCTTGTAAGAGCTTATATTCTGTGTCTACATTTGAACTACTATCCTTTGACCAATGGGAATGTGCTAGAAAAAGTACGAAAATTATAGCACAGCTGCTCAATTTAGTACAGTGTGTTTAATTTAGTAAAGAGGTGATCAATATACATCAAGAAAATCAAATTAAATAGATTTGCCTGATACTTGTATTGCACTGGTTAGAGGAGTTTAACAGATGCACTCATTTTTTAGGAATGCTGTCTATTATACTCAAGAGCTTATTGAGAGATGAACAGCTGTACAATTCTGAAGCATTTAAATCCTATACTATACATACTACACTATACAATTCTGAGCGACTTTAAAAAATAATGTGTAACCTTGGTTCTTTAGAGCAACAGAAAGGCTTGGGAGCCTGATTTCTGTTGGTTTTTAAGGAGTCCTCTGTTCATAAATGCCCATGATTTTTTAAAATATAGACTCTAAAGAAGGATTTACTAATGGCTCTCAGAAGAAGACACTAACTTGCAGTTGTGATGTTTTTTTCCAGATTAGAATTCTTCTGACACACAGCTGTTCACAACTTGCTAGGAAAGTTTCTTGTCCTCTTGGTTAAGGAGTTGTCTTCTTCCAAATGTAGTTTTGATGAAAAGTTGTAACTCGAGTTGAAATAATTCTTCAAATAGCCTTACCCAAATCTGTGAAGTATTTTGGATGTGACTGTCAAGGCCTTTTATTTGTCTTTGTGTTCAACAGAAAGCCAGTGAACAGAGAAGCATACTGGGTGAGGTGTCAGATATGTTTTTATTATCTTCTAGCACAGCAGTTTCAATGACAATAGCTGCGATCGGTGCCTGAGGATTTTACCCTCTCCCCATGCATTTTCTGTTCAGAACAGTCCCTGCCATGAAGATCCTGTAATAAAAATAAGAAAAGGGGATCACATAATGTACAAAGGAGAAACTGGGATTAAAGGATTTTCCAAAGGCCATAAAGAAGTAGGGGAAGATATTCTATCCCTCACTGAGGTGGTTTTCCAACAGCAAAGTTTAAGTGCATCACTGGGCAGCAGACAGGAATTTCCAACACCGGACATTTCTCATCTACATCTATTTTTCAGACTAACGAATGGTGAAATCATTAGTCCCTGTGGATCAATGGGTATATTGCCACTGATTTAAGTGGGACCAAGATTTCCATCTAGAATTGTTAGTCTTATCCAAGCTTTTAAAATAGAAGTGTCTGCTTTAACAAAAAATTGGGTTCCTTACTCAAACATTCTCCTTTCCTTCCTGCACTTGCATGTTAGGATGAATGACTGATTTTTACAGAAGAGGCAACTGCAGCCAGCCAGTTGCACTGATAGGTGACTTAGTTTTTAATGACCTGAAGCCTCTCAGTAAACCAGCCTCAGCCAGAAAGTTGCAGAAACATGAAGGTTCAGTGCAATTTCCAGTGAAGTTATACTTTCAGTACCAGTTTATTTTCTGCTTGGTGGAACACAACAGTAAGTCTGGGGTAGTGGGGGAGTTTGTTGGGGTTTTTTTAAGTAAAAAATATAACAAGTCAATAGTATCATGGAATAAGTAATGTTTTCCTTCAATATCTCTGTCAAGTGAAATGAGTGATACTTTACCGGCAGTTTAGCTGAGTAACTACTAGGACAGGATCAGTGTCTTGTGCTTTAAAAATAAACTTCTTTGCTCTGAGTCAACATCTGTTTTGCCTTGGCCTTCATTTAGCAGCAGGAGACCATTATCCTGTGATGACTTTCTATTCCACTGACATCTCATCTGGTGCACCGATATTCTTAGTATTTTACTCCCCTGCTGTGCCCCTTCCCCTCAGCCACACACACACAAACACTCTTTATCTCAGCCTGTAGAATGCTGTGTTCTGCTGTTTCTATGAATAGGAGTTTGCACATAATGTAATCAATCAGTTGCTTCTACAAAAAGTGTGTCCTTCCAATTAAATTCTCACATCCCAATAACACAAGCAACGGTCTTGGATAGGTGCCTAAAATCAACAACATTTATCTAAACTGGCCCGACATTCAAAATCTAAGGTGGGGGACTAGACCATCCAAGAAGGCAATCTTGCAGAAGTTCTGGCCTTTCAGATCTGGTCTGGTTATTGCTAGGGTTAGGAGCATGGAAAATAATAATGAAATAAACTGACTAAAATTTTACGAAGACTTTGCTTGTTTTAGTTTTGGGGCAAATATTTGGAATCAAACTCGTTTCCCCAGACTTACATGAGATAAATTATTATTCAGATTCACTAAATCTGTTAAGTTTATTGTTTTGGGACAGTTAATTCCTAATACTATGTCCTTTACTGTAAGAGAATACATCAAAGCGGGATTTTTTTCACTTGCTACCACAGGGTTTTTTTCTCCAGAAAGGAAAAGAGAACAACATAAAATCAAAATGTGGCAATGCTTGTATTGGAGCACTACACAGGTCTATTTAAACCCAAGATGTCAACAAGAAGATGCTGGGAGTTGTGTGATTCTACAGCTTTCCTGCTTTTACGATGGTGCAAGGACTAGATGAACCCCGGGGGCAGGGCAGGGTGGGAAATTGCTGTTATGGTTTGCAGAGCTTCTGGAAGCACTCAGTGCCTAATGGGGTGAGAAGTTTCCTTCTCCTGTGTCTTTTTCCCTGTCTCCTACACAGCCATGCATGTCCACACATGCACTAATGTAAAGGAGGACCATTATGTGATCAGAGCATGGGCATGCTTTTCTTTAAGTTGGTTTGTTGGATGCACCCAGAAAGTCCTCTGGATGAGTCAATCGAATTCATCCCATTTCCCTGTATGTCCTTTTGAAATGTCTGCAGTAAGTACCAAAGCCAAAACCTATCCTTCAGTATTATTATTTTAAATCTAAGTAGGACTAAAAGAGGATGTGTTATATGATGGTTTTACAGGCATGGTTCGATCCTGTCACCAGCAGCAAATTACATCTCTCACATTAAAATATAACCTCCTCAGTACTGTTTATTATACCTGAGTGTAAGCTGATTGTGATGGACCATGATTGTCAACTGATGCAAAGAAGCAAGACAAAGATGGCTTTGTTCAGTTCTCTTTTTTTCTGTGAGAAGTTTAAGCTAATGTGTCTGTATGTGGCCAACTGAAAACCTCCTCCATTTACTTTTTTCTACGTGAAAGTATGATCTGTACATTTTCTTTTCTATCCTACCATCTTTAAGGAATGACTGTGGGAACTCACAAGATAAAGCTGCTATTGCTGCCTACCGCTTCAGATTATGTAGCGCACACTGCAGAACCACTGTGTGTATTTTTCTTGTTCATGGGTTGTTTCACTGCCTCATACCTAAACAGCTAGAATGAACTGGCATTCAGGCTTAGTGACTTATTCTAGGTGAAGTTAACCTACAAGTCTTTACAGTAATTTGGACTAGTTTCCTTTGAAACAACATTTTCCGAGTTCAGTTTTTTGACTATATTGTAGGTTCCTACTTTTCTTCTATTTCCAATTGTAGTTGATGCTTTTGCAAAGGCAATTAAGATGCGAAAAGGGGAAAAGAGTACATACAGACTTTCTCACAAATGTGTCCTGGATTTGTTTGAAATGTTTTCAGAAATGGTATTTTCATCTCCTACTTGAGTAACTTCTAGTTCAGGGTGTTTGTGGTCATGTAATGGTGCATAGTCTGCCATGTTAAGCGACCACATCAGGAGGAAGATCACCCTATATCATCCCCTTTCATGCTCTACCTTGGGGTAGATGTACATGGTATCGCTTGAGATACAGGAAAAACTGTTGAAAAGTGCTGATTTGTGTTTGAAGACAACTGAAACAATTGAATCAAAGGATATATTAGAACTACATGTGGAATGCCCTAATTTTTGAATTATTTGGAGAAGATCCCAATCAAAGTATTATTTCTGTTAGGTCTCACTTTTTTACCATGAGAGGAAGACAGAGTAATGTGACAGTGGGAAAATAATACTCATATTTTGGGCTATTTTCCGTGTTGTCTTACAGTTCACTGCCATGCTGAAGAACATTAATTTTCTGAACTTAACCTACATTTTTCAGATAGGTGGGCTTCTTGAATTGAACTTGGGATGAGGTTCTAATACTTACTACTCTATCATCTGATTCATAAGGCTCCCAGCTTTGCACCTCTACTGGAGTTTTCCATGCAAATAGAGTTTCAAGCATTGGTAAAGAATATGTGGCAAGTATTTGGTTCAGGACACAGCAAAGAATTGCACATGAGTAAATCTAATGTATTTGAGAAGCAACTTTTTACCCTCAAATATTTATGTGTTAGCATATTTCATTAAGTACATGAGTTTATACTGTTCTTTAAAAAAGTAAGATTTAATATAACTTTTGATATATTCATTATCCTCAGACATGTCTAATCTTCCCTTTTTGAATTCCCTGAGAATGCAGTTATTTCTAATTAAGCAACTTTGCTGTGTAAGGAAGAGGACATCTTGAAAAAGTCCAGCAATGCTATTTTTCTTTCAAGGTCGGGAGGGGACAATCAACATCGGAAATGTTAAAAATGCCAGATTTGTGAATCCTTAATTTTAAAATATGTCTGCATAGAAAAGGTGTATTTATGGACCACACAGTTCAAGGTTCAGGGTCTCACAGCCACAGGATGCCTTGTCAGGTGTGTTTCAGTAGCTCTGTTAATGCCTTTGACATTGATTTTGGGAATGATGCAATCCTTGCCAAGAAAGTGAGGCACTGGGATACTGTGTTATCAGTTATTACTGTTGTTTGAATGCTCCAGTGAGGCTACGTTGCTCTCCAAACAGGTAGTAAGCCCCCAAGTGTGAAAGGTGAGAAAGCCAGCAATATTCACAACCCTGCAGTCTTTTCTGGCGTGCTTTATAAGCATAGTCATTGCATCTTACCTGTTATATAACTGTAACTTCCAGTCACAAACTTTAAAGGTATTATTGTGTATTTAATTCCATGTAATAGTCTAAAAAATATTAATAACAAAATTCTCTTCTCTCTGGAAATGCGAGTCATTTTCATTATTTAGAGTGTGAATGGTGAGGTAAACCAAATACCACCCAAAGCACTTTGTGGTTTTATTCAAATGGCTGTTTGTAAATACTTCTTGCAAAGGGTTTCTTTACCCTGTATTTGCTCAACATTAATCCTTGAAAAAAAAAATCTTGCGTGGTCAATGAAGACATTCAGTAGAAAATTGATCTGCTGAAGTACTTCTCTCAGAATGAAATTTGCTTATATGACATGCTTCTTTAAACTCTTTTTCCTTAAAATCGTACAAACCCCGTATGTAATCTCTTCATACAACTTCGCTACTGTCTTCCATGCTCTTATTTATCTGCCTAGTTCCTTTTCTCTGTCCATTTTTGCCTTCATGTTTTTTTCCATGCTGCTGGTTGAACACAGGATATCAGCTAATTCATGTGCTGTTCCTGAGCCTTAGCTCAGCTGACTACGTAACAAGCATTGAAAAACGTATTTTCCCAGTATTTTCCAGCACAGATTCTTTTCCAATGTTGACAGTATGCTAAAGGATGTGTGTAAGCAACAGCTCTGCTGGGACATTTAATGTCCTGTCTGGCTACAGCTCTGTCACACACACAGACACATACGTGGCCAGCAATCACTCACAGAAGTTTTAGTCTTCTTCAGCAGTTGTCCTTTGATGCGTCTGGAATGCAAAGGATTCATTTTTAGTCCACACAAGATATATTGCAGAGTATATAGATGTACGGAAATCGGAGCTTAGCTGTTTTTTGGGACTGCCAAAGTTACACTGTAAACACAACTTCAAACAGAGCTGCTTTCTCTAGACTTAGGTTTATCCTGAAATTCGCAGCTTGTTTTCATTGTGAGTGTGCTTGTGGGAGAAGTCTGTTATACTGTAGATAATTTGCACTGCTGCCCAGAAATCACTGCTGTACAGCTCGGTACAAGAAGGCTGTTTGGGCAACACAGGCTGTTCTCTCTGGATTTTATTTGAGTATGTTGGCACTGGAATCGAGCCTGGAAGGTAAACTTGATGGTTGGTGTTATAAAGGCCTATTCCTGCTTTTGCTGAGGTTGCAACTGAGTAACTGTAGTAGTCTATAAACTATTGAAACTTTTAGCAGTTCCAACTCCTGGATCCCAGTGTTTACTACACTAAGAGTTCTTCCCAGTGTAGGAACAGCAGCATTCTTCCAGACCCTGGGCTGCCATGCTGTTAGCTTGAAGCCGCCTGTGTTTGTGGAAGTCCTGCCTCTGTCACTCAGCACTACAAATCTTTGCTCAGAAAGCCCTTCTTTCACCTAAATTTCTCTCTTGTTTGGTACGCCATGTTTTTCACTGAGACTCAGGTCAAAACAATCCTTTCAACAGCTTGTATTCTTTGCCTTTTTGCACAAAGGATAAACACGGACCGCAGGCTGAAGATAGTTTTGGATTGATAGGCCAAATACACCTGAATTCCAGGGAGCTCAGAATCTTCTTCTGATTCATTAACGACCATCATTAATCTTGATAGAACCTCTAATGGACATAGTAATACTTATGTTTTGTCCAATCCTATTACTAAGATAGCTGCCAACAGTCAGACAGTATTGTGTTATCCTAGAATTAACAGATAAATCTTCTCTATGCGCTAATGCCTAAGTAGCTGGAGTTTTAACAGAACAGTTAATGTGACAAGCCTTATGATGTTAATTGGGGCAGAAAATGAAGTATTTCTACTTGGTAGAAAAGAACAAATATCCCAACTTAAGATCCTGGCAAATTTTTGGCTTGCCAGCAACTTAAAAAGAAATGCATATGGTCATCTTTACTGTTGTGTGCGTCTAAGCTTGCAGCATGCAAGTTGTCAAAACTGTTTTCCTCAGCACAGTCTTTAAGGGGGGGAAAATAATAATTACAAAGAAAGATTTTTGCCTCACACACTATTAATTTATCTGAGTGGTTTACACATACATTGGATGATCTGTTGTCCTTCTAAAAAGAATCTGTGGTTCTAAAAATGATCCTTCTTGCTCAACCATGGATTTGAATTCCTTGCCCAAATATGCATGTGAATGTCAGAACATAAAGTGCATTCATGTAGCATGTAATCTTCTGCTGATGAGCAATGACAACTCCACAGTAAAAATCCATATATAACATTTTTTAATATGCATGTGCCTTCGTAAAGCTCTTTTAACTATGAATTCCTTCAAATGAAACAAGAAAACATTTTGCTTTTAAGCTAAGCAATCTTCAGAACTGGAGGTGCTGATAGAGTAATTATGTTTATTCTTCTAGTTTCACAATTTCTGTCTTATAAACATTGTTTTGCATTATTGGGCTCCACGTTTCCCCTTCTCATCTGATGTTTTACAAATATTTTTCTAATTGCTTGAGACAGTGTGGTCCAATAAAATTACATCGACTTTCTGCTGAACTTGTTTGTCTGATCCGCTGCCAAAAGTTGTAGGCAGCTAGGCAGAACACTTGGTCTCACTTTCTTTCACTCCCCCTCCTCTAAGGCAATGCTTTCAGTCAGCCCTCTACCCTTAGAAGAACATGCATGTGAAGACTTAGGGTTGTGAACCACGCATTTTACACTTCTAAGCCATTCAAATGCTTCAGCAAGGCACTACCTCCTAGCAGATTTTTAGGACTGAAACTGAATCTGTTTCTCTCTGTAGATTGTTATGTGGTAATTGATGAGATAAATCATATATTGTATTTTAAAGCAGAAGTACTCTGTTTGGCTCTGTGCCCATTCATGCTTCAATTATCTCAGCCTCTATTCAGTATTTCTTCATCTGATAAAGGGCAAATTACAGCTGGAAGTATCCAGAAAGTGAGGTACTGTACTGCCTTATCACCCTGAGAGCCCACATAAAGAAGGTACAAGGGGATTTAACAGCTGACATACATGGCTGTAAAGTGTTCTATATTTTTACAGTGACAGGGATACTCAGAGGAGAAGTGCAATCCTGTGGTTCTGAGTGTCTGAAAGAGCTAACAGAACAATGAACTATTATTCTTAAGTCTTGATAACTGAGTGCCTTACAATGAGAGATGAATTGTAACTAGCTGTGAACTGAAAATAGACCCTTCCCTTTCACTGTCATGAACATGTTGCTGTTTATGATCAATTTGGCAGACACTTTCTTCATGACATTACATCTCTTCTGGGTTTCTTGCTCTCATATAATAAGATGAATCTGTAATTTCTTTCCTTGTAGTGTATAGACTTGTTGGGTTTTCTTTTAAAACGACCACATGTACATCACACACCTCATTTCAGGTGCATTTTTGAGGGTTTGCTTGCCATGTGCCACATTTTGTGTGATAGAACATGATCAGGTCTGAGATCCCCTAAAATAACTGGCTGCTTTATATTTGGAATCATTTTTAAAAGTACCTTGAGGAAGAAAAACAAAGCAAATAGTGCTGTTTTGCCACAGTGGAACAGATATGGTATGTGATCAGTTAGCTGCAGTCCTCAGATAAACACAGACAGACAAGCTAGCAAGCATCTACAGAAACCACATTATTGTCCCACTTAGACTTCTGGCCTTGTGTTTGTTAAGTGATCTCTAGAGTCTGAAAAGCAAAACAAAAATTTTCAAGTACAGAGGGCTGAATTTGACATTATTTGATATTAGGCATCTACAGTTCTTTTAATCTTCAGCATCAGTAATTTTTTAAGTTGTCTTTCTCTCCAGCTAGTTAATAAATACATGGGCTGTATAATGGATGGTATTTATCAGTGCAACCTCATTTAATTTTTTAAAAGCCGCATAAAGCATAAACATAGTATCTCTGGCTTGGGCAAATTACTTGACATCCTTAGTAACATAAGAATACCTAATAGTAATTTCAGAGAGAGTTTGTTGAAGCCTCCAGATGTCAGGGGCTATGGAAGTGTAAAGTATTATTACAGATGTTTCTCATAATAATAATACATCTGATAGCAGGGCAGAAAAAGGAATTAAGGGCCAAGTACTTCAGTCATTAACTGAGCTGAACTCCCACTAAGGTCTATGTGAGTTTTGTTCAAATAAGGATTACAGAATTCAAATGTAAGTAATTATTTCCAACATGGAATGATTTATACTGCTTTTCCAGCCTTGTCTTTCTAGAATCTTGAAAACGGAGTCGGAGTATATTGACTCACTGTACACAGAAGGAAAGCTTGCCAGCACAGGGCTTGGTAGCACGAGGAAAGTTTGACTCAGCTGTAGATACACAAAATCAAGTGGGGTGACTTATGTCTGCAGAGCAACCAGAAGTGTGCCTGTGGCAGAAACAGTCATACCGACAGCCCCACGGGGTGACAGAGAAACCCTGTGCTGGAATCCTGGCTCCTGCATTCACAGTGGTCCTGACAAGGTGGGGCTCCCGCTCAGGAGTGCCTGGAGGCCCCACTGTCACACCTCTGGCCACAGCACAGGCTCAGCGGTCTTTAAAGACACCCCAAAGAACCGATGGGGAGAGAAGCTGCCATCCCAGTTGATGGAGAGATTTTCACTGAGAGCTTTCCTTTTAGGCTACAATCTCTAGGTTGTTTGTTTGAGTTTTTTAAAAGCTGTTTATGAAATAAGTAGCTTTAAATAGCCTATGTGCTTGTGGAAAACCACCACCAATAACTGCTTTGTTGCAAAGAGCAGGTACTGTAGCACTGCTAAACACATTAAGATGCAGTTTGGTCCTACAGTATGGACAGCTCTGACCTCATTCAAATTATGTTCTGAAATTCTGATAAAGTGCAGATATTTAGAATTGATCGGAAACTCTTAAAATATGATTAGGGACATATTCGCGGTAGAAGTTGTAAGTGTGCCATCTTTCTTGAGCAACCAAATCCTGGAAAGTCCTGTTTTTTCTTCTACTACACAAGTAGAAAGTTGCTGTGTATGTGGTACACAAGTCTTCTGAAACACTGGTGCGAGATGATAGGTGGAACATTATTTTTTGGCAACCTTGAAGTTTTTGAAAGCGTCCATATTGCTCCACATCTGTGTCTGGGACACAAAATTGTAGTTGTTTAGTGCTGGTGTATCTGTTTATACACATGGAGAACAAAAAGAGGACTGGCATAAACAAAATGTCATATACATTCAAATTTTGATTACAATAAAATAATCATTCTGACATCATCACAAAAACTGAGTGCCAAAAATAGTAATCTGCCAGCTCATGAAGGGCAAGCCTCAGATTTCTGCGGTTTGGTTCATTTAAGCACTAAGAAACTTAAGCATGTTCATAAAACTTCTCAGATCCAGGCTCTGTTCCTACTCCTTCGCCAAGTGGTAGAGGCTTAAATCGTCATGTTTCTTTCTGTCCCCCAGTAGCTCCAGCTCAGGTATCCTGTACAGGATTCACCTTGGTTAGCTGGACATCAGCAGTATAGGACCACTGTAAGAACTAGTCATTAAACTTCCTCAAGTCAGTGAAAAAAAATGAGGCATTTCTTAACTGTGATTCATCAAGTCTGTGTAGCCTTGGAATGAGATGTCTCATGCCTTAATAGTACTGATTTTTCTCCCCAGGCTTAGGAGGGATTCTTGAACGGTCTCAGATGTGAGACCTAGATGTCTAGGTCCCACTCATCTGCTGTCTGTCTTTCAATACTCTCAGATTCAGCAGTCAAATAGTTGAGTTTCTCTTAATTTTGCCTTGAAATTATTACTGTTATTGTGGTGATCAGCAACAGTCAAGCAATTTGAAATTTAACATTACTGCTGGAATAATTTTTTTCCTAATGTTCTAATAAATATTTAATGACATTTTGAATTTTTATTCTTTTCCACTCTTACTACTCCATGCGCTGTATCATTCAGAGTAAGAGAATTAATTGCCTAGTATTGTGATATTGCTGGTTTTGACAGATATATAAATAAATACATTGTTTTGTATATTCAGATATTTATTATATCAAATATTGATGCATTACATGCTTTACTAGTTAAATAGATGAAGATATTTGCTGATCAACTAGAAGGCATTTTTGCCCAAATAATAGGATTTGCACTGTTACTTTTTGGAGGTAATGTGCTCAAAAGTAAGCCAGCAGAAACTTGAAAATTTATTGGAATTGTCATGCAAGTTGGGGGATTCTTAATGATTGAAACTTCAAAGTACTTAGAAGCAAGTCTCAATTCCCCAATAATGTTACACTATAAGTCAGATGACAAAACCAAAGAGATGTACTTGGTTTTTTCATGAGGAGTGCTGAAAGAAGCTGTCATTAGTTCAAGAATGGCAAAATTACCCAAACACACAATCCGAGCAGAACATGCCATGTCTGAATTACTTCATGGGTTTTGCTAAATTAACTCAACAATGTAAGTGTGAAATGTGAAGCTAGAATATTGATAGCTGTGATGTTTGACAATATTTGTGAAAAGAAAGTTGTGGTCTTTGGGGAAGATTTGATATAGGAGAGAAGAAGTAGAACTCTTCACTGACGAAACATCTGGAAATTTCAGCTACTTTTATGAGAAATTCTGGCAACCCTAGAGAAAACACCAATCATAATCAGGTACAATAGATAGCTCAGTGGAAATTTTGGTTCCTCAACTTCCAGCAGATGAAGAATCACAATTCATCAGAGAGCTATATGGAGTCAAGGATGAAGACTTCTAATTGTAGATTTTGAATGACCTAACATATTTGTAGCATATTTTCATTTTACTCATTTCCAGGTTAGTTTCCTTTGTCAAATGCTCATGCTGAAAGGTAGCTTGTGTCTTATAAAAAAAGTATCATCATTAAATGCATATTGCCAAGCAAATGAAATATTCTTGAAGGAAAATGGTGTACCATGTATAGAAATCTGGAGGACAAAGTCATTTACAATCATTAAAAGAAAGAAAGAAATCATCTTTTATCAAAACAGCATTTTAAAACATGTTTTGTTAAAAAAGAGCACAATACATTAATCTCATTTCGATTTCTGTATGTAGTATCTGTAAAGTAGGTAGTTTAGCTAGGTGCTAGGGTTTCCTAAGTCAGAGAAATGGCCTCAGAATTCTTATAGTATTTAAGAATAAGTCTTTTTTTTTTTTTTTTTTAGAATTATTATTTTCTAATGTAAAAATTGGGTTTTCAGTGAAATACAAAGAGTTTCTTTAAGCTTTTTGAAGGCCATGTTTCAATTTTTGGTATTTTACCAGTAGGTATGTAATTTAAGGTGAAGAGCTCACTCAGAAAATCTGATCTTCTGTGAGACTTCCCCCCCCCCCCCCCGAAATAGTGCTGTTTTTAACCTGGATAGTTATTTTGCCTGTTTGTAAATGTCTGTTGACACTTTTTCTTCCTTTTTGACTTCCAAATACAGAGCCTTGGGTAGCTGTTTCAGCCCTCAGATTGCCCATATATTGTTTCCCACTGCAAATAACCTTTGTTACAAGAACATGCCACTCTTGGAGATTTTTCTGCATATCAGAAAATGTTCTCAGAGCAGATTTCACTGAGTCTTTGGGAATGTCTGTAAGCATTTTTAAAACTAATCAAATGAGGTCCTTTTTCTTCTTCTGCTCCCTGGCAAAAGAAGGGACCACCCCTCAGTAAGTTGTAACTGTTTTTTATATTTGGTGCAATGAAATTAAGATTAGATTCCAGACAAAACTGTTTTACTCAACAGAAATAAAACTGTGATCATTATATACAGAGAAGTCTGTATTTGTAACTTGACTGGAAATCAGACTAAAGCTTTGAGTCTTCTTCAACTGGCACTTGAAAGATTGTGTATAGCTGAAATTAAATAAGAAAATGAAAGTATTTTTATTATATTTTTGTGTTTTATTGTTCCTCTACTGCTCACAGCACAAAGAATTTGGTTGTGTTCCCTAATGCTATGGATGCTAGAAAACCAGGGCTTTTTATATCTGTTTAAAAACAGTGCTCCTGTGAACCTCCTTCTCTAAAACACACAAAACCAGGTGGGAACTTAGTGGTCCATGGCAGCCTTTTCTAACTCTTGCAGGCTGCAGTGGCACTACCTTAGCTGTCACTGAGCCCTTCCACAGCAGTCACACAGCCCTGCCAGACTGAGCAGAAGGCCCTGTGAGCAGTGTTTGTGCTCTCCATTGGTTCTCTGGGGGTTTGATGCTGTAATGAAAATAAAGAAAATGCCTGCTCTTCTTTCATGGGAAATAAGATGATGAAACTGCAAAAATCCTACTGTAAATATGTAAATATCCTCAGTCAGGAGATAAAAATGAGAAAGAAGTAGTAGTTTGATTCATCCTATATTAACATGTTAAACTACATTAAAATACTGCTTTTTCCCTGACTGGCTTCCTGAGTGTACTTGCCCCATATAATTAATGTCCTGAAAAATTATATGGGTGGTCAGGGAGAGCATCTTCGATAGAATTACTCCTGTTCATGAATTATGGTAACCATAATATATTTCTCCTAAGATAGACTTGGTAATTTCCTGTTTCTTCTTGTATTATTATTTCCCCTGAGATGTAAAGAAATTGAAAACTGTTTTCATATATTACAGTGCTCAAGTAAAACATTTCACGACAAATCACAGCTTTAGAATGGCTGTATATTTGTAATTTTGTCTCCCCAAATAAATTTCTCATGACTTTACATTTTTCTGCTCCTAAGAAAGTACTTTGTCCCATGGAGAATCAGCAGAATGTGAATCTCACTCTAAGATTCATGTTTTATGCTTTCATTTTACTTTTGGGCAAGAGATTGAAACCTTCCTTGAGGACAAACTTTTTAAACTGTCATCTTCACAAAATCATGGAATCATTTAGGTTGGAAAAGACCTCCAAGATCATCAAGTCCAACCTTCAACCAAACACCACCACGGCAACTAAACCATAGCAGTAAGTTCCATGTCCAGTCATTTCTTGAACACCTCCAGGGATGGTGACTCCACCACCTCCCTGGGCAGCCTGTTCCAGTGCTTAACCATCCTTTCAGTGAAAAAATTCTTTCTGATGTCCAACCTGAACCTCTCTTGGCTCAGCTTGAGGCCGTTTCCTCTTGTCCTGTCACTGGTTGCCTGGAAGGAGAGACCAACCTCCACCTTGCCAAAACCTGCTTTCAGGTAGTTTTAGGGAATGATAATGGCTCCCCTGAGCCTCCTTTTCTCCAGACTGAACACCCCCAGCTCCCTCAGCTGCTCCTAGTATGATTTATTCTGTAGACCCCTCACCAGCTCCATTGTCCTTCTGTGGACGCGCTCCAGCACCTCAATGTCTTTTTTGAAGTAAGGGGCCCAGAACTCTTGAATGTAATTCTAGTAGCACATAGGCACACAGGAATCGAAGCCAAACCTTGAATTCATGCTTAAGGCAGAGCTTTAAAGTGAACTCTGCAATATTTGTCATATCTAGGAGCGGAATTTGCTAGTAAAGAACTACTAAAGATTTCCTTCTAGAATGCTCATCAAACTGCCAAAAATGCTGTAGCTGACATTTGTGACAAATGTCATTTTACAGATACAGAAATACATGCCCGCACACTTACCTTTCCTTGACCATGGAAAATTTATCAGGACCCTATTTCCATGCCTTCACTACATCTTTTAAAACTAGACAAGGAAACGTACAGAAACATGCCAAGGCATAGCCGGCTTTGTGTTCTTCAAGAGGGATAATATGTTAGCAATATAATACAGGGAATCTCTGCCACATGAACCAAGAATTCAGAACACAAACCATCAGGCCCACAGGAGAGGTTTGTTTTATCTGAGCTTGGAAGAAATGGGCCTATGGAAACAAACCAATTTACTTTCAATCCAGATGATCAGCTGGAAGGAGTCTTCAGGAAAAGACCAGAAACAGATGTTGATGCTTTTTCTCAACGACCGCAAGCCAGTCCATTCAGTTTCCAGTTTTCTCCTTTTATGATAAAACCTCAGGTTCTCACTCAGGTCAGGCAAAGGAAAGCCTTAAAGTAATTTGACATTCCCTTGGCTTTGGGTTTTGTCCTTCCTGAAGATGCTGAAGGAGTTACCAGTCATCTTTATGTGGCATGAATTTACAGTATTTCCAGTAAATTCTCTCGCTAGGAAATATTTTCTTCCTCTGCAGAAAGAACCCTTCTCCACAGAGATTTGAGAATTACGTTCTCTGGAGGTTAACCGTCTCTGGAACAAATGTGTCTTATGGAGGAGCTTAATCTGAAGAGCATGTAATACATTACTTGGGTTTACAATGGAACACTTCTAGACTTCAAACCTCTCCGTCTGTATTACTGTGTTAATGCACTGGCTTTTCACCTTTTAAAAATTTGGTTAAAACTTATTTCACTGAAAAGTGAAAATGAGTTTAGCAGGCTGGACTGACTCTGTTTTCTCTATTATACCATGTAGCACAATGAGCACAACTGGCAAGGCACCAGTGAAGAAAAAATTTGGAGACTAGAGCAACCTCTTCCCTTCAGAAGAAGTGCCAAACCCGACTGCTTGGTATTTAAAAGTAAGCAACAAAGGGAAGAGATACTTGATGCAATTTCAACTGCGTGAAGAGCTGAGGTTTTACTAGTGTCAGTTCATTGTCTCGATCCTCAGTTCTACAAGTCTATAATACTTGTTATGGAACACAGACTCCAAACAACAAAATGGCCATAGCTCTTCAAACATTCGTCACAACTCTGGTTCTTGATATTTTGCATAGGAAGAGGCTTTCTATTTTAAAAATCTCTGGGGTAAAAAGACATTCCTTAAATCTTCCACTTGTTTTAATAACTAAGCTTTAGTTTAATGTGCTTCCAGTGAGTATTTTTAAAGCATTGGTGTCCAAAATAAATTTTAAGAAAGAAACTTTTATCCTTGAGAGATACTAGGAACCCATTAAATTCATAGGAAATACTGGCATTTACTTCAGTCATCTGATTCACATGTACTTCTTCTGATTTTAATCCTACAGAGAACGGCAGTGGAACAAATACAAAAATGTTTCTGTTATAATAGTCAGGTTTGAATATTGGCAGAGAAAGAAATGCAGATTTTTATTAGTGTACAAAAATCTACCAAATTCTAGAATTGGTGGTATAAAATGTATGTACCATGAAACACATGGAAAAAAGAATACGTTTTCATGTGTAGGTCATTAAATACTCTGAAAAGGCAGGAAGGTATTTTTGCAAACTCCTCCTATGAGGCACAAAGGGGTAGTTTTCTAGGATCATAGAAGACCATTAGGGCATCCAGCAACAGAATCACCCCAGGTCCAGTCTGGTACTCAGTGAACTCTTCAGGGAATTTCGTTGTAGTGAACAGAGTGTATTACATTAGCAGGATGCTGCAGTGATCTTTATTTCATCAAAGATGTGCAAAAGTTGCTTTAGTCTAGGAATAAACATTTTTACTTGCTCTACTTTTGAGTCTGTGGGTGGGCCACTGAGGATCCTCAATTATTTTCAGGTTTTGGAAACATTTCTACAGGAGACATATCTGGTTTTCTGTCTTTATTTTGGTCAAAGAACAGCACAGTATCTGCGGCAGCTTGTAACCGCTTTAGAATAGTCTTGAAAAGGCAAATGATGAGAAATGTTTTCTTCGTGGTTTTTCAGGGGTTAAAAATATTTGGCCAACTGATTTTTATTTTGTTTTTAAGACTTCAAAGAACTTATTAATATCAGCATCCTTCAGTTTTCTGTGTTTCTTTTTAGTAGAAAAATGCTTACTATTTTGATAGATTCAGAAGGAAGATAATAGTCTTTCAACACCTTTGGTTTTATCTTCCTCTGTGCTAAGTGTTCTAAGTTCAATGGCTATATTGCCACTCTTTAAGTCTTAATTGCTGCAGATTTTGTCTGGAACAAATGCCTCATCTAGTGTGTCATTGTATTTTGAGGAGTCCTTGATACCATATGTACAGCAACTCAAATGTATATTAATGTCCAAACATGATATTATCATATAAATGGAGGAAAGCAACAATGAAAATCTAGAAAGATTGGTTTCCTGTGGAAATGAACAGAAGTCCCCTAAGGCTTTAATTCTTGGAGAAATGCTCTGGAGAAGGCAAAGCTAACCAAGCATCTCTCTGTACAGTTGGATCCCTCTGGAGTAAGTAGTAAATGACAGACAGACAGCCTGTAGCTGCATCCCCTGAGCCCAAGAGGTGCACAGAGACACAGACTCAGAGAGCTCTGGCAGAACTGTTTTGTCTGGTGGGCTAAAATCCAGCCTAGGAGGGAATGAAGAAACCCAACACTGAAAGGAAATTAAGGAAAAGCTGTTATTTCCCGGAACCCATCTGCAAATAAGTCTTCACCAGGTCCCAGCTAGGGACTCCCCCAGAGGAGTTTTGCCAGATGGCACAGGGAATGCCATGACTCACAGTTTTTCTCTCCCTGTTCCCATATCCTCCCCCAGATATTCCTGGATTATTT
Organism: Corvus kubaryi; assembly: GCF_017639235.1. NCBI lineage: Eukaryota > Metazoa > Chordata > Aves > Passeriformes > Corvidae > Corvus > Corvus kubaryi. The sequence goes on along the minus strand of NW_024582059.1, from coordinate 16,883,975 downwards.
CTCCTTTGCTGTCCTCTCTGTCCTAATCACTGGGTCCTCTGAGAAGGAGCTGAAAGAAGGGCTGGGATGTTGTATTTAGTGGGGAGCCTGTCATGTGAAATGTCCTCAGCAGGGAGCTGGGGTGCTTATTACGGAAGAGTTAGAGATGTGAAGGGGTGTAGGAGAGCAGCAGCACAAGACTGGGATAATCAGCACTTCTTTCTCCCTACCACCGAGAAAATCTCTGGTTTGTCAAGAATTTTGTGCCCAAAGCCAATTTTTAATAGAAGTTAATATAGGTATAATGTGTTTCCAAAGAAAGCCATCCTCCCCTGCCTATGACCACTGTTGTTTACTGGAGATCTAAAATGAGCTGGCTGATAGATTTGCCATCAGCTTAGATTTCCTCTGCTAATAGAAAAAAAAAATGAAAACAGTTCTCTGATGCTGTGTTGCTCTGCTTCTATGCTTTTACTTGGCTCAAGTTGCACAAACATGGATCTTGCTCAGCAAATGGAGTTTGCAATTTTATACCTTAGAAATATGTTTCTTGATGAAAACTTTCCATTTTGGATGTTGATATAATACAGTAAACTACATAATCACTTCAGACCTGACGCTGGTCATCTTCAGAACTGTGAATGTCTTGCTTATTCTCTGTTCCAATATACCTTATGGGTCAGGATGGTTCTTTCAGAGAAACTGTGGGTGCCTCATCACTGTACGTGCTCAAAGCCAGGTTGGATGGGGCTCTGAGCAACCTGGTCTGGTGAAAGGTGTTCCTGCCCATGGCAGGGAGGTTGGAATTGGATGATCTTTAAGTTTCCTTCAAACCCAAGCCTTTCTATGATTCTGTGATTGTATGATTTAAAGCACCTATTTAAAGAATTGAACAATATGAACAATTACTTTATCAGAATCCACCAGCTGAGGAATATAAATTTATGCATACATTAGTGAAAAATGTGGAATTCGTGACGTCTTTGCTGTCATGACTTCTCTTCTGGAAATCCCAAGGGCTGTATTGTGCCAGCACAGGAAGGTGGGGTTCTGGCTAGCTTTAAAGCAATGTAGTAATTGGTCTACAAACTAACTGTCATGTTCTGAAATTTATTTTCCAGTGCAATAGTAAATGGAGATGATAAAAAAGATGAGTTTTCCAATTTTATGAATAGAAGATTAATTATTTGGGAAAAAAAAGTCAGCTTTCCATTATTCATTCAGGGAAAAATAAAAGAAGTAATACTAAAAGTGAATCAATGGAAATCTTTTGGGTAAGTATATTTCCATTTCATTATTTACAATTAGTGATCATGATCGGTTCTTACAATTTTTGTGCTCAGCTTGTTTTAATGAGGATCAAAATGGAAAAAATATTTCATATAAGAATTCTGCCTTCCTTTCTGATTAATTAATACCACACAGTTTCAGAAAATACAAATAATAGAGGCTGCAATGATACTGGTTTTATATTTTCTCACAGAAAGTGTAGTAGTGAGCCAGCAAATGAAATATTGCATGTCATGCCACTTGATGGGATATAATTCTGTTATGGAGTTGAGTTTAAATTCAGCTTGGCAGATCCATTGCTCACACTGTCATAAACCAATCTATTTTTATGCTGTCATTGTGTGAACCAAAAAAAAAAAAGACAAGTTTGAATCTGTGTGTGCTCTACCTCCCCATTAACTCACTGTCTCTAGAATAGTGACCTGCCTTTCAGTCTTTTCTAGCAGGCTAAACTCCCATTCCTATGTAAAATGTGGGATGTTTTTAGCAAAAGAGGAGATTTCAGTTCTTTTCCAATGTTGTTGCTTATTGAGGCCTCAGAAATTTCCCTACTAAAAGACTACAAAAAGCCCTTGAAAGATGCCTGCTCTGTGCCAACTGTTTTTGCCTTGGCCCTCTCAGATGAGGAGCTGACATTTTCACTCTGGTAGGAAGGAACGATGGGGAGAGAGAGGGAAAACTTAAACACTGATAATTCCTACCAAACAATTTTAATGCTGTCTGTGAGAGGGGTGTCCAGCCCTGCTGGCTCCTGCTGTGATGCTTCCTGCCATAGCCAGGGAAGTCAATAACCAGCTGCCCAGGATTATCCAGTTGTGGCTGGTCAGTCGACACAGTCTGGCATGGAAGATGTGCTTGAGCTGTTGAACAGAAGCTTCTACTGTACCTTTTTTTGTTTTTAACATTTTCCTCTCTATTTTTTTCTGAATTTATTTATTTGCCATGCATCTCCATATCCCCTCTTCCCACAGTTTTTTTTCATGAGTGCTCAGCTGCTCCTTCCTGGGTGTACTGAACAGTGCATAGGGCTGGTCACATTGCTGCCTGGGTTTTATTTCCTGTGAAATCTCTGGCCTTTTCACTACAAACAAAATCCTTTGGGACAGAGTTTATTTTTTCTGTCCCTTGCCTTCAGTAGTTTCTATTCTGTTGTAAGTAGCAAGACAAAACTCCAGAAAACTGCTTGCACCTATTCAACATTAGGATGGATGAAGGATCTGGAAGACGGCAGATGTAGCGGAACAAAGAGGAGAAAAGATGAGAAACTTGGCTGCAGCCACACAGCAAAGTGCTGACAGAGAGAGGAATAGAAACCAGGAATGCTGGTTCTCAAGACAGTCTTCAAAACAGTAAACCATGCAATTTTTCCATAGTCTTATCTAGAAATTTCAAAGACAGAATGACATGCTGTTGTAAAACTGATAATAGAAGACTACCATCAGCGAAGCACTATTTATAAATGGGAGGGTAGGAAGGAGCTCTCTGTGCTGAATGCCATAAACAAAGAGCACCAAGGGACTAAGGGGACTATTTTGATGTTGGTGTGCTGTCGTTAGTTTTATTTAAACACAAACATTGTTAATAAACATGAGTTTATATATTTTCTTTGATCAATAGACTCTGATAGGTTTTAAACATCCTGAATATCTAATTTCTGTGTGTCCAAAAGGAGAGGAAGACAGACACAGGAGCACATTCTTAAATATGTTGCAGTCCCATTTTTTTTACAAGTTTACGCTGGTATCAAATAGATTTTTCAAGGGTGATGTGGGACTGCATTTTCAAACAAAGAGGACCAAAGTTGCTCCAACTAAAATGTGTCTAAGGACATTTTATTACATTTTACTTTCATAAAAGAGATAAATAAACAGGTACAGAATGAATGTTTGGTTTTACAGCTTGATTCAAAGTCCAGTTGAATCAAGCATAGGTGCTATATGAAAAAAAGTTCCACCTTGAAGCTATATTTGATATGTGCTAAAAGTGAATAACTAAAACAATTTTCCCCCTACAGTATGTCCTTCTCTCAGTCTATCCACAGAAGCAAAACACAGATGTATCTTATTTTACTTAGTCCCTTAACTTTCTTTTGTATATATTTTTAATGACTGCAGGCCAGTGGATATTATATCCCAGGGACATTGTTAATATTTATTCTCTGATTCTCGCTCACAGACCTTTTATTCTCTTGCTTAGTATGCTGCAAATTGTCTGCTCATCTGTGTTCTTCACTGCCTGGATTACTTCATGGTGTTTACATAGCAAAGCAAACTATACAACATCCCAGGGGCCCAATGCTGCTGCCCCAGAATACCGGTGAGTCTAATTGACAACAGGATGTGTCTGTGCTTTATGATAGCAGAACCAAGCCCTCATCACAGCCAGCCCAGCCGGAGCAATAAAACCCAGACTTCATGTTCTCTCACTCCTTGGTCCTTGGGAGGCAGAAATCCCTGCTTAGCAATATGTCAGGTTACCTTTAGTATGATTTCCATCGTATAATAAGGCAAATTATTATCAGCATTTATACGTGTTCATTTAAGTCACTGATCCCACTGAAACTATTGTCAACAAGTTTAAGGTTACTAATTTCTAAGGTTTAATGAGAGGGTGTCACCTTATTTTGAAATATTCCATGCTGTGGGTGATTCCAAAGTGCCTTGACTGAAATCCTTGCTTAAGTCTAGTGTTTAAAGCAATCTATAGCTGGATTATTTTTTATTGTTTTTGCCATTTCTCCTCTTCTCTGTGGAAGGTGGGGGAGCCTTTTTTGCCGCTCTATTATTAATGAGGGAAACAGAAAACAATGCAACTAAGCAGGCAAAAGCAGTTTATCTCTTTCCTTGAAGTTCTATTCGAAGAAAAATTAGTCTCTTCTTGAGAAGAATGATCCTCAGGAGCAGAATCTGAAGAGAACTTCTAGGTTAGCCTGTGGCTGTTACCTATCCACAAAAAGGAGCAGTAACAACTGGCTTTCTAGTTTGGGTCACTTCTGCAGAGGAAGCAGCATTTTATTCCCCCATGAACAGAAAAAGGCAAGGACAAAAGTGGGTGCACAGAAATGCAGTGGGTGCACATCAAACTGCAGGAAACATCCAGGAATATCTGCATTAGTTGTTTGGAGAAAATCCACACCATCCCTCATGGGCCTTCGGAAGGCAGCGTCACAGGCTGACACATAATCCTGCCTGGCTGCACCAGTACTGTTTCATTCCCTCCAGTCCTTCCTTTTCTAGCTTTCTGTTCCCTCCCACCCATAAATTCTTCTTCTTCTGCCCCAGAAGGCTGCAAAGTTCTGAGATGTGAGATCTGTCTCCCAGAGGGAGGTCAATAATAAATTATAAAAAGTGACCAAGCAAACCCAGTTCAGCATGCTGTATACCACGTACAGGGAGAACAGGGCAGCATGGAAATATCAGTGACTCAACTGTGACAGATTGCTCTAACATGAACTCTGACCTTTTGCATGGAAGAAATCTCCTTTCAGCATTCACAGCTTGTTTCTTTGAAATGAAACAGTGAATCCCGTGGACACTGTTTATTCCAGCAAAATTGCCATTCACATGCAGGTGATGCAACAATTGCTTGGAATAAACTCAAAATAGCAATATTAATATTGATCTTTCCTTTTAGTGTGTTTGATATGAAAAAAAGCATGAGAAAGTGCTGATAGTGGAGTGCTGAATGTGCTCAGTGTAAAATACTGCTTCTCTGCTCCCCAGTAAGAACCTCCCCTGAAAGGCAAGTATTTCATCTCATCCTCTCTTTGCAGCACTCGAGGCCAAGCATGTGGTGTAATGATAGCAGCTCTGCTGTGCAGACTGGCATGAAGACAAATATTCCAAACCTTCCTTTTGAGTACAGGAGCAAGTTTACCTTGAGAGTAACGTGTGTGTTACTGTTTACTGGCTGTAATGGCATTGTTAGGTGTAATGATAATCCAGGTGGGTGAACTTGGGGCCATTTCATCAGAGTGAGGCTAAAAACTTGCATTTTTCTCTTTTGGCAGCAGCACTGACAGAACCCCCTGCTTCTTCTTTTTTGTCCTCCAGCCTGGCAAATGACACTGTAGTAGCGTATATGAACTGTCCAGGGAAAGACTGAAGTAGGGAGGGCTGCTTCATAGCCTGAAGAACACAGCTACTGAGTGTGTAACTAAATCCCATGCCTGAATATTGTAGGTCCAATTTAGAGGCCCGGGCAGTTGTGATGACAGTCTTGGTATGAATTGTTTCATTGAAGATGTGCTGGATATGTGTTTCATCCTCTCCTTGTGGAAAAAAAAAAGGCGTGGTGAAATTGTGTAATGCTTCCCATCCTGTTTTTTGGCCATTGCTGTTTCTTCTGGAGAGTATGAACTTCCAGTGCCTAGGAATGAGAAGCCCATCTGTTCCACCCTGCTGCTCAATACCCAGTCTAGCTTAGCGAGCCTTGTTTCCAGCAGCTGGCGATTAAACTGTACCAGTCTGCAGTGGTTTTGAGTGATGGTGTCATGATCTCATGCCACATGCATGTTGACATATTCCTTTTTTTCCCCAGTCGTCTGTTCTCTTGTTAAGCTATGTCAGTGATGACAGAGGTGTGGGTCCACGATGGAAAGGGAGCAATAAGAATTGGAGGGCAGCACTTTTGTTGTTGCTTATTGAGGCCTCAGAAATTTCCCTACTAAAAGACTACAAAAAGCCCTTGAAAGATGCCTGCTCTGTGCCAACTGTTTTTGCCTTGGCCCTCTCAGAAACAGAGCTTGTGTATCAAGGTAATGCATCACTCAGTGGCTGGCCAGAGAAACACCCCATTGGGCTATGACTGAATGGAGAGACTATTTGCAATAGTTTTATGTCTTTACTTCACAAAATAAAAAATACAAGTGTACTCTTCTTGCCCTCTTTATTTTGCCTGTTGAGAAAAGCATAGTCTGTCAATCAAGAAAAAGGCTTCCAATTGTGTAGCCTGTTAGAATCATTTCATTAATAACATGTGTTTACTACTGGGAGAAGCAGACTCAGTGTGCTAAGATTTTGTTTGTCAGTCAGTCATTGGAACCCCACTGTTAATCGCATACAATGGTTTGTGGTTATGCCACAATTTAACCCAGGTTTAAAAATACAAACTAGAGCCTTGGTGGTCTGCTGAGAGCAGTGAGTGGAGCAAAGGTATTGGTTGAACCTGCCTTGTGGGCTGCTGGCTTGGAGTACTGTACGAGCTAATCAAATTTATTAACTCGAGCCATGACCAGTATGCACACACGGGTGAGTGTGGGTGGGTGCACCCAGGTTAGGCTACATTTTGGCTGCGTTCTGCACGGAGGAGGAAAAGCAAGGCTTTGGCTTCCCTTCCACAAAGACAAATTGGAACCAGATATCAACTAGATTTTGGGATCTCTGGCAGTCTAATAAGGAGAAGGTATTTTTTTTGTTGTTGTTGTTATTGTGGCTTTTATTTACTGATGTAGGGAATGGCTTAGAAAAAAACTGAGGGATATGCAAAACGGAATGCCGGTGGCATTTGATGCATGTGTGTATCATTGCTAAATTGCCCCCAGCATGCCATTTTAATGGCAATATTGCAGGCACAATCCCTGACTTCACAATAATGAGGTCGGAGTGTGGTTGCCAGAAAAGGGAGAGGCATTTGGCTACTTAAGAAAAAGAATACTGGAGAGGCAGTTGTGTATCTTTATATGAATCTTGACCTTCTGGCAGAGGTAGGAAGAGACAAAGTGACTAAACCATCTTTCTTAATTACAGCTAGAATATGGTAAGTGAAAATTCCTGTTTACCACAGCACTGTAGAAAGTATCATTCATAAACTGCAGGACTTGTAATACTCTGAGAAGAATATATTGCTCTCCAGAGAAAATTATATACATTTCTCCACATTACAGCCCAAGAGATTTTGTAGGAACTTCTTCCAGATTTAGAACAATGTAAATGGTATTTTTAAACAGCAATGTTAGGATAAAGTCAGTTCCATACATTCTTATTCAAATAAAACAGCATTAGCCTCAATTCTTTTATTCTATATAAAGATTTCATTTATCCCAATCACTGAAATTATAACTGGCAGAATTACTGTAGTTTTGAAATGCCTGAGTAGGTTCATTCATGAAGGCAGTGAGAAATGTATACTTGTTTTAAATTTGTATAGGTTTGTTTTTTCACATTTCTGACTAAAACACATTAACCCCTCACCGCTAAGTTTTCTTACTAAGATATTCAGTTAAGTGGATTGAGATTTGCTGAAGGTACTTATACTGGTGGAAACATTAAGCTTGAAAATTCGTGTAATATTCAGGGCAACATTGGGTTTAACTCTAACTAGTAGCAAGTTGAGACCATCCTTAGCTCATCCGGTCATATTCTACAGAGAATCCTTCCCTTTTGGCCTCCTGCCCCATCTCTACCACTCACAATGTACTCCACAAGATCCTATTTTTCTGGTTTTATGGGAGCTAGAGGGGAGCTTTGGAACTGCACAGCATCTGGGACTGCTTAAACTGTGGCAAGGAAGCAGAAGACAAGTGCTAATAAGAGGTGAAGAGGTGAAGACTGAAACATCCTTATACCCAATCATAAATCAGCACCTCCTATAACTATTAAAGTCAGTGGGAATATCGTATGTGGTGGCCTTTGGGATAAGACGACCATAAACATCTCCTCCCTCCCAATAACAGTGAATTATTGTTTTAAAAAGTCTGACTCTTGGAGCTTATTTGCATTTTGTCTGAATTACATCTATCTGAATGTCCTTTCCATGGGTATTTAACTGATTTTTCTGTGTTGTGATGATGATGTTTCCAGTTCAGTGGCAATACGCAGGTTAATTTCAGACTTTTAAGTATTTCTGAAAGAAAGTTTTTAGCAAAATGGAGAAGAAATTTAAACAGGTTAATTTCTTTTAGAGATGTAATGCTACTTACATGTCCTACTCTATCTTCAGTGTTTAAATTAGGCTCACGATGGCCTAGCCTGGCATGATGACTGAGACATTGTAGTGGCAACTCGAAGTAAGAAGTCAATCAAACTTTAGCATATCCTGATGGTTAGGCAACATCACTAGTGCAGGGTGATAGGGGTGACATGCAGAGAAATTCTGTCACCAGAGTTAGCAATGGTCCTTAGATATGGTGAGCCTTTATTCATCAGTTCTTGAATAAAAGCCCCACAGCTGAAAACAGATGTCTTGCCAGTGAGCAATGTACAGGATCTCTGGTACCCATTCCATCAGGGTCGTTCATTCTTTCCATAACATATGTTGACCATTCCTTTCCTTCTCTTGTAAACAGTATTGAACCAGGAGTGAGGCAGTGCCTTGTAAGCAACTGCAGCTGATGTCAAATTTAGGAATTTTTTATATTTTAGATCCCATGTACCTCTGTCCAGTCATGGAATTCCCTTTTTCAGGATCTAACCTGTGAGATGTTCTAAACAAAGAAGGGAGAGAAGTTGACAAACAGTTGACAAAAAGAAAGAAGAGAAAGATCATATAGGCTTAGCCAGACTTGGAAAAATGTGGATGTATTAATCACCACTACCCTTGACACTTGAGCTGTATCCATACTGCAGAAAAACACAGTCTTAACTTGGGCTGACTGAGTGAGCTGAACAAAACCATGAAAATAACAAAAACCAACCAACAAAGATCAAACAAAGCAGAGAAATATTTCAACCAAATGAACATCTCAAGTTCAGCCCTGATCACTTTATAGGCTCTAAGTTTTTGGCAGTCTGTCTTATGGTCTGAAATCTGTCATCTATGAGTTTGCATTTTTCAGCAATTTAGGTTTTTCCTTTTTTTCGTATGTTCACTTTTTTTTAGAAAAAAAATCAAAATAATGCTTAGTGACTGCAAATGTCTTAAGTTTGCACATTGTTAACACTTTGAAAATCACATGTTGACAATGTGTACCTCTGAAAGATGCAAATGAGTGGCTGCTTAGCCTCAGTTAAGTTGTAGCTGCAGACAAGGCTAAAACATGTTCACTTACATGGTAGAATTGTGGTGAGTCGGTACTCTGTGCATATCGTCTTACTCTGCACATGTAGAGCACAGGCTCAACTTCACACATTTTTGTCCCCTCTTGATAGGTTTTATTCTCATCTGCACAGATGTGTCCTTTAGAATGTTTGATAGGAGGAAACAATGTTGATTAGAAGATATTAAGTGGCTCTGTTGCAGATCATACTTCTTGGGGGGGGATGTTTATGTTTGAGAAGCTGAGCACATCTCCACTGTCCACCGTCACAGAAAATTAATTCTCTTAATTGTGTGTCATAACTTGCCATTTGATAGTGCTAGATGAAAAAACATCAAGTATGAGCGGGAAAAGCCTGCATTTCCTTCTTTTCACACTGCCACTGCCCAGAAATCCAAGGAAGGCTGATCTCCACTCAGATGTATGTGCATCTTTTAGAGAGGTAACACAGTTCTGACCATCCTTTCTCCCCTGAGAGGTAAAAAGGATTAAAAATGGTGTGGACTTCTGGCCACACAGCAAGAAGACGGTTCAGGCCATTCAAGTCACTGCTTTAGCACCCTCCTCTACGTGAGAAGTTGCCCAACAAATTTTGGCAAGAAAAGTTGCCACTACAGATTTACCACTTGTTCAAGTCAGCTTTTAGCCTTGTTTCTACCAGCTGCTGCAGAAAATGCTCCAGAGGAATTGTCTGGAAGCTGACCTGGTATACTTACATATGCTGTATATGTGCTTATATATATATATATATACATATATATATATATACATACATTTATATATATACATACATTAATTTTTTTTTACACACACACATACATATGTATGTAGAAAGCTAAATGGAGAACTTTTGCATAAATTCTAGGCAGTTAGCAGCTGTCACACTCTCATTCTAATGTGACTGTGAATAACATAAACGCTTCTAATCTTTCTAATATCTTTTGCCAAACACAAAACAAACAACGTATTTCAGGTTGCCAAGTAAAAGAAAAGAGAGTGAAGTCCCTTGGCTGAAAGACATATCAAAGCAAATATATTTAGTTGGTTCTTAAGTGAAATTTTGTTTGGGGGATGGCAAATATAGTTCTCTGTGCTGTTACACTCAGTGTAAACAGGAGTTTGGGTTTGGTTTCTGTGCTCCCCCCCTCCCCCATTTGATCTTTAGATTAGTCTGTAGTTTTGCACATTGTATTAATTTTGTAATTAGCATTTCTAGGAAAAGAGCAGAATGTACAGAATTTGGGTTCTATCTCTATAAAAACTATGGGTCAAGGAAGTCATTCTCCCAAAGCTGTGAATTTCTGTTTATGTGAATAAGAAAAAAAAAAGGAAGTTTATCAGAAAAAGTCTGATGCAAAAAATAGTTACCAAAACTGCAGGGACAGATTTTGACATGGCACTAGTACAAAAGATACAGGTTCCTGTTGAAACATCATTCAATTGAAGGTGGCCTAAGTTCAGGGCATCAGGAGCAGCTAACACTGTGTTTTTCTTTCACATTTGATGTCATTGCCCATTCTGAGTTTCAAGCTTTGAATTTTAGAGGCAGAGAGGAACACTGGCAAAAAATTCCCAATTGTTTTATAAATAATCCATATTGGTTTTACGTTATTCATCCATCCTGCATTTCCCCAGGAGCATTCTTATGTAAGAAGGTGTGTTCAGAGAGTGGGCAAAGGGGCTCTGAAACTCAGCCAGGTGTGGAACGACAAAAAAATACAGGGTCGATATTATTTGAGCCATTTTTGCTGCTTTGAATGTTCTGCAGTTCAAGGCTCAGATCTACATCTGTCACAGAATTTAGCACTATATATATTTTTATATCAATTTACTCATGCGAATTGGATGAATGAGGAATTTGGAATACAAAGGGAGTGAGGGAATCTGGCAATGAGACATCTGAGTCGGGTTAGTAGAGCAACACACGGATGTACATAAGTGCCTGCCAGCTTTCATTTTCTGATTATTTCAATCTATTGTAAGTAACAGAACTTTCCTGACTTGGGATTTATGGCCATGCACCCATGAAGGGTTCTTCACCTCTAAATGCCATTTTCAGCTCACCTCTAGGGCAGGCATCCTGAATGCCTGGGAAGGGCAGGCTGGTGCACTACTGAAGGGTTTGTGCTTTGATTAAAGAGAACCAGCACACTCATCTAATTTTACCTCTTTGGCCTTTAAATTGCTAATGTGTCCCTGTTCTGTTTAACATGGAGAGAAATCACAAGGCAGTTAGTCGCCACAGAGATATGGCACATGTAAGTGAGACCTGCCAAGGCTTTTGAATGTAAGAAGTTCACTTTTATTGGAGATTCATAAATGTTTTGCACCAATACAATGACTAAGATATGTTAAAGTATGTGTCAGGGGTAAATTGCTTACATACCATTCTGGTTTTGCTCTGACTGCCTTTACCTTCTGTCAAAACAACTTGCTATAGGTAGAAAGGTGGTTCCATGCTGGCCCTATAGCCCAGTCTGTAGGGATTTGCACACACAGAGCAATGTTTGACTAATAATTCTAATTTATAAACCATCAACAATCCTAAAAACAGATTAGCCAGCAAGGACTTTTTGTGACAAATACCGTGGCACTTTTCCATACCGAACCACATAAAAAGACTCTGGGTCAGAAAAATGCATTCATTTAGGATCAAGTCTAGCAAAAGTCCCACGATTGCCAATGGAACAAGAATAACACCCCTGTTGCCAGACTTTTCCTAGGCAGTGGGTGGCCATGGATAGAGTGCTGTCCCTTCCCCCACCAACATAGTCTCTGTGTTACAAGTTGATTTCTGTTGAAGTCCAGCAACTACACAGTCTCAGGGTAGCTGGCTACCAGCCTGAGCTTGCATTCCTGCCTGGACTGCAGGGGCTCTGACAGCAAAGGTAACCGTCATGGTTAACTTCACCCCTGGTATGGCACAGGCCTGGTGGAAAACCCCAACAGCTCTGGAATTGCACGCTGAGGTTCAGGAACAAAGCACACAGGGAGTTCTAAACTGCCTCTGTCACCTCGCTGGCACTGCTGTGTGCTCAGATCTCAAGATTAAGCAATTTATTTGTGCCAGGATTTAGCCTGAGTTACACAGCAAGCCAGAGCTCTTGAGAAACACGAGCAGCCAGGTTCCTCTGAGCCAGTGTGGCAATGGGTGCAGCCTCTTCTCTTTGAGCATAGGTCCGGACCTGGGTGAGAGGAACTTCTTGCAGCTATAGAGAGAACCCCAAATGCCCAAGTGAACTCCCTTGTCCTGCAAGGTCAGCACAAAGCAGGTAGAGCAAGGCTGTAAGGACTTGAGAAACACATTGATCCTGTCAAACCAGTGAGGGTTTCAGCTGCTTAGAGAAAAGGATCAGAAAACTGATGCACTTGGCCCATCTGTTGGGTTCACCAACCCGAACGTATATTCTACTCCTCAGAATGCTGGTTTCCAGCTGATCAGAGCTTTCTCACCAAGAAGACATTTTTAGGGGGAAGAAACAAAGTGCAAAACAACAAAACAACTGAATAATTGAAACAGAAACATAATTTTGGAAGATGATGAAAGTTAAGAAAATGGGAAGGGACCAGAGGGATAAAATATTATATTTGCTAGTTGCAATATTTAATTCCTCTAGTTACAGAACTCTATGATGGGTGGATGAAGGTAAATGAGACTTGTTTACAGTAGATTTATGTAAATACAGAAGAGCTTTTCCAGGACCTACATATATCCACCAAATATGAAAACTGTAGTAAATTATTACAGTAAAAGTGTCAGATGCTTCCCTGAGATCGGCAAGAAAAACACCTTGGTTCTTCCAACCCAGCTACATAGCCAGTCTCATGTGCTACTACCCTTACCCTCTGCTGAGACCCACATCCACAAAGGCATGAGATGAGCTTGGTAGCATACCCTGAATATCAACATTCCTGGTTGTTTAGCATTAAAGGGGAAATTGAAGGCCCGCTCTCATGCCAACTTCTGTCTTTTATATGCATATTCGTAAAATACATGCTGCAGTTCAGTGATGACTTTTCAGTCAAACTAATTCAGACTTTTGCCAAAAGGGTTGGTCCCACCTGTCCCTTCCTGTGTGTGCTGTCTTGTGTCAGCACCAGCATTTGTGTCTGTAGAACACACACTTCCTCAAATATTCCTCAAATACAGGGTACAGGCAATGGAGAACTGATCCCTGTGAAAGCTCTACCTCTGCAGAGCTGTATCTCATAACCCAGTGTCTAACGTTCTTCACTGGTTCCAGCCTTTTATGAGTGCACTAAGTAAAAGAAATAACCTTTTTTTAGGTAAGTCCAGTTCAGACTTACTGGATAAATCCTGTGGGCAGTAAAAACCATATCTGAATGTACTGATGCTGTGTTGCACGGATTGGTTGCCCAAAAGAAGCAGAAGGCAATTAGATTTGCCCCATGGTGAATTCCCCATGCAAGCCCAGTTCTCAGCTATTGCTGGTGCTTTGTTCTTCCTGTGTGTGTTGGTCCTGGTGTGAGGGATACCTTGGGCTGGGTATAGGCATAGGAGTACAGTAGTTGTGCCATGTTATGCTCTGCTTACACTCAGCTCACATTTGCTGTGGGCTGCTGAGAGATGGGGGAGGAGAAGAGAAGGGAAAAAAGCCCATGAGCAGAAGCTGCAGGAGCTCACAAGAAAAGACCCTCCTCAAAGTTCTGTGTCCCAGATCTGATGCCTGATTCACAAAGCTTCACAAAACCCCTTGATACTCCTCCCTGCTGAGCTGAGCTGTCTTCCCTGCGTACCTTTGATCATAAGTTGTGTGTTAACTTATATATTGCAGTTTTCTGGGTTTGTGTCTTGCTCATACAAGGATATATAAGATGTGGGCTGGATTCACATGTGCTCTCACATTCCTTCCAGAAGAATGTAGAAAAATCAGAATGCAGCCAGGAGTCTCCATCTAGTTTGATTTTTCTTTTCTTTAACCCTATCTAGGAGTTGCTACACGTAGGGTATTGTAGGCCAAAGTTTACAGCACTGCATTTAACTGCACCTTTCACACAGCTCGTAAACCAGATTTCCAATAGCTGTAATTTTAAATTTCTCTCCTTGGATGCACTGGAAAATGTGACTTGCATGCTTTTCTGTATGTTTACAGCATCATAAATAACACACAGATCTGAAGTGTTTTAAGTACATCAACATGCTATTTTAAACAAAGTAGTGAAAGTATGTAGCATATAGTGTCCAGTTATTTTAATTTATTTCAAGATTCCTCCTGCCTGCCTGATATTTTTTATCTTTGTATCATTCAAGACTTCTTTATGTGCTGCACCTCAAAGTAAAAGGAGTTCAAAGTTAGATGCAACCTGGGTAGAGAAAGCAAGTGTGCAAAAAGCCTGTGTGGTATTGCTACTTACTGCAAGTTTTAGGATTTATAGAGTTTCAATAGACTTTTCACCAATATTTCAATCTGTGATAGGTTTAATATCCAAAATCTTTTGAAATCTTTTGACAAAACAATCCTTGAGTTGATATTTGACATGATAATAACTTTCAATGAACCAAGAAGACATTCTGTTGGTAGAATTGTTTGATTATAGTCAGTCTCCATAACTGCAGCACTATGTTTATTACACATTATATGTTTATTACACTGAACAAATCCAACACTTTCGTAAAATGAATCATCACTAAAAAACCTGCTTCTTTTTTAGGATTTTAATAGTAGCATGCATTATATAAATAACTGATAGAGTATATAAACTTGATGGTTGTTAAATTTAGCTATGATCTGACACAAATATTTTAAGCAAATTTTCATCTTTTAGAGGTTAAAATCTGGATATATTTTCTCTAAGGGAATAGCTGTGCTCAAGCA
Source organism: Corvus kubaryi (assembly GCF_017639235.1). NCBI lineage: Eukaryota > Metazoa > Chordata > Aves > Passeriformes > Corvidae > Corvus > Corvus kubaryi. The sequence goes on along the minus strand of NW_024582059.1, from coordinate 16,868,894 downwards.
TAGATTTCTAAGCATTTCTGACCCTCTTCACATCCAAGAGGATTTTGGAGGTTTTCTTGTCATAAGTGTCACTCATAGAAATGGAAAGCGCTGAATGTATTAAAAGATGGTGATGTCTCTTGGTCAAAAAATGCAACTGATGTTCTTGAACGTTCTGCTTCAGTGAACCCCTCACACACCACACATGGAACCAGTAAAGGAGCACTGTTTCTTCCTTGAAATGGGCCATGCTATTTCGTTTGAAACAACATGTGTTTCTGCTGGGTGTTCTGTGGTTCTGTCTCAACAACATTACTCAGAGCTCAAATACATCAGATATCAGCCAAGTAGCTCTCAAATATCAGAGGGATGAATAAATCATATTTTCAAGAAACACCCATCCCTTTCAAATAGATAGACAGCTATACATCTGAGACATAACTTGCTTGAAAGAAATAATTTAATCTCACTCTTCGAAAATTCGAGTTGCCAAAGGATTTCCAGTAACAACTTAAATGAAAGTCACAGGAGAGGGATTGAGGCCACCGTACTACTGGGGACTATAAAAACCAATCCCTTTCCTCGTGTCTGTTCCACTGGTGACCTCTAGTGTCCAAGGACAAGAACAGGTATTCAAAGTTTCTCCAAAGCAGTGCTTTGAGAGAACGTGCAATAAAGCAAGAGTCCTTTTTTTCAATGTTAAAAATTCTAACATGGGCTTTCAGTTCACAGTATTTTAAGTGCAAGATAATAAGATAGAAACTTAGTGTATTAGGGGAAGCAAAATATTTATGCTAATTGTAAGACTAGAAAGCTTTTTATTTGTAAAAATGAATACTGTGCAAGATTATTCACATTTGGACCATCTGTTTCAGGCCTTTGTCTTTTCCCCAGTCTGTGAAAAGGAACCAAACCTACATTGGAAAGGTCGTGCTTCAGCCACCACATACTACTGAGCAGATGACCTTCAAGCATGAGGCCTAAATAGGTAACATTATTATCAACTCACTGGAATTTAGCTGAGAAAATGGGAAGCCTAAGTACCCACTCAAAGACCACAATTGTTCAGAGCTTGATTTTTAGTTATGATTATATTTCTTTTAATGATATTGTGATATTTCTTTTAATGTAGCACACTCTGACGTGAGAGTATGGGAAAGCATAAAGGTAGGAAAATATATCTTAGTTATTTCCTTCACAACAATATTGTCAAATAGACATCAAACTGGAAAGCAGCTCTGAATGTCACTGCTATCCTGTCAGCTATGGAAGTGATGGGCAGTTACAAAGGTCCAGGCATTCCATGTTTCTTGGGCAAAATGCTTTGGTATATCTGACTTCCATGAAGTCCATCTCTGCCTGTGACTCAGATTTTAGGCAATGAGAAATCTTCTTTGGCTAATGTTAACTCAGTGATGTGCAAATAGAAGACAGCTCATGTTTAGCAGTGTTAACAGGAGTGGATTAAACTGTGCTCTGAGAGAAGCATGCTAGACAGAAGTGCTCAAAAATTGTGTATGGAGGAGTTAATAAGTGAATGCATGCATTAATACTTTGCAGATATATATTTTAATGTCACACAGACAGGTGTCCCTCACCAACCCATGTTTCCCACAGCAGAGTCTCAGACATATGGCTCCTTAAAACAATTTAATCATGGTGCAACAACAAAATAAGAGCTCAAGCTGACACCTCCAAGGAGGGACCTCAAACAAAGGAATCCCTGGCGTTTTATATTCCTCAACATTGTACTGATGAAGGAATTGTACCTCCGAGTGCTCTGAAATGTAATCTCTTACAGGAGAGATGGGCAGCTGCTCTCTTCTCCAATTAAAGAGAAGGATGCTGCAATGGATTCTAAATTGAAAGTCCTGGATGAATGAAGGCATTATCCTGCAGCTCTGTGCCAGGAGTCTGTGTCACAGGGAGCTCAGTGTGGCAGTGCTGTCGCTGTTGCAGAACAAACCTTTCCTGTGATATGGTAGCACACAGCTCAGCCTGCAGGCTCTGTAGGTCACCACTCCGACCTGCCTTCATCTCACTTGTCACTGCACAGAAATCTTCTGCAGAGTGCTGGTGTTTCCTCCAGAGATCAAATGCCTAAAGCTCTTTGCTGTTTCAGTTGTTTATTGGGTCTGTCCTGAGAGGGCTAATGGCCTAGGGTCACAGAATTCAGACTTGTAGCTATTGAACATCTCTTGACTAAAAGCATGTGTAGGGATGTGTGAGAGAGAGAAGAGAGTGTGGGGATGGGAAGGAGAGGAGGTGTGTACAGAAGCTGGTCTTCCCTGTAATATAAACCATGCCAAATCCATTTACACATAGAGAGATGTAAGTGCAGTCTTAAAATCTGTGTCTTGGGTGGCAAAGCTGATTACATGACTTCATTCCTGATGTCATTTGATGGCTGTGGGCAATGAACACAAGCCACCTAGCTGCAACCTTTTAAGCTTTCTGCAGCTTATGTAAGAGTAGCTGACTGCATACAAAGTACAGCAAAGCTTCAGAATGGGGAAAATGTTTGTATTTTAATAAAGGCATGGGAAACAGCTGACATCTTAAACATGAGCAGAATACTCTTAAGGTAAACATTTTTACCCTGTTATCCCATTGGCTGTCCAGCAGCAGTCCTCTGGCCAGGATCTGTGAGGTGCCAGTGATCCAAAATGCTGCACACGCTGCCTGAGGAATGCAAGCAGCATTAGTACTCAGGTAGTAAAAGTGTACTACTGGTGTTTAAAAGAGAGCCAAAGCACTGCTCTGGTGGAGGCATCACTGCTCAAGCACCTGGGGGCTCCAAGTACCTTTCTGACAACAGCAGCCTCTTCAGAAGATTCAGAGGGGGTATTTCCTGCCTTTGAGATTGTTTTAGTGGCTCAATCATCCATAGTCTGAGCCAGAAAGAGAGTAAAAATCATAAGATGTCTCATTGTGAGGGTAAGAATGTAAGATCTACTCATTCTAGAACTTTTATATGTTTTCAGTGGGAATCAAATTTTCTTCCAAGCGCAGTTTGACCAAAAAAAAAAAAAAGGCAAGTGAAAGGGAACAATTTTAGGCAGCATAGAAAATGGGTCAGTCAACATTTTCAACTTGCATAAAAACTGTTTCTAAGTATGTTCAAACTGTATTTACTTCCATTAAAATGTATAATTATCCTCCTGCTTGACCAGAAAGATGGAGGTATTTAGTTATATCAAGTAGCAAGGTAAGATTTTGGATAAAATTTCCAGCTTTAAATTTTTAATAATGATTAAAATTTGTATTTTAAATCAGAGTATAGTTCCTGCTCTGCTCCACTATGGCTCAGAGCAATACAGACCCAGTGGTGGCCTCTGAGGACTGGAGTAAGCCCACATGAGCAGCATCCTTTCAGGGGGTCTCTGTCATGTTTTATTCATCTGAATAAATAAGACTACCTAATAATTTGAAACAACAACTTTCAGGCCATCAGGAACTATGTAGACTTGCTAAACTTTGGTTTTATTATTCTATTCCACTGATACAATTGGGGGAAAAAAAAAAAAGGCATAACCCCCCAATTGTGAATAGGTTAAATTTAAGAATGTTGCACCCATCAGAAAAATGAAATGCGTTACTTTCTAAACATTCCTACTAAACATCTGGGAAATCTTAGCCTAAAAACAGTGCAGCAGGCACAATGGAAAATCCGTGAGAGTGATGACAGCTCTGATTTCACATGTATTTATAATCCTGCACTTCGTTTATTTTCTTGGGATTTCTGAATTTGACAGAGACAGATATCTGAAAATAACTGACATACTAGCTGTCAGCCTGTCCTTAAAATGTGTGGTCAATAGATCAAGGGAACTAAAACACAGGGGGCTCAATGTTATTCTCCGTTACAAAATGCAGAGAGGATGAAGCATTTTATAGTTCCTGAGTGAAATGCTCATATGTGAAAAAATAAATAGCTGGCAGTCTCTCACTTCAGCAACTTGTATGTGGTGCTGAAGGCAAACTACTACCTGCAGTCTGTGAAGGAAGGACTTTGCCACTGTAACACAAACATGGAAGCATGAAAATGAGAGCTGTTTGGGGGTTAGATTTTCACCAGGCCTGTGAAGGGTCCTTCCTCAATAAACGGGATCATTTTGTGCAGTAACTGAGATAATTCAATTCAATGTGCAGATCAATCTCCTTTGTTCCTGTAGGCATTAGAGGTAATGCAGAGTTTTGGCAGGTAGGAAAAGCAGGACAGACCTAAATGAAACTAAAGCTGCTTTAAGACAGAAGTTCTGTGTTATACATATCTGCAGGTCCAGTATAAAGAGGACATTTTCTTCAAATTAAACAACATCCCATACCGACTGCTGTGACAGCGAGCTAACATAAAAGGCCAACATGTTACTTTTAACTCAAAAGGCAAAGATAATAAGATTAATATTGAAATTCTCCAAATATGAGGTGGAAGACAGCAGTGATTGCTTGCTATCCACAATACTGAAACTTCTTGTGTGGTGTCAGTAATTCTGCCAAGGTAAGCAGGAAGAGGAATGAACTACTTACCTCCACTTCCTATATCTGCTAGGTGCTGCATAAATTTCTGAGAGAGAACCTACCAGTGAGTGGCTGCAGATCAGACTAGACAAAATTTCTTCCACATGTTACAACCACATTGCTCATTAACCACAGAGATTCAAGAAGTCTGCTCTATTCAGTTATCTCAGTTGTGGGTGATGGCTTTGTGTAACAAGAGCAGTGCACAAAACGCAACTAGGGCTGGGAAAACCTGCCAGAGAAGGATCCTGGCAGCTCGTTCTTCAGAGGGATAAGCCCTGCTTTTCCAAGGAAAATTCAGCAGGACTATTCCTGCAGCACCTCCTTAGTCTTGCCTGGAAAAACAACTGTGTGGGTGTACATTTATATATGTATGAGGACCAGAAAACAAGTGGTAGACTGCAGTGTGTATGACTGAATCTGCAGCAGCAATGATTTTGGGTCACCTTAAATATCTTGTTACAAAGACCTTTGGTTTAGGACATATGCCACTTACTATTTCATAAGTAAATAGAAGCTATCTTGCAAGGAGATCATGAAACATCATACAGTTTTAATGTAATGATTCTTATTTTTCCCTATCATAGTTTTCTATTCATACCACAGCTCCCGACCACATACAATAGTGTAGACATGAAAATTAGTGTGTGTGGCTGTCACATCCCACTCCTAAAAGGAAGGGAGCATCCAACATTCCTAGATGCCACTGGTGGAAAAGGAATGGCAAATTTCAGAGGGTCTGAAAAAACTTAGAAAGTGTTATTAGTAAATTATGCAGAATATTTGCTGTCACTTCAGGAGGTACCTGTATTTGAATGTGTGAGGACAAGAATTCTCACTGCAAGTGAGAATACAGAGTTGAGAGAGATTTGAGAAGGGTTCCAGATATTTAGACAACTTCCTGGAGAGAACTGGGATCTTTCTGAATTTTGCAGTTTCAGAAAACTTGTTTATAGGTGTCTTTCTGAATTTTCTCTCCTACTTCCACTTTGTTTCATAAATCAGTGTTGTTTGTCTTACAGTGCACCTATTGCTGGTGTGGCACTTTGTAAAATTAGAAGACTGGATTCACTCTGGCATTCTTGCTAGCAATGGCAATGACAGCAGGTTTCAGAAATGCAGAATATGGCAACCAGGGTAGGGAATTCCAGAGTATTCTCTGAGGGCTCTTCAAACTTGTCTCTTGCATGAATACTTTTTTTTTGTGTGTGTACACAGGAGATGCATGAAGATATTAATTTCTTACTCCAGTGAAAACGTTGGTAAGAAGGCAGAGAAAACATAATTGTTACTGGAGATAGTCTTCAAAGAAAATCTAAGAAGAAAATGTCTGTTACACAAGCAGTCTTTGGGAGAAAGCCTTTGAAAAAAAAGGGATGCACAATTAAAGTGGTTTCTTATGCTGGTTAGCAATGGACTTGGAAGGCAGAAAACATTGTACCAGTGTTTCTCACTGCAAAAGTCTGCTGTAGCCTGATAAATGTTCCGAGTAAAAGATAAGGGTGTGCACTGAAAAAGAGCTGTTAATGACACATTGCTGCAAGCATTATGCTGTCTGGTGGAATGGAGATATTTGTCCAAATGCTTGTTATTCCTGCTTGCTTGTCACTCCTGAAAGTCCAGCTGGTACCTTTTTCGTGGGTCCAGGGAGACACAAGTATTCCCTGTTGTACTGCTGTATACCTCAAAAGAAATCGTCTCAGCAGAGAAGAGGGGGCAGCAGGAGGAATTTTGGCAGCAGGATGATAGTTTGCCAAGCATATTCCTTTTTCTTGACAAATTTGTTTCTTTTAAATTCAAATTATCAGTAGTCAACTCAGCATATTCTATGGTATACCCTCTGATGAAGTTCATACCTCTGTCAACCCATCTGGAACACTGACCATCAATTTTGAGATGGACTTGGGAAGCAGCTGTGGAAGGCATAATACTGTTTCTTTAAATAATCCTAAATATCTAGGTGTGTGAATAGTCATTACACTTTACAGGCTGGTGCTGGTTTTGCTTTGAATGCTTCACTTTATGGTGCACTAAATATTTGTGAATATTTGTGACTGTATCTGTGACCAGTGCCAAAGAAAATGCTTGGCTTTTGCGATCAATAGGCATTTCACTTCTGTGTGTCCAGGCTTTTCCATCTGGATGCATTTTCCACACTTACCAAGAGCTTTGAGACCTACACAGTCTCTCTGTAGGTGTGGCATATGAGAATATCCTCATCAAAACTGCAGTATTTTGGTGAATGAGCAGTTTAGAACTTGTTTTACATATGAGTGGGGCTTGCCGTTCACCTGTTGGTCTCATAATTCCTGTGCTCCCTGCACACTTGGTGAAGTGAAAAAATTCTTTTCAGCAGATCCCGAACTGCTGGAGTCACACAGCCCATTTGGCATCCCAGACCTTGGAACAGCTGTCTCAGGAACCAGTCTGATTCAGCCAATAAGCAGCACAGAAGAATGATAAGCGCAGCAGGGGCAGGCTTTTGAGGTCTGTGGCTTTTGTGGGTAACACCCCCAATTTCTTTGCTGTGGGGACAGAGACCTGGGGATTTTTCCCTGGTGCTTTTGCCCTGTTCTAGACAAAAAAACAAAAAATGAAGATGATTAAGGCAATGCCTATGTTCATTCTGGTGTTTACAGGTGAGTGAACATTTCTTTATATTTTTTCTCAGCCAATACTTCCTCTTCAATATTTGTAATTACTTCTTGAAAATATTCCTAAGTACATTCTAAGTGTTAATTCATGTCTTGATCTGTAAGTACAATCACTGAAAGTGTTTTTTCTGTGCATTATCATATTGTACCACATGAATGATTACTTTAGTTACATCCCTATCAGTAAATTAAGCTTAATCAGTAAACGAATGCTTAAAAAGCACAGTTATTCTGCCATGCAATTATCTGTGGCACTCCTAATAATAAATCTTCAGGAATTATTTAGGTTGTATTTTAAGAAATCCTCTGCAGGTACAGGAAGACAAAATGGCCAGTATAAAAGGTAAGACTTGTTGCAACATTAGTCATCTTAGACTCATTAATGAATGACAAAAATAAATGTTAATATCGGTTATGATCAATATCCTAACAATCAACAATAAAACTAGAGAAATGACACCACCTACAGCTCATCCCTTTTTATTTGTCTGCACTGCTGGTTACAGGTACAGTGGCAGTATCTCAGTGATGCTGCAAGGAAACAAAAGAATTGAATTATTTCGAGCCTTTTAACAATAAGCACCAGGCTTTCCCACCTGCCCTACAAAGACTTTGTAGATTTGCTGATTAGAAGTGAGAATGGCTGGGATCTCCCTCTGCAATTTTCATGAACTTCCCAACTGCACCATTTGCACAATTAGGACTGTCAGGACCCCTTGTATCAGTTATGTCTAATGAAAGCGTTTACGTTTGATACTCAGAATTTGTGTCTGAATGTTGCATTAGAGAGACCTTACATAATCTGAGTAAAGTATTAGGCAATAATGAAAGGGGTTTATACTTGTCTGTTAGAATTTGTGACTAATTTTATCCGTTTCATACATTTCCACCAGAACACTCTTGCTTGTGAAAAAGAAGAAAATAGGCTTTGTCTGGTGCAAAGACATAAAGCACTTTCTTCTTTACACCTCTAAAGCAATAGAGGGAGAATTTAAGAAGGTGGAAAGAGGTGGAGGGGATTGGCTAATGGACTTTCTTATCGTGAAGGTACATGTGTTCTGAAACAAGCCTGCCTGAGAATTTATGCTGTCCCTCTTCTAAGGAGTTCATGGAAATATGCATACCACCCCTCTCTGCTGAGCTGTGCCCTGCTTGGCAGAGACCTATGAAAGCTTCAAAGTGACAAAGCAAGTTTCTCTCCTAAGCCTGGAGTAACCTTAATGCATTGCTAACAAGTGCTGCACATTCTCAGAGAGAGGCAGCATCTGCCCATAAGTACTGTTGGGTGCATGTTTGTTCTCTTCCAGAGAAACTGTGGATGGATGTTATGTCCAGAGGGGATGTTATAATTCTAGGAGGCACTTTGCAGACAGCAAATCTCAGGGGAGACCAGAATTAAATAAGTTGTTTGATGATGCTGAATTTTTTTAACTTATGTGTCCAAGAATCTCCCAGGGCACAGCTTTGCCGCCCTGTGATGTTTCAGAGTCCATGTGGAATTTCCTGGAGCTTCTGCTTCTACAGAGGAGGTTTTGTTTTAGTTTGTTTTTTTATGTCACAACTGTGGCTGTAAAAAAGACTCCCTTAATGCTCCAATAACTTATAAAAGGCTATAGTTTTCCTCTCTTCCTGTCATTAACAAAAAGTTCAGGAAAAGTATCTTTCACCCCTCCCCAATTCTTTTTCATCAGTTTGCAATAGAAATGGAGAAGTAATGTGAAAGAAAGGGTGTTAATTATATTTGCTAACTAAAGCAAGCAAATGAGTGTCATCATCTCCATCGATGTGGTTGCTTCCCATTTGAGAAGCATATAGGGAAAGAGGAAAAGTGAGAATGAGGATGAATATATCAATAAAGGCCCCAGGTGAACTGAGCTGCCATATCCTATCAACCCCCATCAAAACAAATGAAAATGGGTTTGCTAATTATCACAGAGTGTCCAAATCTAGTAAAAGCTCTGCTACTGTTCCCTTATGGATTTCATTTTCTTACTCCAGAGCAAGGAAACAATATCTGAGAATAACATCTGTGATTTTTTTTTTTTTCCCAAAGCTTAGTAAATGGCAGTGAGGGGAGTTTTTCCAAACTTTTTCTGAGAAACATCTTAACAATTTCAACTGAAATGTTCATGCAAAAAAATGGATGAAGGGAAACATTCCAAATGTAAAACAGCAGGCAAGATTGTCCAAATTATGAGCTTTTGAATCTTATAACTGAAATTATCAAACAACCTTAAGAGTACATGGTATGGTGTACTCCAGCAATAATTTAATGAAATTTTTAAATTTTAGGATATCTTTGTAACGCTCAGGATGCATCAACAACTGCAAACCATGCAGGCTACGCAGAAACAACAGGTGGTTTATCACCTCCTTGGGTAGGTGGTAAATATAACCAAAGTTCTTCACCAAGTTCTGCACCAGAAACAGAGGATCCAGAGGATCATGTTCCAGGTCTGTTTTTTAAGTTGTTGCTTCCTTCAAGTCCTGAGTCAGTTCTTCCCTCAAGTGGGCACACCTGAGTCTTGTGAATGCCTTGTTGCACTTTTCCGCTGTTGTTTTCCACACAATGACTCTCCTTAGAAGAATTGTGAGCACAAACCAATTTAGCAGCAATATGTGATTGATTTAAACAGGTTTCCACCTGTTTCTACAGAGGTGGAAGCTGGAGCACAAAGAATATTTCAGACATCTCAAATAATACAGCCTAAGTAATTCTCTGTAAAGGGGCAGGAAATGCATCATTTAATATAAAATCAGGCACTTTCCATGATCAGTGGGTAGCTTCATATTCTGTGCCAAGAGAAGACAACTAATGAGGAAGATAACAGCAGAAAAGGTCCCCCCGACCTGTGAAGTGTCTTGATTGTTTCTGTGACACCTCTCTGTGCAGCACATGCCTCTGTGTGTGTCTCAAATGCCACCCTGCTCCTGCTGGGCTTTCTGGAGGCTTTCTGCTTTCTCAAGCCCCACATCTTCTCTTAACAGCTGCAGGCTGCATGAAGCTTCGTACGTGCAGGCTCAGAACACTAATGCTTTCTCAAATCCTGCATTTGTGGGGCTTTGGGTGGTGGTGGTGGTGGTCTCCACTAGCAGCTGCTAGGGCAGTGTTAGCAACTGAAGTGTCAGGGATTTCACCTGCCCTCCCTATTTCCTCCCCTTGTAGTCTCTTATACTGTGTCTTATACTGAGGTAGGGAAAGCAGCTTTAACTTCACTACACATGGCTGTGCAGTTTTCTCAAGTTTCTAATTTTTATTTTTTCCCTTTTGGCAGGAAGAAGTCTGCCAACTCTAGTAGGTAGGTTGACAACTTCAAGATATGTACTTAAATGATTTTTTCTTTACCTAAGTTTTGAATTTTTAACTTCTTTTACTGCAAGTGGTCATGGAGTACAAAACCTGTGTATGGACTTGCTGAAAAACTCTGTTTTCATATAATAGTATTTAAGACACCACTTAATTGCAAGTCATGGTATTTCTCTGGTGATTTGTTTAATGAGGGTATCACTCTACTAGACTAAACCATAGTAATTTGCTTTCTTATTATTATAATTAGTATTTGGGCCTTTTCCTTTTAACAAGATCTGTAACACAAATATTAATTTTGTGATCAGCAGTAACTGTTGCTCACAAAAAAAAAAAAAATTAATTATAGCACATATTTGCACTGCCAAAAAAAAAAAAGTACTGTAGTGATCTGTGACATGATTGGCTTATTTCTGTACAAACCCAGACCTGAATGAGATTTGTGTTTGTAGGAAAAATCAAGACCTATATTTTAGTGTCACATATAACTATTTTATGCTGTATAATTACCCACCAAAAAATGTAGGTATTAATTTTTTCCTTGTCTTAATGGCTTTAGAGTCATGGTTACCTTTCTTTTTGCTCTTCTAGTGGCAGGAGTCAGCATTGCCCTTGTGTTGCTTTTTGTTCTTATAGTTGCTGCTTTTTGGTATGCATGGAAAAAATCACAGGTAAGTCCAAGTCTTTTTCTTTGGATATTTGTTACTGTTTGTATCTGTGTATGTTATAGAACATGAAGTTTCAGCTTCCCACTTTTCACTCAGACTTCTGATGTTCATTTGCACTGTAGTTGCTTTTCTACTGGGAGGGGAGTTTTTGGCACTGTATGGCATTCTTAAGTTTAGGCAGCTTATAACTGAAATTTAATTTACCTCAGCTTAACTCCCTTCTGGGATAGGACCTGCTCACATTTTTGTAGGAATGGTTTCTGGTTTACAGTTTTTTTCATAAAAGGTCCTGCATCAGCAATGACAATTGAAGTGTTCAAGTGAGTTTTATCTGTCTGAATTACTTTAGATCCTGTAATTATTTATCATGATTTATGCTATAATAACTTGTCACAGACAGTCTTATCTGTGATGAGTTAATATTGATAAAAATTAAAATATTAGGTAACTTATGTAATAATAAGAATAAATGCAGTAACACTATAGAAACAGATATGCAAAAATAGTCTGTTACTGAAACAATTTAATAATAAGGAAAAATATCGGGAGAACTTATATTATACTGACATTATTGGTTTTGCATTTGTGTAGCTCAGGTGCACGCTGCAGCCATAATAATGTATTTGTGTTTCTTTCACAGGAGGGTTCAATTGTAATCAATCCTATCCCCTACGGTGAGGCTGGAGTGTCCTTAAGAGCCCTCCCGGTGCCTGAGAACTAACAGGAGTGGCCTTTTGAGAGAGCAGTGCAGTGACAGCAGGAGAGCTGCTGTGTGACCCTCTGGGAGGAAAGAAAAGCCCTCTCCATTGCAGATAGTTAAACAGCACTCTCAAAAGAGCTGTATCTGCAAAATAGTTACATTCTTGAAGTTATAAATGTCCTCTTTAGGGAAAATGCCACACTTAAACTATTTTCTAATAAATTACCCCTGCACAGAAACACCACCACTGTTGAGACTAGCTGGAATGGCCACTGTTTGTGCTTGTATACCTGTGAACTACCTATTGGAAATGGCTCCTGGAAAGTTTTCTCGTCCAAAATCTGGCTTGGGCCACAACTAGTTTACCAGCATAAACAGTGCTATTCCAGTGCCTGGGAGTTTCCTAGGCATTGGTTCATTTACTAGGCTAGCTATTGTGATTGTTTTCATTTACACTTAATTTAAAATTACACAGTTGGTACACCCACCCACTCATGATCAAAGATGACCACTGCAAATCTTTGCTTGCTCCTTGTGCTGCTCAGGGGAAGAAGTAGTGGAAGAATGACAGTATCATCCAATAAAATTCAGGTTTCCAGTCTTAACTGATTCTTAAATTTAAAATCGGTTTAATAATAATCAAGTGCCACTCTTCCACTATTTCTTCCCATGACTGAGTAGCACTAACTGGTGCCAGGTGCTCTCAGCAGCCAGGGAGTGCTCTGGGGCTCTGGCTGTGCAGGAGCTTGGGAATCTGGGGCCCAGGAGACATGCAGACACACAAAGGGCTGCCCTGCCAGAACATGGTACAGACAAGAGGAGCAGAGAGGTAAGGGGATTTTCTGAGATGACTCCATCAGAATACTCTTGTGTGAGCTTTGACAAGTGACATTTATTCCTGAGACTGAGCTCCTGGTCTGCAGGGCAAGACCAGTAGTATGTCCCCAGCTTGTATTTATCTGTGAAGATAAATATATTTAAAAGCATGCAGTGTGTAAGTCCCACAGCAGTGCAGCTACCCTGAGAGCTGTAAATTTGCAGGAAGACACAGATTCTGGTTTTTGTAAATCTTCTCAAACCAGTATTACTTTTCCCCATGTCAGCTTTCAGTTTCAGGTGCCAACTGACATTCTCTACAAATAGAGACAATTTCTTCATTAAAGCCAAAAAAAGATTTTCAGATGACTTTTGTGAAACAAAACACAAAGGAATATTTGAAAGGTCATCACTTTTTCCATTGGCTCCGTAGATAACAATATCTTTTTCATTTCTGTTCGCTTACTCTGAGTTTAAGAATGAGGTAATTGTATGAATTATATGTGTAGCAATATTATTTAGGGTGGGAGAGTTGGGCTAAATCTGCTTCCTATATGGTGGGGTTTTTTTTAATGTGGATCTTCTGTTTTTCCTTCATTTAATAGAAATTTAGTAAGTACTTAAATGCTTTTTTAGATATTGCATCAAGAGTGCCCTGGGCAACAAACAGTATTATTTGAATGCAGGGGAAATAAGAATAACAAATATTTGCAAGGAATAATTCATATAAACTATGTTTACAGTACTTTGTAATTGATGTTTGCAAGCCTCTTCTTTGTGAATAACTTTGCTTTTGAAAATGCTTTTGGACTGGTTGTATTTTTTTTCTGAGCTTTTACAGAACTTGTGTGCTAGAAATAGTACTTAGTAGGTGTTATTTGGTGTTCATGTTTGGTTATTGCACTGTTTAAGATGTTTGTGATTGCTGAAAAAGTATTCCTCTACCTTGGCTGGCCAGTCCCAGAGGAGTAGATGCTGAGTACTTAGCAGATAAACTACCTGTGAGCTTGCAATTACTTGCATCAATAAAGCCTGAGCAACACCTGGGCTGACACAGGTGCTCACAGAGTCGGGGGATTTTTGGCCCACAGTCCTGCAGTTCCCTGCCTGCCAAGGAGGGGAGCAGCTCATGGGAATGATGGAGCCATGGGGGAGAGGGCAGTCCCAGCTTTCTGGGAAACAGGGGAGATGGTGTTGCAAAAGCATGTTCAGGCAAGGCAACAGAAAACTTGAAAGAACCATGTTCTGCAGCTCTGATCGGAAATGAGACAGGAAATAAATGGAAAGGGAGAAGCGTGTGGAAATCAGGGAAGCCCTGATGAGCAGAAGCTGGGGATACGAAAGTCAGACCAGCAACCCCTCCTACCTGTGGTTCAAAGGTCCTCGCATTCATATGCACATTTTTAGTTTATTTATATATTTTTATAGTTTATTTTTATAGTTTATTCATGCTTCTTTTCCACTATAGGAAAGATGAGTAGGAATTGCCTCAATTTGAAGGAAATGAGTTTTATGTCATTTAGAGTTAAGTCTTTTTGTGTACAAGAAGAGAAAACCAAACTACCCAAAGCGGTGTTGGAACCTTGCTAACTGGAGATTACTTTTAAAAACAGATTACCCAAATTACCCTTATTACCAGCACAGTGTGAAGAAGGTTGCTTTGAATAGTCCCTGCAGGTCCCTTCAAGCTCTGAATTTCCAATTTCCAACAACTACCACAGCTAGATAGTTGTGTTTGTACAGCAGCTAGTTTCATTTGTGGATAACTTGCAAAAAATTAAAAAGCCCCGTACACTGCAGCCAGCAGCACTAGGAACAGGTGCCTTACCAAAAAATAAGCATAGAGCAGATGTGGGTGATCTTCCTCACTTTGTATTTAAACCTTTTCACATCTCCTGCCTTTTCAGCAGTGCAGACTTGACTGGAACAACATGCTGAAGACATGAGTTACACAGCTCAAGATCTCTTCTCCCTCCCTTTTAAAAATCCAGTAGGGTTGTTCACTATCATCTTCATCTTTTTACCATGAGCAAAAGCAGTGGACAGTTCTCTTTCCCTTTCCCCTGTCATTCATGATGTTATAGACCCCTAGGACAACTGCTTTGTCTTCCAAACTAACAGTGTGACTTATTGATTTAAAGTTTAGCACTTTAAAAATGTGAAAGCACATCTGCTTTTAATAAATGGAGGCTGGAAATGGAAAGTTACTGTACTTTCTGGGGTAATAATGGCAATTTTTACAGTTTCTACAAATTTTTTAAAAGTTGGTGTCTGCCCTTATGGTGTGAAACGCAAGTTTGAAGCAAAAAGGATGTGTTTGGCTGAAGAACATGGACAGTATTTTACACAGTCACTTGTACTAGTTACGTACATCCCTGGATTTATACACAGTAGCCATCTTGGTCAAACCAAGATTTACTCTTGCTCAACATAAAGTTCAACATAAATTGAAAGGTTCACCACAAGTTGCATTAACCTCTGTCTCATAAACAGAAGAAGAAGAAACAGGAGGAAAAAGTTTTCAATATGATCGATATTGCAAGCTGGGCAGTAAAAACTTAGACATTTTTAACCCTTAAAACCTTTTTTATGCAAAGTCATCCTTCAGGCCTTTAAAATTTTATTTGTATCCACTTGTTTTGCATTCCCCTTCTGTATATGCTAGAAACAAACCCAGCAGCAGGGCAGCATGTTTTCCTGTCTGTACAGGTTTGACTTATAAATGAAACCAGATGGAATATTGTAAATGGTAAATATGATATGGGGTGAGAAAGGACTGCAGGGCCAGGGTGTTATTAGCAATATGGGCCTTTATTTAGACAGACAGTAGGTGCAGCCACCACTGCCAGGCCAGTTCACACCGCCTCAAACAAGAGTGTTGCAAGCACCTTGCAGTGAATTGTCCAGACTCTGGAGGACTGCTTCTGCTCTTCAGCAGTCCTTGCCACAAAGCAAAGCATTCAACAGGCACACAGACAAACACATGGAATATCTTTCTGTCTCACAAGCTTTCCTACTAGTGAGCTTTGAGCTAGGCTGGATGGCTGGAAGCAGCAGTGTTGGAGACAAAGTGGATGCTTTTTTTGGATAGCACTTTTGACAGAAAGACACGGGTCCTTGGCAGGGAATTTCCAACCAGCTGATTTCAAAGCACTAAGTTCTGCTGTCAGACATCACTTTAGAATCATGTTTTAATGGTATTCAAATAGTTGACTGTGGCCTTCTGTTCCCTCCTGTGTGTGCTCAAGTAACAGACGGGATACGTGCCAGAGTAGGAACATCTGTGTTGTCTGATCTGAGGACTCCAGTACACCTAAAAGAGCAGGAATGGGGTGTATTCTAATGTGTGCCAGTGATAAGGCTTTTGTGAAGTGCCCCTCCCTGGGAACACCCTCTTTTTCATTTCATGCTGGACAAAACTTGGTTTCTTTGGGTTTGTTTTTTTTTGGGTTTTGTGGGGGTTTTTTTTGCATAAATAGGGTATTTTGAACAAGAAGCAGCAGAATTGCTTTTGCCAGGTTTGTGCCATCAAAAGTACACCAAACAAGAGAACTTTTTCCTGCAGTTAGTGAGGAATCATTTTGTGTAGCTGTAGTGTAGCCTTAGTAAGTGGAATGCCTGGGCTGATTTTAATGGAACTACTTTGTGTGTATTTCAGGTATACCTGACTCTATTTAAACAAAAATGGAAAATAAATTTCTGGAGGACTATTTACTTAAAATTTTCATCAGACTGACTCTTATATTTTGTAGCTACTTCCAGCAAGAATTCTTTAGTATTACAGACTGGGTAGGGAAACATAAAGATGTAGAAGTAATGGAGAAAAAATTGTGTTTCACATACGCTAGTTAACGTAGTTCTTGAGTATGTAGAATCATAGAATGGTTTTAGTTGGAAGGAACCTTGAAGATCATCTATTTCAAACCCCTTGCCATGGGTACAGACAACTTCCACTAGGCCGGGTTGTTCACAGTCCAGTCCCATCTTGTGCAAATATTTTTTTTTTCATTATTAAAGACAGCAAAATCAACTCTATGAAACAAAGCAAAGTCCAGCTCCCTCTCTTCTCCACAGAACATAGAAGAAGAATTGCTGCTGTTAGCAGAGAGTAAAAACATTCCGAGGAATCAAACCTGTTTAGTCAGTGAGTGACTGTAACAGGCTTTCGGTTACTACTCAGGAGGCTGTTGTTTTCTAGGGGGAAAGAAACATTTTTATATTGTTTATTCCATCACCTTTAATAGCTGGCAAAAATCTGATCTTTGCACAAGGAGTCCATCTTCATCTAGCACAGGTTTTACAATGTTCTGCAATAGAGTGTCCACGCTGAGTGCTGGTAAGCAACTTTGTGCCCTTTTTAGAAGTTGGCCATGATGGTTTGTGGCTCTTGGGGGTCAAGCCCTGGTGTTCAGGAGGTTTCAGAAGTGTTGCTGATCACTTCTAAAAGAAATCAGTTTTCATTGTAACCATGAGCCAAACTGTGCAAAATTTTCTCACACCAGTAATCAGCTGGAGTCATCAAGACCACTCACATGAGCAATTTACTGAGCTTCATTTCACTGGTTCTGTGCTACAGATATTGTGCTGCTATTCTCTTCTACCATACAACTTAACTCTAAGTTTAGAAACTAAACTTATTTAAACTAGAGTTTAATAACTGAACTCCATAACTAAAACTCTAGATTTAGATCCCTTTTGTGTTGACACAGGAATTCCTTTTACAGTTTCATCCAGTTAGGCATATTCTTTTAAGGGCTGTAATTCCACAGCTGCATGTTATTCTGAGCTTGCAAAGTGCCTTCTGACAGTAAAAAGTTGCTCTGGGATTCTAACAGAACAAATGAGCAAAGACCTAGTGCCTGCAAGCTATGTCAAATGAGAAGTGCTGTCTGAATAACAGAAGAGGGAAATAATCTGCCATTCTTCAGTCCAGATCTGCAGTTTCAGCAGCAGATGGCTCAGATGTTGCAGGGTCTGGGTGTATGAATAGGGACATTGTTATTCCTCCCTCAGCCTCATTACACCTAGGCAGTCTGTCTGTGCCCTCTCACAGGCACCCCATTGTCACCCCAGAACACATCTTGATCAAGATGTATAATCCCGGCATTAAATAAGTGCATTTTAAAATGGGATTATGGTGAGGATAATTAACAAGTTCTGATTAAGAAATCCCAAATTCTGATCCTACTGCAATTAGAAGAATTTATTAATCACCTCTACATTTTTAATCTTAGCACCTTGAGACATTCAAGTGACTCAGAAGGCTGGATTTTCTTTCTTAACTGCATATTGAATTCCAAAACCAATAATAGGCCCTGATGATAGAAAAATACTCTGTAATCATCAGAAAGATTCTCATTAAAATAATGGCATTGCAAAAAATTCTTTAAAAGCAAAAAAAGGAAATAACTTCTTGGAAGTGCATAGATTCAGTACTAGAGAGAGAAGGTTACAGAATTATGGAATGTGCTGAGTTGGAAGGGACTCATCAGGATTATTGAGTCCAACTCCTGGCCCTGAACAGGACACCACAAGAGTCACACCATGTGCCTGAGAGTCTTGTCCAAATGCTTCTTGAGCTCTGTCATGCTTGGTGCTTCCCTGGGGAGCCTGTTCCAGTGTCCAACCACCCTCTGGGTGGAAAACCTTTTCCTGATATCTATCTGATCTGATATCCCAATGCCCAGCTTTAATTTAGGAACAGGCTTGAAAGGGAAACAGGGAACATACACAACTGGAATTAGGGCATAGCATGTCTAAGGTTTTCAAAGAAGATTAAAGATACATTCCATTCAGGATTTGCATTTGTTATACAATCAGGAAAGGTCTAGAGCTGGGGGGAGGACAGGGGAAGCCACCTTTCACAAGGTAAAATACCTGCTATTTTTAGATTTTATTAAACCCCTCAAATTTCTATTTCAAACATATTTGTAATACTTTTGTTTAAGAAGCCAAGTCAGTTTTGGGGATTTGTAGTGACTGAAATTTTTAAAGGTTTGCTTCCAGACATGTATCTTCAGGAACACTCAGTATGGGCAAAAAGTAACAAATTAGGAAAAAAAGAAAGACTGAGGGTTGGGTTCCCATGACATAAAATAGAAGGTGGCCACCAGCTGCAGTAAAACAGGACTCTGTAGAGTATTTGTATCTGCTGTATTTGATATGAGCCATCACAGAAGGCTAGTTTCCCCTAGAAATCCTAAATGGATTCTTTCTTTCGAGTAAGCTCCTGATCAGCTTGTGCTGGTGGAACTGAGATGAAGAGACTTTGTTCTACACATTTGGTGCTAACCAAGCAAAAGAGAAATGTGACTCCTTGGTCACAGGCTACTCCTTTACCAGGAAAATTTAATTGATTCTAGAAATGTTGACAGGAGTCGCAATATCTTTGGAAATATGGATGTTACTCACATGTTTTACTAACAAGTATTTTGGTTAGTGTCAGTAAAGGCCATGGTTTTTTCCCAATGTACAGATATTTTCTAGGAAGCCAACTGAGAAAATGAAGCAGGTTTGCATGGGCTCATTACAAATATGATTGGCACCAAAACTGGGTTGTGTGTTAGTGGGGAAAATAACTGAAAATTTAACTCCAGGTGGAAATTATCCAGAACACTGACAGATGACTTGGCACCTTTTTATGGCCTACTGGTTCAGCTCCTCAGTTTGTTTCCATACCAATGACAGCTAAGGCCACTGATGATGAATTCATGGCAAAACTGCAGCTTGTGAGCCATGCTGAGCTGTCTGCTCTTCTCTTGTGAGCAGGGCTGTGAAATGCACAAAAATCTAGCCTTGTGATGCAGTTCTCATTTCACAGGCAAAGAAAGGGCATTCACTGAGAGTGCAGGAGGTGAGATGGAAGCATGAGTGGAGCCTAGCAGGAAGGTCTTGGAAGGAAGTCGTGAGCTCAATGACAATATTGTAATCCCTATCTCTGTTCTTCTCCAAAATGTTTGCACTGGATTCAGGGACTGATAACTGAACAGATAATGTCTGATCCCAACCTTCATGGACTTCATTAATGTTACAATTAATGAGTTCCATTTTCTGCTGGACAAAAACCAGTCAATTAAGAAAAATAAAAATTGCATCAGGGAGTTCATCCTTATTCATCAAGGAATACAGTTTATATCTTCCCCCACTAAGGTCCTTCATTCTCTGCCTACTGGTGCAAATGGGAGGAAAACATGAGAACCCGTCCAGGCTCCTCCTAAGACACTGTCTGATGGCAGGATCTGCCTCTCTGAGAACATATCTGCTTTTCACAGAATCCTCAGTTTCCTGACTGTAGGATATATTAGGTAGGTTTTAATGACAACTCCAGACTAGTGAAGGCTGGTGCTCAGCATTTTGCAGCTGTGTAGATTATGCCAGATTCAAAGAAACCACAAGTCTGGAGCTGAATGGCAGGTTAGAAGCAGATGTGGCTGGGCCGAGTATTAACCAGAGAAAGTGGATATAGCTGCAGCCCTTTGAATACTAGGGTTAGGTTGGCTTTTACCACAAAAAAAAATTTCGTTTGGATTCACAGCTAAAAATGTCACTGTTGTGTGCACTCATTTCAGCTCAGAATGAGCTGTCAGTGGAAAATACGATCTTCTAAAATTCCCTTGTGCTTTTTCACCACACGGAATCCTGGAACCCTCAGAGGTGGTGCGGAGGCACAGAACAATGCGATTTTTATGTAGTCACACAACATGCATGACCAAAATGTCTTCTGCATATAAACAATACAGATACAGATGCCCCCTTTGCAAAGATGCAAGAAATAAAGAAGTGCAGTTCTGAAATTCTATGGCAAAAAGCTGTGTTTCCAATTTGGAATGAGAGCTGGGAGCATGGGAAGAATAAATGAAAGATTAAGAGAGATTAAGCAAGAGTATAAGGCTTTAGTGACAATGTCAGATGCCCAGGGACAAGAATGAAGCAAGGACAGAGATCAGGGATAGAAATAGTTTACATAAATTGAAGTAATAGGTCTAAGAAGTCCAGAAGATTATAAAAGCTAAAATAGCAAAAAGAGTACTGAAAGACCAATGACTGGAAGAACAGATGGGGAATTGAGATTTGAGGGCTGAAAGCAGCCAAGATAATAAGCAACCAACAATGATGAAGTCTCTGAAGTGAGGGAAGACAATTGGAGGTGGTGGCTTGGAAGAGTGAAGGCGTTGGATAAAAGGAAATGGAAAGAAAATGCTGGGATTTAGGGAGTGAAATCAAGCACTTCAGTGTTTAACCTTGTGAAACTAAAGGCGAGTACAAACCAAAGTCACAAGTATTCATTTGAGGCATCAAAATGTTAGAAAGGACCAGCATGCTTCAGAATGAGAGCTTATGTGTGACCTGAGTACTGTAGCCAAGGACTGTCCTTGTAATGGGAAAAACAAAAATGTAGCTAGAAGTAATGCTGAACTCAGAGGGTTTTGGCCCAAATATTGATGATGTAAGCATTCTTCTTTAAAAAAGTAATATTTTGTACCTTCAGCAGCTTTGCAAACACAGCTGTTGGGCACAGGCTTTAATTATATTTAAGTCAGTGTACTGGTACCAGCTTGATGGTTAGAAAATACATAGCAATTATGTTTTTTTACTTGAAGGCCTTTTAGTTAACAGAAAAGTCCAAATGAACTGGTATTTCCAATTCAGACCGAAATCAACTCGGTTAAACTGTGTCCTTTCAGATGTTTCTTCACAAGATGGAATAGAAAATCTTGCAGTCTCCAAATGTTACATAATGGATAAATAAGGAAATAGGAGTTTTGTCTGAAGGCCTGGATGTTTCTAAATATGAGTAATTTTTTTCCTAGTGATAGAATGTTGATTCCTACACAACAGCCCTGCTGTCTGGTTGTGTGAACACATACATGGTTTTCAATAACCAAATGCAATGCAAGTTAATGATACACCCTATATCCCTAAGGGAAAGGTTAGTAAGAATCTTTTGCTTCCCCTCTTCAGGAAAATTCTTGCTAAAACTTTGTATTTGGGGGGTTGATGGGGGAGATTTTGGTTGCAGTTGGTTTTTTGTGGGTTTTATTCATCACGAACCAGCTTCTGCTTCTTCACTCATTTCTATGGTAACGTAACAAAAATCCCTTCCAATGAAAAAAGTTGAACTGTAGAATAGGCTCAAATTTTGGAAAGCAGTGTCCTAAATAATTCCAATATGCACGGTGCTTCAAATGACTGATAAATTCTTAAAAACTGGAAAATTATCTTTTAATAGAGATTTTCATTTCACCTGCTGAGAATTCTGTAACAAAAGCACCCAATGAAAAATATGCTCATACATACTATGACAGTGCATTTTCATGGTCTCTTCAGATGACATTCAGGAAGATGAGCACCTCCCTTCAGAAAACCACAGTGAAACCAATGGACAGCTAGAAATTTCAAGGAAACCTAATTTTGTACTCCAGTGTATGAAATATAGTTATTTATAGGGTGTGTGATGGCAGTGGTGAGAATGACATCAAGGTGACAGGCTGCTGAGGAAGAATTCAGAAAAACCTAATTAGATGTTTGGGCAAAACACTCTTTGTTTTTAGTAATTCTTCCAATCAGTCTGGTGAGATCAGTAATCACTGAAAATTTTCAGAGGCTTTCAGTGATAAAGAAGTATACATTATTTGCTTGCAGTGGGATACAAATATCAAAATTATTCCTTGTTCTTTCAGGGAAAATAGTCTTCCTCTTGGCCCTACCCTCCTGCAGCTCTAGAATATGAAGCTGTTGTGTGTACTCTACCTCATCTGTGCTATCTAATTAATGGGGTGAGAATGAAAAATGGGATCCTGTTGGGGAAGTGCTTCTTCCTAGATGTGCAGTCAGATGCCAGTTTTTGCTTCAGTAAAATGAAAGGAGTTCTCTCAGTGTTTCCACTGTTGTTCCAGTCAGCTATTAGAATTGTTTCTAATTGTTCCCCTCTTGGTTTTAGAAGGTGTGATGAGTACAGCAGTTTATTCATAATTTTCCTCCATTTCAGTGTTTTCCCACTAATACTCTCCCT
Source organism: Corvus kubaryi (assembly GCF_017639235.1). Taxonomy (NCBI): domain Eukaryota; kingdom Metazoa; phylum Chordata; class Aves; order Passeriformes; family Corvidae; genus Corvus; species Corvus kubaryi. Next base: position 16,846,237 of record NW_024582059.1, on the reverse strand, counting down.
GTAGATGATGTTTCTCATATTTCCAAAAGAACTGTAGGCCTCCTGCTAAGGACCCTGACTCCCTTTAGGGATGCTTTGACATACAAGTGAAAAACACTAATAACAACTAGAAAATACTGGGTTTATTTATAATCTTTCCCTCAGAAATAACCCACTTTATATGCTCTGAGACAGTGTCTCCTGTTCTCCTATACCACTCCATAGCCTTTGACAAGATTTCATTATTGACTGATCATTTCCACTTCTGGTCTGGAAAAGGATGGTGAAAAATAACAGTAAACCAGCTACATAAAAAGAAGTTTAAAAATAATGGAAAATAATATCTGAATAAGCTGGGTTTGCCCCATCTTAACCGATTCTTAATACATTTTTTAATTTCAGGTTATTTCACTTTCTGATGTGAAAAATGTCTTGCTTTCTTATGCTGCTTCCAGCATTTTAACATCACAGTGAGACTTTTTGGTCATATTTTGGGGTAATGGAAATACTTGCTGACATGCAAAAACATGCTCTATATGAGCTCTGGAGGATGACTGCTTTAGAAGATGCAGTGAGGATGAGACAATGATACAAAATTGCAGCTCATTTTTTTGGTTGTCAAGTTTTAGTGTCTCCTTTTAGGCCTATTGTTAGAGTTTTGATAGATTTCATTGGAAGATTACACACTGGTGCAACAGCTTTTTGATCAAAAATTGTCTTTACTTGGTTGAAATGGAATTCAGGGCTTAAACAGGCTAAAGGAAAACTCAAATTCCAAGACAAGTTCAGAAAATCATGCAAATCTGCAGCTATCACACTTTAAGAGCTTGAAATTATAAAGACCACACAAATCGTTTCATGAAAGATCTTCAAGCAAAGCTTCATTTTTTCCCTTTGGAGAACTGGAATTTCTTCATCTTAATGAAATCCTTGTCTATGGCACTGGTCTTTCTCATTTCCTCCCATAAAACAAAAAAGTTACCCCTTTTCTTTTCCAGCTGTAATCTACTCTGCAAATACAAACAAATGCACATGCTTACTGAACTCCTACCAAAGTTAAAAACCCATCTTTGAGCTGTTGCAGCACTGGAATCTGAGGTGAATGCAGGAAAGGAAGGTTTTGCATCCAAGGATGCTGCTTGCAGCTGTGCTGCAATTGTCCAGCAAAACAGGGAAAATTATCTTTTGTTAATACAAATATGAAGCCACTTCTTTAGTTCAATATTTGGTTTAATCTGAACTGCTCTAACAGTTGTACAAAATGAAGTTTTTATACATACACCAAAAATTCAGATGTGAGCGTGGAGCAATTTGGGTTTGTTTTCTATCTGACCTCAGTGATTAACAGGTGGACAACATCTGACTTTCGTATATTTTTAAAAATCTAGAAATGTTTAGTCTATTCATGTAGAGTCTTAAGAAAAAAATCCCCTCATTTTCAAAAACGTTTCTGGATGAAATTTTGATGCTTCTGTATATGTGTTGTTCTGGGGTTAGGCAGAGTAATTTGGCTTAGAGCTGCCAATTGAAACATGAAGTGTTTAGCAAAAAATATGCATCTCTAATCTGACATGGTTTTCAGAGAAGCATCTGCAGTTTGTTTTGTTGTGGTATTTAGATACATATTTGACTTCTTTCTTCAGCAAGTCCAGTCTTTCTTTCATAGTTAAAACTGGCATCTGAGTTGACAGTATACAGACTAGTCTGGACAGGAAGCACTGCAGATTAATTTGGACTGGAGATAGCTGGATCTGAAAAGATGATCTTAGAAGTGTGTAGGTAAAGCCCCTGACCGTGGGTAGAACACACATTTTCACTTGGTGCAAAAAGCTGAATGTTTCTGAATGTTTTGTAAATATTTGGGACCTTTGCTGTAGTTTGCAAAACTGTTTGTAGAAACTCTCCACAACAGACACACGCAGAAGATCACCAACTCTGCTGGACCCAGAGCCAGGAATCCCATGCTTTTCCTGCCTGTGCCCTAGTTTCTGATTAGTTTTAAGTTTCTTTTTTTTTTTTTTTTTATGTGTAAATGTCCCCAGACCTTTGTATCCTATGCCTTAACTCATTGATAGTTTAGGACATAACCTGCCTCACAAAAAAAATCCAGCAATGGGGTTATTTTTAAGTGGTTTCCTTGTCCTCAGAACTCATGGTTACATGACTAAAACCCAAGTGTACTTCCTTAGCTTTGCTTTGCATGGGAGGAAATGTACCAAGCAGTGTAGCACTGACTGCAGGGATGTTATTGGGTCCCATCACTGCTGCTTCAGCAGGAATCCCTTTTCTCTGTTGTCTCTTTTGGTGTAGAACTGGAGGCTGCTGGTCCTGCTGAGGGTGAGGGGTTTGCTGTGTGGGCAAACATGGAAAGCTCACAGCAGGGCATGGCTGTGGGGAAGGGGTGAAGGCACCATGGAGCCTGGAGGGCTGCCAGGAAAAGGGATGGGGCAGCTTTGGAGCAGTGTGGTGATGTCCCCTATGGCACAGCGCAGTAAGGCAGGAGTGGTGGAGTGGGGAAGGAGAAGCCTGCAAATCTTTCATGGAAAAATACCCTGTTCTTTCCAGCTAGCTCAATGGCTTCCCTTCATTAACTTGGATAATTTGTTTCATCCCATGTGATTTTGATGATGAAGTGCCATACTTGGACTCTAGCTCAGTAAATCTCAAACTTATCTCAGTTAGACTTGTGGAACAAAATCATTTCTATATAAAGCAGCATTTTATGTGCTAACACAAATATGGAAAGCTGGGGAAGGAAAGTATGAGTTCTAATATTTGATCTCCTTGAAATCCTACAAGTATAGCTATGGTGTATTTCAAATAACTGCCTGAGAAAAAATGTCTTCTATTATTCAAACCCTTGCTACCTGATTTGAATTTATGACTGTCTAAATACAAGGCATGTGTGTATATTAACCTGGTGACTGTGAGAAGCAAGTAACAGTGATATAGAAGGCAAAGAATGATCAAAACCAGGAGCTGATGTGACCAGTGGACTGTAATAGATGTAAGTAGTTTGAGTGCTTGTCATCTGTCCACATGATCCCTAATGCTGGCAGCCTGTGGAAAGTGATGCGTGGGAAACCAGCGCAAAGTGCTGATTTATTTTATGCTAATGGGGAAAAGTCCATATTGTTAAAATTAAATCCTAAAGCAGAAACAAATCGTCCAGCCAAAGCCCATCCTATGGAGTTTCATTGAAACAGTTAGTGGTCTCTTTCATGACCTCAAAGTAAAAATTAAACAATGTTAGGGGCTGCTGTTTTCAAGTGCTTCTGGCTGCTGAAAGCAGCTGAGATTCTCCTACAGATGGCTATTTAAGTTAAAAGCCAAATGGGGAGATCACAGCAATTAGTGTGCATTGGCTTCTAACTGCACCAGAGTGAATAATGTGGGAGAAGGGAGCCAGGACTCTGCCTCGGCCTGTGCTTTTTCCCACCAGAGGCTGAGTACCAGCAGTTCTTCTCAATTAAAAGAAAAAAAGGAGAGGAGGGAATTTCTTGCTGCTGCTTCACTTGAACAAAATAAAAGAGATTTTGAACAAAATAAAAGAGATTATGCAAAGATAGACTAAAGTGGGAGTGGGGGGAAAGAAAAAAACATTTCAAAGAGAAGAACAGCCCACTTCAGGGCTCTCCAACTGGATCTGTAGACAATGTTTCTCCTACTTTTGCCTTAAACTGCCTCCCCAGAGGCTCACTGCAGGCTTATTACTCTCTCAGGCTTTTTTTTTTTATGTAGCCTGAGGCCTAGAAGAGTGCAATAGGACTTCAGCATTTTTATTTAAAAAGAACCGAAGGGAGAAGTGATTTATCAGCTTGGAGATTTAGAATTTACTGAGGAAAAATGAAGGGGCAGAAGGCATATGAATTAACTTTTTTTTACTAATTTGTGCAAGAGATACAAAGCTATACAATAGTATAACTCCCATTTCACTAAAATTCTTACAACATTGTCCTGTGAGGTACTTTTATCATCCTTCCTGAACATCCCTGAATGTTCATTTTTCCACAAGTTTCTAGCTGTCCACTGGAATGACTTGGAGCAGTGAGATCATATTGGAAGATAATGGTCTCAGATTTCAAGTCAGAAAATGTCTCTGGAGAATGGTCAAGAACAAAACCAGCATTTTTTCCTTCAGGTCTTTTTCTTAGGGTGAATGGAAAACAATGGCAACATGTTTGTGTGTCATGGTCTTTGTTGAGGCAGACACTCAGCTCTTGCCTCTCCCAGATGTGAGTGACATAAATGTGATTGCCCTATGCTTTTTCGTGGCTTGTCATTACCACCTCGGGACTAGTAATCTGTAAATTAGTATTTATTCTGATGGTGCTCCAGTGAAAACGTTTATTGGTGAAAAATTAAAGATGGGGATTGCTTTCTACACTGCTATTATAACCTCCTTAAAAATGAGGAATGAGGAGCTCACAGCTAATAAATCCAGAAGAGAAATGCTCCTAATACAGTGTGAAGGGTGGCTAGGGGACAGTACTCAGTAATATTTGAGTGGTCATAGGGATGGGGTAGATTCCTGAGAACTGGTAGCCAGCAAGGATTTATGATAAGCCAACCTTCACCAACCCATCAGCCTTTTGCAATGTAATGTCTGGCTTGGTGGAGGAGAGCAGAGCAGTGGACATTGTTTACCTCAACCTTAGCAAGGTTCTTGACTCTGTCTCCCAAAACATCCTCATGGATGAGCTGATGAAATACAGACTGAGAAAGTGGCTTGAGAACCAGCTGAGCCACTGGCCTGGAAGGGTTGGGATCAGCAGCTCTGGGTCCAGCTGGAAGCCAAGGGGGTACCCCAGGGGTCAGTACTGGGGCTGTATTGGTGCAGAATAGAAAATGTGAAACGTGTCCTGCCACTTGATGGCACCTGACAACTCTGTGAACCTATACAAGGATGGTGCAAGGGGCCAGAAACTGAACCAATGCCCAGGGCACAGCCAAATTACCTCAGGATTTAACAATACAGATCATTTCAAGTAAAGGTTGCTGGGGTCACAGGGGGAAGCAGCATTTGTGTGGCAGAAAGTCTCAAGCTGATTGTAAACTGAGAGAATAGAATAAATGGATGCCAGCCAGCTGTGGGAGCTGGTGACAAAGACAAGAGGCTGTGGAGCTGACCCTTGACACTGACAGTTGCAGTTGCCTGGCACAAAACCTCCCCTATTGCAGCAAGAGAAAGACTGGGAACAACTGCTGGTGCCAGCAGGAGGTTGAGGAGAAGCCAAGCCGAGCTGCATTTCCATTGGAATTTATTTACCCACAGATCAGATGAAATACAAACTGGGGAGCTCAGCATGGCAGTAGGCACTAGAACTGAGGGGTTTGCACCACTTCATGCAGCAAAGGAGGCTGTTTGAGACCATGGCTGCTTGTGAGGGCAAGTACAGCATCACAAAACAGCTCTTTGCAGGGCTTGGAACCAATGGGATCATTCAGTGTTCTCAGCACAATTGAAGGTGCAATCTCAGCCTACCTTCTTTTCCTCTTGATTGGAATGGACTTTCCAGCCACCTTCTCTATGGTATGTTTTGATAAAGAATTACAGCTTTGAACAATTCTGGGAAGTGTCTTAATCTGGGAAAATAGATATTTCTTTATAGTTAAAGAATGCCCCGTGTTACAGTGTGTTCACACAGCAGTGTAGTGAAGTGTTTGCACAAACTCTGCAAAACACAGTCCCTGAGGTGGGCAGTTTTGAGCAGGAATTGTATACACACATTTTGACTGGAGAGTATTCTCTACAGTGCAAAACACAGACACACAGACATATCCCCCATCTCTTCTTCTCCCTATGAAATGCAAACTCTGGTGGCTGTTCAATAAGTTAATAAACCTACAGAGAATATGGGGTTAAATAAACCTTCCTGCAACTTGGTGGCTGGGAGTATTGGGCATCCTAACTGTGTTAGCATTAATGCTATCTTTTAATGTGATTTGGGATTGAAATTCAGATGAATGATAGAAAAAAGATGATTCAGGGATAAATTAAAATCAGCTATGCCTGTAACACCAGTTATTTCTAAATGAGATCGAGGTGTTTGTGTATATACAAGCAGTGTGTTGACTATGAGATGAGTTGTACACTTAGAGATTAACAGTTCCTCATGCTTTGAGAGTGTTGGAGGGAATTTGTGATTTGAAAGGGTGGCATCCTTTTTTTTTGTATATGTACTGTATGGACTATCAGAAATCTGCAGGGAGAGTAGTGAAGTAATATTGACGTCCTTTATGTCTGTTATATAGAGAAATATAACTGCAGAAAACAAATCCACAATATATTACACATCATCTCTGAAGGGGATCCAGTGGGTCTGTAGAACTTTCAAAAAATGCTAAACACAGTATAAAACAAACATAAATGATAAATCAAATAATAATATATTTACACATTCCTTTATATATGTGCAGTAGTTCATAGAAAGGAGAGTAACAGCTGATAAATGATAGCTTTAAAAATTATTTTCATAAAATAAAATAAAATAAATATTTATCTTAAAATAAAGTTAAATTAAGTAATGGGATGACACATTCAGCAATGCACACTGAATGAATTTATTAACCCTGAAGAAGGAAGCCATTGCAGAACGAAGTTAACACGACCCACACTGGAGGGCAGTGTTGGCTGCCAGAATTACTGTCAGTTCCTGTTAGCCCAGAAGGGTTTGTGCAACCTGGGTTTTGGAAAGGCTGGGTGTCCCAATAGGGGTTTCTGTGTTTTGGAAAGTTAAATACCCAGGCATATGCCTCACATGCTTAGACATCATATATAAGAATTATTTTTTCCCCTTCAGGAGGAACTTTGGTGTGAGTATTGTCTTTATCCATGGCAGTATCTGAAAGATTTTTGTGAAATGTGGCATAAGTCACTATCTTGTAGCTTCAGTCATGCACTTCAACCTATGTTTAACACAACTGATGTATGGCATAAATAGCTTCCAAATGCAAATTGTTTGGAGGAGCATTTTGATACATGTGAGGAACCGCACAGATTGTAACAACACAATCCCAGGTAAAAGGGAAAACCCTTATTTGATCTAGCTGAAACAAGTTGTCCTGCTAAACATCAAATGTCTGCAAAACAGCAGGGAAAAAAAGCATTTATGAAAGACTAATAAGAGCACTGTATCAGCTCAGTGTTCCTCCTTCTCATGTTTCCTTCTGAAACCAAATTGCAACATGTACCATGATCACACCCAATTGTCTTAATGTCTTCTTGTATCATTGTGCTCCCAAAGCAAGGAATTTTCAGCTTAGTCACAAAGTTTTAAAAATTACATCCATATATGTAAGTTAGAAGGGTACAAACCAATATATAATATAAATATGTATATATTTATTAAGGTAAATATCTTGGTATATAAACTCATGTTTAAAGGGGAAAGTCAGTGTTTAGATGAGGAAATAAAAATTCAAGAAAATAACTGTCTTTATTAGAGAAAAATGTGCAGCTAAGAAGCATAATGGTTTATTTAGCAAACATTATTGTTACAAAAGTAGTAACTCTCATACTAAAAAAAAAAACCCAGAAACCAAAGAAACCAAAATGGGAGTAAACATCTTGTCCTGTGGCTTTATCAGCTGATGACTGGTGGTTGATTTCCTCCTCCTTAGACAAGTCACACATGATTTGTACTTCTCAGCCTGCAAATCAGAGGCAGGTGAAAGTCTCTGCTGAACATGTTGTACTTAGATGTTTGTCAGAAGCTCTCTTGCCTACCTCTACCAGCAAACAGAAATTGGCATTTCCAGGTAATGGGCCAGCACGGCTTTTGCAGGATTTTTATTATTGGTGCTGAGAAGGATATTCTCAGTAGCAATAATAATTTTTCCTTCAAACATTTTGCATTGCTGTGAGGGGTTGTGATACTGGAATACACACATTTACATATCAACCTGGCAGCCAGTACTACTTACACCTTCCCATAGCTGTGATGTTGAGGGTTCATTTTCACCCATGGTAGCAATTTGTGAAGGTGTCAGTGCCAATACCAATTTCCCTTAGCAGCAGGATTCTCTGTAAATAGAATCAAGCAGAATCTGTCATAAATCAGACTTTTTTTTTAGAAACAATATGTGAGATCAGGACTTTTCTACCTTTTTCCAAGTCAGAGTATTTTGAGACCTATCACATGAACAGTGAAAAAATAAAGTGAAGATTTTCTAGGTAATGCTTCATATTCTGTTAATACACAGGATTTTTGGTAGCAGTTATCACAATAAGAAGCTTCTTTTAATAGCTTTTTTTTATATAACAGAGCTCAAGAGATTGCCTTTCATGTTTCCGTTGTCCTGTTGCTTTTGGTGGGCACTGTAGTGTAAGACCTCAAAGTTCTGTGTTCATCAGGAATGGACAGAGTACACTGGTAGGTTATTCACTGGTTTAGATGGAGATTCTCTCTTCCCCCAATTTAGAAGAGCTGTTCTTGGTGCTCCATACATAAAACTGCATTTCTGTACCCGCTTATGCTCTTTTGGAAATCCTTTCTATTACCTTCACACAGACCCTGGTCCTAGCCTTGGACTGGGTCTCTGATTTCTCTCTTCTCTGATCTTAATTCTTCAAATGCTTTTGTCATTGGAAAGCCCACTTTCAACTGTGAATGAAGATGAATTTCCTTGCCAAAAGATACTTGTGCTCACAACAGGATCCCACATGTGAATCTCCTTACCAAGTTTATCCTTAGCTTAGCACAAGCTCTGCCCCCTTCCCTGGGTCAGAAGGGACAGGTTCTCTCAGTCTTGGTGTAACCCCAACACTGCTGACATCTCTTTCCCAAGGCCACTGATTCAGGTATAACAGACCCCTGATCCTGGGGTCTGATCAGGAAATAGAAGCCTCTCTCACTAAATTAGTCCCAAAATAGGTCTGAATTCCTTTAAAGCAGGATAATTATGTATCCAGTGCCCTAGCCTTGTCCCTGTTTCAATCTTGGCTTTAGTTCATCCGAGTAGATACCAATCCATCAGAAACGGGACTCACCATGCATTCCTAGCCTGACACTGTCTCTTGTGTTCTCCCATGTGGGATCCAAATGCCCTTTTCTCAACAGTGGACATTCTGGGCTTAGCTGCCTGTATAGCCTGCTGCTTTGTGTTGAAAATAACAAAATATAGTAAGGATTGTTAGAAGACTCTTTAGGGGAATTCTCCCCCATTTCTACACACTAAAACACTCTAGATCTTAAGACCAGTGAAATTTCATTCCAATGGAGTTAATTCAAATGGAGAACTAAGCTGAAAACGTTTTTAATCTGTTTTACTCTGTTGTGTCTTAGTGCTCCATTTGGATAATTAGGTACAGCTTCTGGAAGGAAATCAAGTGCAATCATTAACAGCAATCTGGGTGTCTGCTGATTTCCAGAACAAGTGTAAAAGAGTAAGAACAAACTGAAGCTTTCAGTAAAGAGAGAACTTTGGGTTTAGGTGAATTCAAGCTTACTGGCTTGCACACAGAGAAGTTGTTTCCATATTCACTTCCTGTCCCTGCTGTATGAAGCAATCTGTAGTTTGCTTCAATTACTGTGTAATTGATTCCTAAAGATAATACCTTCTTTATGGTCACTGCCTGTGCTACAAGTCAGAAAGAAGCTTTTACACTAAGCTAGTCCTGAAAAAATCTTTTTGATCCTTTTCAAGTCTAGCTGTAAACAATGAAAGAATCAAATATTCCCAGACTTCAAATGGTCCAGGACAACCTTCCTTTCCTTCATTATCTGGAGACAAGGCTTTCATTTTGTAGCCAAATAAGCATCAAAGGATCACAAACTTGGAAAGAGCAAGTTATGGAGGATTATGTGGAACAACTGCAATGAACACTTTTTTTATTATTATTATTATTATGAGAGTCAGTGCAATACTCCTTTGGCAGTTCCCAGTTCAGCATTTGTAATGGACAGAGACACCGTAAGTGAAACATTATGGGATTCATTAAGTGTAATTTTATAGGTTGTAACTAAAACCATTGACACTCAATAGAAATTTTTAATACAATGCCTTTTGTTGTACATTATATTGAAAATTGTATGTATATCCAAGAGAGTTTGGTCATGGTTATGTTTCTGTTAACAATGATTAAGGGCAAAATAACATTTCTTTTACCACATAGTTCAACAAATTAACTGCACAGAGAGACGGAATTCTAATCCAAGAACTATTTCCACGTAAGCAAGGAACAATTGCTAAATACTGCTGAGCCAGCCAACAGAGAACAAGTGTGTGCCAGAAAAGTAACAAATGAAACCCTGCCCTGTACACTGCTGTATGAACCAGTGGGAACATCACTACTCTGGGTGTTCCTAATGGGGTGCCAGAAATCTTTCTTCTTTCCTGGTGGTCAGGGGAAGATGCAGAGCTCTGCCCTGCTGGCTTGCACAACTGAAAGAAAATGCAAATTTTCTCCTTTAGATGGACTGGAGAAAACATGCTTTGCAGAGGCAAGAAGAGGAGGAAGAAAATCAGCATGGGAGTACACAGAATCTTGATTTATGTAACTCCCTTTTGAAGGACAGGAACCCCCTTAGGTTCTGTCAGGGCCTTGAAGTAATTTCTTATGCAAACCAACAAAGCCAATAGAAAATATTCCTTTTTAAAAGTCCTCTAGCTTTCAGTAAGATCATGACATTTGCAGGGACAGGTGAGCTGATGTGAGAAGAAAACAGCTTGGTATCACTGCTTCAGGGCTTGTCTCTCCCAGTGCAATGTGGCTGAGAACCTGGCAAAGGCTTCCTGGCATCTCCGGGAGAGAACATCTCACTCCTCTCTAGAATTTTGTGATATTTTAGCAAAGGACAATGCAGAACTGAGGGACCTCTTTGCTGTAGCCTGAGCCCATTAGTGAGGATTATTTGGATTAAAACCGCCCTCTCCCTGTTAAGCCAAGCAGAATCTAATCAGAAGGGCAGTTGAGCCTTTGCCCTACCATAGTGCTTATCTGTAAGAGCTGGCATTTGTTGGACCTGGCCTGAAACGGTTTGGCTGCTTAAAGAGGTGGCAGATGACAGTTTCTGTAGTCGCTAAGCTCTTAAAACAAATAGTGATCACACTGTCAAGTCCTGTTGAAATGCTCCATACTGCATCCCAAAAAAGAAAGAGGAAAGATTAGCACTACACAGCAGAGCACTTGCAGAAATACCATAAATAAATCCCTGGTGGCACCTGGAAGGTGAAACAAAATCAGCCTTCCCAAGGCAGATGGTGCACCCCCTCCTGACCATGAGCTGCTGCTGATAATCCACCTGCACTGTATCCCAGTGAGCCGAGCTCTGTTTCACACACTTGGACACAGATTAATCAAGAGATTCCCTAAAGCTGAAGAAGTAGACACCTGGCAGTACAAGAAACAGTCCACACCTGCTCCTAACCCCAGGTGAGCCAACAATGCCTCCTAATCCATAGGGCTGGGGGCAGCTGGGGGAAACAGTTACTCAAATGCCAACCCCTAAGGTGCAGACCTCAGGAAAACAGACATGGGAAACTCCAGTCCAGCAGCTTCCATTCCACAGGCTCTCCCCTGTTTTTTTAGAGTTCTGTATTTAATCAAACTGATTTCTGTATCCCTTTCCTGGACTTACTGGTTCCTCTTCTTTCTGCCTTTCTCTATCAAGCCACAGGCAAATAACTGCTCTAATGGAACATGGAAGCTGCTTGGAAAAGTTAAACTTTATGAACCCTCTCAAGAGCTTCCCTTCCTTTCAATGCTATTGTCACTAACATTGACATGAAATCATTTTGAGCAGAACTTCATGTCTTTGCATACATTAAATTATTTGAAGAGACACCTCAATGTACAGCCACAGAAGACACTGGATTATTAAAACTGAAAAAAATAATAAATCAAAAGCTTTGGCTTCGCTTCTGCTATTTGGGTTTTTCCACAGAGGCTTTATCATTTTTCCCCAGCTGTGACAGCTCAGCTGTAGGACTGACTGAGTCTGGAGTCAGGAGTTACCTCACCCAGGGTAGGCTCCCTGTCCCAGCAGCTCTCACCTCGCTCCCCTGTGCAGACATGGCTCTCCTCAGCTCAGCCTCTCCCAGCAGCTCCAGCCTTACCTGCAATTTCCCTGGAGAGACAACTTCTTGCTCTCAGCTTGCAGAGGTACCAGTAGGAATTGGGCCATGAAGCTCTTCCTGTTGATCTGCAGGGATGGAAGGGAGAAGAGACCATCAGTGCCTGCCCCTTCCCTCCCTTCCAGACAAGCAGAGAATTACCTTGCACAGACAGGCTTTCTGACAACGAATACCCCACAAAACGAAAGCGAGCCCTGATGGGATCTGTGCTGACAAAGGTTGGGCTCTGCCATTGGCAGGTGCCCGGGTGTCACAGAGCGTCAGAGGTCGGAGCTGCACACCAGGGGCTGCTCACAGACCCTGCTGGAGCTCGACACTTCCAAATGTCAGGACAGAGCCATGTCACCAAACCCCCGTGCCTTGCCCAGCAGCTGAGAAGGAGCCATGCAGGGAGCCCTCAGGCACCAAATTGTGCAGCTGCTTGGTCCAAAGGCTGCAGGCTCGGGCATTCAGTGAAAAAAAGTGGCAAGAAATTTTGTTACTTGCACATTTTGAGCAGTGATGGAAACTCAGAGAGGCTCTTTACCAGTCCTGACAGGAGAAGTCCTGGAGCAGGGCCTCTGCAACGAGAATTTCACATGTAAATTATTGGTTAATGGGATAAGAAAAACAAACTGACACTGGAATTCTGTAGCCAGAGAAACACCACAGCAGCTCAACTAATCTCTATGATTCACAGATTCTTTATCCTTCCTTCAAGTACAGCTGATTCCTGAAAGACTTCATGTGAGAAAAGGCTTCTGCACACCTAGTAATCCCCTCAAATGGTGAATGAATGTGGTATTAAATCATTTCAGACAGAGAGACACAATTAATCTAAAAAAAAATTAAAACAACACATCACTGATAAGGTACAAACCATCAATTCCAAGAATACCTAATTTCCTGAACAAATCAAGGACATGATTTGTTCACCTTGATGATGAAAATAAGTACCGGATGATTTTTTCATGAGAGCAGATTCCTGCAGCTCTGTTGCTCTGACTACCTGTCAGCTGAACAATCTTCCTTCACATTTGATTGCTACACTGTAACTCTACATCCTAAAATTTTCTCTGAAAAGAGGGAATCCCTTATTAAATTCCTGTTTTCAACCACAACAGTAACAGCATGTTTTGCTGCCTGCCCTCATCCAAGACACCAGAGCTACTGCCCAGCCTCCTTCCACCTAACCCAGTTCCCCAGCCTGAACTTCTATAGTCACTGGAAATAAAATTGGAGGTTTAATTTTACCTTTTTTTTTTTAGTTTTATTATAAAATTTTGTACTTCCTCAGCTTTAAACATACATTTTTGTTTTAAAGGATATAAGCTCTTGTGTCCTGTTTTCCCATGCTTACTGCTGGATTTATGAGGAGAATTAATTTGCCCTTGGAGCACTTAAAAAAAAAAAGATATTTAAAAAAAAAAATCCACATTTATTTCTTTACCAATGTTCTTGCAAACTAGTTTGCCATTCTCCAGTTGCCACCAGTCATTGCACACTCATGGTGCATGGTCTGTCCCACTCAGTGCCAAGGAATCACTGGAGAGGAACAGGGATGCACCAGGACCATGTCTGAACTGTGCTGTGTCAGCCACCAAATTGCAGCATGGGATTTTCTATTTTCCAGGGCAAACCTTGCCCTTACACAAAATAACAGCAGGGGGAAGTAATGCCTCTGTCTGGAGTGAGTCTTCTCCTCCACTGGCTACAGAAAAACAATGAACTCTTTGCCTATAGCTTAATAATCATCACAGAGAACCCAACTGGCTGTTAAGAGACAGATTTAGTCTGCTAAAATAAATGGTGTGCCTGTGATCTGCAGATTTCTCCTCCCCTTTTACCTCAGCCAGACTGTTTAGTCTAATTTACTACCTGCACTCAGCTTAACTATTCCACTTAGCACTGAATATACTCAAAAGCTCATTTCTCCCAGCTGTGTGGCTTAAAAGAGATTTTGTGCGTTGATTTCAAGATATACACCCCTAATGCCCCCAAGTTCTGATCTGCCTGCATGGTATTTCATGACCTGGTCTGGAGCCCAGCTACTTTTTGCTCACAACCTCCCTGGTCCAAAAGATTCCAACTACTCCCAAGGCACTACATTGTCTAAGTAATGACTCCCTTATAATTGTTAAGCTGACAGTATTTTCTGATTCTTTCAAATGAAAATTTAAACAAAGACTTGAATTTACCACAGCTATAGTTTCCAAATGAAAAGGTACATCAGGCATCTGGGAAAAAAACCCCACATGCAACAAGTAAAAAACAGATGCATTTTATTACTTGGAAACTGGAAAAAAATCTGAACTATTTTTTCCATTTACAAGTATTTCTTCATATGCAACTGGCCAGCAGTAAAATCAAGATTTCACTAAATAATCTACAAGTTTTGCAAGTGCCTCTGACAGTGTAAAACATGGCCTTAATGTTACAACATGAAATTCTAGGCACAAAAAACCCTTTAACCTCAGCAAAACTGAGTAGGAGATGAGGAAAACCCAGTGGAAACTCTGGGAACCAAATACTGTGATAAAATACATCCCAAAGCAGCAGTGAGTGCACACTGCTCTTGTAACATGCACAAGCTTCAGGAACACAAAGTTTATGGAAACACATTCAGAAAGGTTGATGACAGCCCAGGAACAGTGTTGGTTTTTGTGACAGGGATTGCTGAAACTGCAATTAATGTAAGGAAAGCACAGGTTGCCAGGGGGCTATTTTAGTGTTTGGAGAGCAGCACAGGGCTGACAAAGTGCAATCGACTTTAACTCAGCTGTTTTGCCAAAAATGACATTTGTCTTTGAAAAGGATAAGCCAAGCCAAAGACAGAATGCAAGCTCATCTATAATCAATAAAAAATTTCAAAATAAATTAAACAGGGTTGCAAAATTAGGTTTGGGCAATAAAGACTTGATAATTAAAGAAACTACAACAAAGTATTACTGGAAAAATATTTTTGGCTGTGTTAGCCCAGGGGGGCCACTGCCCTGGGCAGAAAGCCAAGCAGGGGAGCCAACACTTGCTACAGCCCCACATCCTGCCTGGCTGGATGTCCTCCCTGCTGGCACATTCAGCACCATTCCCATCCCACCCCCAAAATTAACCCTCCCTGCTTTGCCCTGGCCCTGCACTGACCACAGTGCAAGAGTGCATTTCTATGCAGAGCACCTGTAACAGCAGCATTTCTAGTGGGTACTAAAGCGGGGATCAGTATCCTCTGCAACTGACACAGTGCATGAGAAAACCACATCCATTATTAGCAAACATCCTGGGGGCAACGCCTGCTGCAGAGTAGACCTGAATCACACACACAAATTATATATCAATATTGCAGAGATGCCAAAACCATTCTTTCAAGGAACAGCTTGGAAAACAAAAAGTGGGAAAAGCCTCCAACAGGAAGTGCAAGTCCATGGCAAAGAGATCCCCTTGTAAACCAAGACATAGCTGCCACAGGGCATGAAATCCTGTGGGACTCCCTGAGGGAAATCCTTCTCACAGCCCTTCAGAAACCAATCCAAGCTCACAACACCTTTGTGGCAAACACAGAGCAGGACCCTTCAGCCACCACACTTCTGTGCCTTGCCTCCTGGTTTTCTTATTTATCTTGTTGGACTGCCTGAACCCAACTTGTGGAATGTTCCTGTCAGGGAGCACTCAGAGCTGGGCTCTGCTGGCTGTCAGCAGCTGGCCCAGCACAGCCTTCCCTGGATCAGTTTTGGGAGGGTAGGAGGAACATGTCCCAAGTCATGGCACTCCTGCCACTCTGAGCATCTACATCTGCACCATTTTTGGGCATTAATGAAAGGGCAAGGGGCAACAAACAGGGCAGCAAAGGGAATAAGAGACTTCTTGTACAGAAATTCATACCTAAACCTCATTCAGAAGTGAAACACTAAGGCCATTCAGAGAAAAGCTATGCTAGAATTTCTCTCTGCAAGAAGCTGAGAACACAAGGACTCTTGAAACACCTCATAACAAACATTCATTTATTGTTTATTTCCCCCATATGAATCAACCATCTCAGAAATTCCATCACACGCAGGGCAGAAAAAAGTTATATACAAGAGGGACATACATCCCCAAAAAAAGATGTACAGATTTATCATGGGAACCAAGAGGGAGGGGAGAGGACAAAACCAAAAACAAGGACATTGCAGTCAGACTTTGACTTTCAGTTACAGAAGAGATCTCTATCTCCATGTAAGTGGGGTTTTCAACTATTAAATAAATGGCATCTTAAAAATAGAACATTTGACAATTTCAACACATGTATTATTATTTCTTTTAAATAAATATTGCATGGAAATGATGCTGCTTTGCCACCATAGCTGCCTCCTTTCCTTCTGGGATTAAACAATCACCCCTGGTTTTCCTTGGATTAATGGTTTGCTTCTTAATGGCAAACATTATTTCCTCCACTGCTACGTTTTGATTTCTGTTTTTATTTCTTTTTAGTTTGTTTCTTTTAAAGACCTGAATAGGCCCAGGTGAAATCAATGAGCTTCTTCCCTAA
Source organism: Corvus kubaryi (assembly GCF_017639235.1). Lineage (NCBI taxonomy): Eukaryota > Metazoa > Chordata > Aves > Passeriformes > Corvidae > Corvus > Corvus kubaryi. The sequence continues at coordinate 16,829,679 of NW_024582059.1, read as the reverse complement.
CCCTCTGCAGGCCTCTGACCTGGCTCAAGGTTGAAATATGATGGCTTTTTAAAGAATTTCCTATTATTTAAACAGTCTTCTCTGTGTCCTGAAACAAAACCTATGTTCCTGCTGTGGAGCCTGGGAGTGATGCTTCCACAGATTCCTTTCGAAGTGAGAGCCCTCAAAGGTCCCCCCACACACCTGTGACACAAACTGCCTGTGATTTCCTTTCCCTCAAAGCCCAGGGGAGTTTGTGCTGGGAATGGGAGCAGCCCTCGCGTGACCGCTTTCGCACAGCGGCGAGCACCTCTCCTGGCAGCAGGGAGGGACATGGATGTGCACAGAAGGAAAGTACCAGGACACCCCTGTCCCTGCTGCTCCTTATGCCTTCCCCTAACACTCTGCTATGGTTCCTGCAGGCTCCCACAGTGGTCTTCAGGTTCAATAAAGCTTTCATCTTTCCTCCTCAGCTGGTGATCCTAGAAATAGCTTTGTCTGAAGACAAAGTCCGAAGGTGGCATCGATCCACCAGTCTGGGATCGAGCTCCAAAGTGCACATCAGCCTCCAGGCTGGCTGCCCATCCACACACTTCCTGAGAACAAAACAGTTAATGCTGAGCCCTTCTTTGTCCCTGGCTTACTCCAAGCACTCACTGCTCCAGGGAGGAGGAGTGCAAGCGAAGCTTGATAGGTAAAATGGGGAGGGGGGACATGAATCTTCCTTCCATTTGTTAGGACAGCTCATCCCTGAAATGCTCTGAGGATTTTAACACAGTGAACATAAAAGGCCAGTCCCTTCAAGGTGCAGAAGGGCCCAGCCATGATCCCAGTGGTCCTGCACTGCCAGGGAAGGTGACAGGAGAGCACCCCTTTGCTTGGGACCAGCACATTCCTGCCACCTCCTCCCAGAGCCAGGAGGAGCCCAGGCTTCCCCATGGCAGGGACCGCTTCTACAGAAGCTATTTTTGGAAATGAAGACCTTTTGCTGGTATTTATTTACCGTCCATTTTCATGAGCCTGAAACCCATGAGCAGGTATTTTGCAAAGAGGGTACTGCTGCACGTCTGCAGACCTGTTCCTCCATCATGAAATTATGTGGAAAAGGGAGATTATTCTTCCTTGTAAACACCATTGTTTTGGGATACCGTCTTTCTCTTCACCAGTCCCATGGGTCTGTCTGAGAGGGCGAGGGATGTGAGAGGGGACCAGCGGGCTAAGGCACACTATTACATACGGGGATGGCAGGATGCTGCTGCTGCCACACAACAAGGAATCTTTGGGTAGAGAAGGGTGTCACCTCACTGAATGCACAAATGCCATGGGTGCTGCCTTCACTGATACTGTTACAAGGACAAAATGCTTGGAAACAGCTCGTTATTCCCTTTCTTGTTCCCTTGACAGGTTTTTAAGTCACTGGGCCCATCCTATAGTATGGCTGAGAGAACACATGAGTTGTCTCCCACATGAAGAAAACCCTACTTTGGTACAAATCCTGCTCTTAGATATTCACCAAGACCCTCAATGGTTGCAGGCAGATATCCAAATGAAAAATTTATCTTATGTTCCACATTCAGCCACTTAATCCCTCCTTAATCAGAAGCAATTCCTTCCCATGGAAGCTCTCAGAACAATGTCCAAGCAATGACAATGAAGCAGTGCAGCTTTCCAGCCCCACCCACTGAAATGACAAAAATCAGCCCAACAAAGAATCCTCATGGTGACATCTCTCAGCAGAGAGGTGGGGCTGCTCCAAACACACCACGTTGTTTTGCCACCCCAACTGTGTTTGGCTTGCAAGGCTAAAGCTGAGGCAGCCCCTCAGTAACACAGCTGGAGTGCCTGGGGCATGGATGCGCTCGAGAGCATAGCAAGGAGGACCAAAGCAGCGATGATCTGAAAAGGAAACTTGCAGCACTGAAGGCAGTGGCTTCCTCAGTTCTGTCAGCTGGCTGACAAAAGTAGGAGGGTGAGGATGGAAAGCAGGCAGAGCAGATCCTTTTGCTGTTTTTCCTGTAACATAATGCCATTCGGTGCTTGATGAGGTTGCTACTTGCTCTTGAGGAACAAAGACACCAAAGATTGCATCTGTGCTTGCAAAAACAGCTCCTCTGACATGTTGTCTGGGCACACGACTGCTGCAGACTGTGGGATGTTGCATAACCACCTCTGGAGGCAGATTTCCTTCTTGTCAGCATCATGTGCAATTATTGTCCTGCTGGTTATTTGTAACAGAAATGTTTATAGACCATCAATACATTGGGCCATTCAGACAATTCATTGCACTTCGATCATTTTAAAGGAAGGTGCCATCCTCCGTCTCTTCTTTTTCAAGGTAGCAAAGTGCTACCCATGAAAAACACAGTTCAAGGGTTTTCCAGTGTAACCAGATAACTTCCAACTTTATTTAAAATATTTTCCCTTGCAGGTGCTTTGTACTGAACAATTAAAAAAAAATTAAACTGTTTCTGAGGCTTCGAAAGTGCAAAAAAACTTCAAGGTATTTAACCACCTGGAGAACCAGTTAAGGCATATTTGTTTCCAGTCTCAGCCACTGTAATCCCTGTCTGATGTAGTGTACCAGGTCTGTCAGGCTACTGGTCAGTGCCAGAGCACTCGTCGCTCTGCTGAGCTCAGCGAAAAACTCTGGAAAAAAAAAAAAAAAAGGGAGAGAAGGAGAAAACATTTGGTTGGTTTTATACACCAGGCACATCTGACAGACGAGGAGTGACAGCAGCAGCACACAGTCAGCTGGCCAGTCCTGTTAAACAGTGCAGACAGCTCAGTAGTGTCACAGGGCTGGCTGGGAAGGGTGGCAAGCACAGCAGGCAAGGCGGGCAACAGGAAAACATGTTTACACACACTGAGCCACTTCCTCATGTCCTGAGACTTTAGAGGACACAGAGACTCCATGGTAGGTGGGCAAAAGTTTGGATGTTCACACCACACAAGCTACTTCAAGCTTCCCCCAAATTCTAAACAGGCCAAATTTGAGTGTCTTCCTGAGCAGCACCCAGAAGCACACACAGCTGTGGTCCCTTTCCTTCATCCATCCTCAAACCTTGGAGACATCAGGATGTCTCTATTTGTGTAGCTTGCCAGGCTATACAGCTCTGATTTGGATTGCTTATAGTTGAGCATGTCTCACATTCTTCTCATCCCACCAACTCCAGACATCCCACTCCTCTTCCCACACAGGAGGTGGCTCCTGCAGCACGCCTGACCCTGCCATGAGGAGCTGGCAGGCTGCAAGCCCTGCTGTGCTGGCAACCATCTGTGCAGGTGACCATGAGCTGTGGGAAATTCTCACACCTATTCCTTTGCGCTCACCTTTCCAAGACATTCCTGCATGACCTGCCTCCCACTGACACAGGCCCAGTCCCTCACTCTTCAGCTCAACCATGTTGGCTAAACACCTTTCCAGAAACTGGTCATTCTCAACTCTTCTTTTTGATACACAAAGACTGAAGCTAGAGGTGGAAAATTTCTGCTTGGCTGTGCAAGGAGCTCTTCAGAAGCGGAGTACACACACTTCCTTTCCAATACTTGCCAATGCAGAAGCAGAGAATACATTCCCTCTGATTTTCCTGCTTTTGTTTACAAAATCCATGCCCTCCAAGGGGAATAGACAGAGTTCAAAGCCCCTGTCTGAGCAAACAGAAGATAACTTGATCTGTCAGCACAGCATCATGTGAAAGGAGAGGGACTCCATATCCATGCCTGCAGCCTCAGCTTGTCCTTGCTAGGGAAGATCAGAGGCTGGAAGACAGCCTGTTAAGAGTCTCGTGATCCACAGTGCTCCATGAATTACAGTGAGGAGCTGGGACCTGTTAGTGGGCCCTCCAGAAGGATCTTCAGCTCTGCACAAGTGACTTGGACAGCAGTTACAGCTCACTGCTTTTCAACAGCTTAGGACTTCCTGGTTTATGGGATCTTGATAGCTAAAGGCTACTGCTCTTTCTTCCTCTTCTTATGCCCTATGAATTGTATAAAAGAATCAAGGATGTGGCCTTTTTTATTCATTTTGCATTCTCACTCTCTGTACCTCTTCATACATTACACTGATTATCAGTAAGTTCCAGTTCTGAAATGCCTCCACCGTCCTGAACAGTGACAACACCACCAAGCCTACATGAGTATTTACTGGCCTCTGCACAGATCCACTCCTTAGAGAGTATTTAGTAGCCCACTCATGATCCCCCTACATCGGGACCAGTCACAGAGCACGTTTTGAATTTAGTCTTGACTGATGCAAGGCTGTGCTCAAGCTGCCCTCCCACACATCTTCCTCCATGACTCACTCCTTTGGCTTATTAGCAGCATCCACTGCTTCTATGTGACAGTCTTTTATCAGCCTTTTGAGGACAGAACAGAAAATACTACACATGAACTGCTGCTGCAAGCACAGATTTGCTCAGAGGACAGCCAACATCCAGTTATTTTATTCAGAGGTGACTTGGAAAGCCTTTTGATTTTCAACAACTGCCTCATTAGTGTGAGGATTTTTACAGCCTTCCAACAATTCAGCCAGGCACATTGTGCTTATTTTCCTTTGCAAGTTTGCCAACAGGTCATGGCAATGCATCTCTTTGCCCACAGTGGCTCACAAAACTTTGTGTTTTATGAAAAACGACGCTGCTAAGGCCATGTGGGATGGCAGGTCACGGGCTGGACTGCACCCACCCTGTGGCTTTTGTGTATTCACCACAGGACAATACAACATTTTTAACAACAAAACTGTAAAATTAAAAAAAAAGTTGCAGCAATTCTAGGAATTGCTGCTGGCAAATACTGGGCACGTACGCAGCAAGGACTCAAATTCAAGTGCTGCTCAGCTTCTCTGTTAGGCAGCTTCACCGTTTTCAAGACAAAATGACCTGGAAGTTTGACAGAAACTAAAACACAAGGCTATGGGCCAAAACGATGTTTTTAAACAAAGTGAATCAACTCAGAAAAGCTCAGTGCCCCAAAGGGAAAGACAGAAAAACCCCAACCCCCTTACGCTTCTTGTGTTACCTTGAAGCGAGCTGGCTGGTTTCCTGCACTCGACACCCTCATCCCGTAGCTCTTAGACATTTGAGGATGCCAAGACAACCTTTTAATGGGAACACTCATCAATATATCACCATCAAGTATCTCTGCCAATATGCCCTGGCTGAGACATTCCACATATTTCAAGCTTTGATCTTTAGGTATGGTGCTTGCTGCACTGACTGTTAGGATTGAAGTAAGAACACACATAACCATGACACAAGACAGAAAAGACAAAGGGCAAAAACTTACCTTTATTCTTTCTGGCCAGTGCATCAGCCTTTTCCCAAATTTCATATGCATGAAGGATATAGGAGGTGATGTTGACATAGGAGGAGGTGACACTGGAGATATGACAGGAGACAGTGACAGTAGAGCCAGTGCTGTTGCCAATGCCATTGTGGCCAATGCTGCTGCTATCATTTGATCCCGGCTGAGAACTCACAGATCCAGCAGGAGAGGGTATTGGAGAGAGAGGAGAAGGCAAGCCTGTGCTTCTGCAGCAGAAAAGAAACACCACATTCAACTTCAGAGCTAAACATCTTTCCACAAGGCTGCCCCATGCAAGGAGCTATCCAGTGTCACCCAGGCCTGCAGCATGGAGTGGAATGCTGAAAAGTGAGATGTGTTCAGCTACAGCACAAACAATTGTACTTAGAGGGCAAGGCCAAGTTTTTGGAAGTGATTTAGAAGGACTCTGCTCAACAAGAGAAAATGTGGGGACCAGACATCAGAAAGGGCCACCCATCTATCTTCCAAAATCTATACCTACTTGTGAAAGTCTTCACCAGATTACCCAAGTGTTTTCCCTAATGCTTTCCAATTCAGGCACACTGAAGCTCCCCTCCTATGGAGGCTGGAGCTTCTGGCAGCTACTCAGAGCAGCCAGGTCAGCCTACACACACTTATTTATAGACCCAGGGCAGCTAAATGTGGTCAGCCGGCCACCTTCCAGACACTGCCTGGCTCATCACACCCCCACCACTTCAACCAATCTAATTTTAGTCACTGGTATTACAGGGCTTCCACCACTGCTCTCAAGAGACCATTTACTTCCCAATGAACTAGCCTGTGCAAGGTGGCCAAACAATGTAACTGGAATCAGTACCACCATCAAAGTCCAAACAACCTTCTCCCAGCCATAGAATTTGAAAGACAGCCTGATAGCTGTCTGCCACATGAAATGACCACAGAAAAGTTCTTACTCATTGTCATTGAAACACAGACACGTGACAACAAATTTTTCAATCTTACCTTGCAACACCTGGAGAAGGTGCTTGTATTACTCTGAAATTACTCTGCAGCAAGGAATAAAAGTGTAGTCAGTTTTGGCCTGTTCAGCTGACATCAGTAACTACCACAGCCATCCAGCTGGCAGCTTAGCAATACCTGTGCCCTACCTTGAAGTGGTCATTCAGGAGTCTGGAATACCTCATTGCAGTGTCTTTTTTGTACCCAAACATTGCCATGTGCAGAATGGACTGGCAGCGCATGCTGTGAACAGAAACACACCCGAGGGTCAGTGTTTGTGCCCAGCCCCCATCAGCCTTGTGGGATGGAGGCAGGCACACCTCAGCTCTACTGGAAAGTCAAGAAAGCTCAAAATTCTCCTTCTTCTGATCATGATAAAAAAAGACTTTGTGAAAAACATCACAAGGGAAAGAAACAAACAAGGAAGGGCCTTCTCTGGTTTTTCATACAAACAGGTGCCCAGGCTCGCAGAGGTGCCAAAGGCTGAGTAAGCCCCCATCCAGAAGTGCCTCATCCATGTTCAGCTACAGCTTCAGTTACACAGCTCAAACATAGGCAGCCAAATCACATTCTTTCACCTTAGGTGAAAGCCCTTATGTGGTTCTCAAGTTACCAGCAGATCAAATTTTAAAGCCTGTGCTTTCTACATGTGGTCCTTTACTGATCCCCCAGCTCACTTCAGAGACGTTTCAATTCATTCTGGTTTTTATATTGTGTTTTTTCCTGTTCCTTCATATTGGGTTTTTTTTTCTTTGCATAACTCTAACTCCCATTTAACTCATTCCTTCACCCCTGGAAGTAATGGATCTTTCCCTCTATCAAGTTTCAAAGCAGAACATGAAGGAACAGAAACACAATTACTCACCGTAACACAGCAAAGATTTTTCCATGTGAAGAGACTGAGGAGTCTGCAAATGGTTTCAGTGTCATAATGAATCTAAGGAGACAAAATAAACAGGACCTTGTCAGCCACCAGAGCGCTCTGAAGCTCCACAGACCGTGAAAAAACAGCACATGCAATAATCTCAAAAAACAGCTGGAAAGTCAGGAAACCTGCCCCGAGTACCCAGTCCTGGCATCCAGAACTTTGTAAGATCTTGAGCAGAGGACTGTGTGCCAAAATGCCCTCCCCTCCAAATGTGCTGCCAAACTGTCACCCTCTGAAAGCCACTTACTTGATGAGAACTATGGTGTCACTGAGTATGCTGTAAGCTGATTTTGGTTCCAGCACGTCTGATTCCAAGGCAATCCCATATTCGATGAATAAAAGGGCAGCCTCCAGGTACTGCAAGGCCTTTCCAGTCTTGTCAGTCTATTGGGGAAAAAATTCTCATTTTTCAACTAGGACCAAACACACTTCTCTCAAGTGTACTTGAGCTCTCTTTTCTTCCTAGCTAGGCAGGATTTGAAGAAAGAAAGAGATTCCAGTCTGGCCTCTGGTGACAACTAAAAGGTTCTCAGCAGAACCCTTAATGTGATCCCAGTCATCAGCTCTGTGTGCTCCATTTGTCTCTCTTCCTCTTGCTCAATGGTTTCCTTGAGTAATTTATTATCTTCACTTTTGTTAGATACTGTTGTCTGGTCTTGGAGGCTTGCCTTCTGCGAGGCACAGGGAACTTTCCCACTGCAGTATTCACTTCATTTTCACAGGTAAACAGAAAGTAGCAAATGGACATTATCTGACTGAGCCAAAATTAGCAAAGCAATATGTTCACTCCTGCACACTGTTAAACTGTGCAGAGCAGAGAAAAATCAGACTGTCAGGGTCACTTCCAAGTCTTGGCCACCAGCAACTCAATAGCTGCCAGGATCCCGACTTTTCAAAATATCTTAAAACTAACTGTTCCATCTGTTTTCCAAGGACTCTTTTATAGCTCTGCAAAGCTAACCCCAGACAATGCCAGTTCTGAATCCCATTGTCTAGATGTGTTTGCATCAAAGAAGAACATCTGAACACCTGCCAAATAAAGACAGCCTCCCAACACATGACTGAACATACTCCATGTATGGAGTAAGGAAGTCATGGTAGCCAGTGAACCTCATTCCCACACACACAGGTACCAGGGCTGAGTGCAGGAGCTGGTCAACATTCCCAGCACAAGGTCAAGGCTTACCATTGCATCAGCTTTGTGCTTTAGCCTCTGGGCCTGTTCAATGTAGTATTCCTTTGAATGCTGCCTGAATTGGGGACAGAGAGGAAAAACAGTTGAAAGAGAAACAGGGTAGGGTACAAGGCAGGTCTCACACATCTCAGGAAAAAGCAGAAACCAGGGTGGTTTCAGGGCCAGCGTTGCCTCATGCCTTCAGGGGTTTTACCCATTTCTATGATCATCTTTTCAGATCCAGCCTTCAGAAAGTACAGATGAGGGGTGTCAAACAAAAACTTACTTTTCAAACTTGAGCAGAGGTCTCCTTGGCTTAGAGGTACCATTTGGCAAAGAAGGCACTGGGAAAGGCTTTGTGACCTCATCTGCAGATCCCTGAAAAAACAAAGAGATAAAGCTGGTTAGAGAGATATGCCTAAAATAATTCCAAAGCCCAGCTTTCCTAAATTTCAAGTGAAAATGTTTATTTGTCCCAAGCATAGTCTATTTTCCAGGCTCTCTTCCTCAGCAATCCCTGCTTGCTTCTCACCTGACTGTTTGTAATGCTTAACACCATTCAAACTTTTCCCAAGCACAGAGAAATTCGGCAGCAGGTTTCCTTACCCAATGACTAAGAGAGCAGTGAGGCTGCAAGCAGCACCATTTTCATGTCCCCTAGCCAAGGCAGAATGGTAAGATCCATTCACACTTATTTCCACCTTAACCACACAACAATTGCTGGTTCCCCAATACTAACAACACTGTCAGGAAAAAGCAAGCAGTTAGAAGCCAGCTAATACAGTGTGCACAGTCTGGCTTAACACACACAGAGCAACATCCCAGACCACACCAGCCATGTAATCGAATTTTGTAACCCAGAAATGCAAAGAACCAGTTGGCAAGGATCATGAACCATTTTGTAAATAAGCTATAAAGGCTTATATCTGGGTTGTAGCCAATACCACAGGTTGCTTGTTTCTTATTTTAAGCAATCCCCTCTTTCTTTTTATAAGCACACCTATTTTTACACCAGTATTGTATTTGCAGTAGCCTACAATCCAAAATGGTGATCAGCATAAACATGATTCTCATGCCTTTGGTGTTTACAGAGTATGTTTCTAAAGAGAATCACATAGCACCCATGGGTTGGGGGAACCATCCCACCAGTTATCCTGGATACCTACTTTGATGTCCTTTGACAGTTCCATATGATTTCCCTCCACTTTCCTGTGTTTGGCAAACAAAGGATCCTTGTGGTTGCTCTTGTTCCTGGCAGGGTTATCCATGGCAGGCAGCTCATCAGTCTCATTTCTGGGTCTCTTTTGGGTCATCTTGGCTGACTTTGGTGCAGGCTGTGCAGTAGACATGGCCGGCAGTGGTGGGAGCACATCTTTCTTCTGGGTTCCAGAGGAAGCTTTTGATGCTCTGGAGATGGGAAGCAGATTCATGAATACGGTGTACATACAACGTAGAGATTTTTTACAAACTTAGTTACACCATGTACCAATTCTGTTTAAACTCCCCTGGAAGTGTGAGATGGCTTGTTAATACAAAGAATTCAACAAAAGCGAAACAAAACTTCAGGGGCTTCATTGCGCTTCAGGCAGCAAACCTTCACCTACCATCAACATACAAACAAGCTGTTTTTCAAGTTATATTATTATATTCCTATAAGTCTCAAAACTTGTCCTCGGAGCAAACACTTGCAACCAGAACATCAGGACACTGCAAAAAAAGCACACCTCCAATACAGCCCCTTTTCACTCCGAGAGGGCGTAGCAGTGGGGAACAAAGACACGCGGACCTCCTTGTAGCTCCGAAGAAGCTCGTTCATCCTAACGAGCCCAGCCTTTTTATGCTCTCAACTCAACCGAACTCAAGGGAGCCTTAACCGAAAGAAGCACCCATTGGCTGGCCGCCACCGCGGTGTCGTCGTTCACACGTCCCTTCATCCAATCACTCTCTGCTCACGTGGTGTCCACACGTCTCCCCAGCCAATCACTGCCTCACACACGAGGCGACTCTCAACCGACTCTCCGGCCATCCAAGCCACAGCTGAGCCCTTCCCAGAGTGCTTTTTGGTGAACAGAATATAACAAATTTAACAACTCTAACAAAGGTATTCTTATTTCCCACATCTCCCCCTTTTTTCGTTTAATCAATAAAAACACACTGAGAAAAACCTGAACAGGTCCTGAAACATTTTCAAATGTAATATGACGAAGGAAGAGGGGGAGTACCCAGTAACAACCTTTCAAAACCACCAACATACGCCTGTGGCATGAACGATATGCACATGGTATCGGTACGTGTAGCATGCTCTGTCCATCTTGGGGGTAAGGCATTAGTAGTGCCTTCACCCTTCAGGACGGCGCAACAAATGGCCACACACACTGCGAAGGAACCCATTTCACATGGTGATCTGTGGAGACAAGCATAAGCCCTGCCCCATGTTAGTAGTAGGTCTAAGGGTCCTTTCCACTGCCCTGCAAACAGGTCCTTTACCATTACCAGAGGTCTGGGACGAGTCTTCATATTGAAAGAATATTGTCTTTGACATGCTGTTTGGCCAACCTCATCTCGATTTAATCTGTCACGTGGGCAGCCCACGAGGGAGGTAATTCAGTGACTAAAATCCCTGGGACAAATCACCCAACAAGGCAAATGAACTGCAGCACTGCCTGCCTCTTCCCCTTTTGGTAGATGGTATTTTCTGTGGTCAGAGATACTCACCCTGACACTTGATCCTGTATGTACTTTGACAGAATTAAACTGAGCTCTTCCTTTAAGACTTCCCAGATGAACTAGACAACACTTACAAAGTTGAGAGACTTAAAATGCTGTGATCTTAAATGGCAGAGATCATCACATTGAATAATACTAGATTTCTGATCATTTGAAGTTAGGATGACCAGGGAACTCTGGCAGCTCTAAACAGCACCAAATAGTTCTAAACTTTGTTTTATCACTTCTCTTTTACATATTTTTAATCAGTTTCTCAAAGTTTGCAAGAAAACACTGAGCAGAGAATCCCAGCTCAGGGACTGCAACATCAGAAGAGGAGGAAATGAAGTTTAACCCAGTGAGAAGACTGAGGTGTGATGGTGCACATCCTGCCTCATTCTGTTGTACATGGGACAGTCCTCTCCCCTCTTTTACCACACACTTTTCTCATGGTTTGGCCCCTACTCATATCACACACATGCTCCCAAGCTTCTCCACCTTGGCACAGCTGATGCTCCACAGAGCACAGAACCATCACCTGACCTGCCCCAATGCACCCTCTCCCCAAAAATGCATCCTATCCTTCACATTCCAAAAGCCAGACCATGACTAAAACAGGTGTTCATTTTCACTGAGAAAAAGGGAGGAATAAACCCCAGCATTAAAGCTCTTCCATTACTACCACAGCTCAAATATCACTTCACCCAACTAAATGTTAGTCCCAATGCCTCAGTGCTTCCAGAGTGCATCAGTGTTTTCTCTTCAGAAAAGCAGTTTACTCCTATTGTCAGGACACAAACCTCAACACTGCATAGCAATCCAAGCCAACACCTCAAATCCAAGCCACAAGCCAGCAGGAATTGAATGCAGTAGCCCATGACTGAGGCATGAGTCTCTCCTCTTGGGAACAGTGCCCAATTGGAAACATGCTCTTGGAAGCACTCACTCTAGCAAAGGCCTAGCCAGAATGCTGGCAGTGCTCTGGTATGCAAATTACAGGGGAAGCTGCAGCAGATCCACCAGAAGCACTGCAAATGCTGTGCTGGGAAAAAGGAGGAACTCCTGGCCATGAAGGCCACCTGTAATTCTAGACAGTCAGGACTCAAAAGGCATGGTAGTTGTGTGTCCATTGGGTCACTTAGGAAAACAAGGGAAAGACAACAGGATTATTTTAGTGGAGAAAGGAAATGCTCCCTACCCTTACCCACCCACATCTACAGAACTGTTTTCTGGACTGGTTACTTCCAGGATGTAAAGGCAAATCTGTAGATTAGGTTTCAGAAGGCACATTATTTTAGAAGCAAACCCATGAGTGTAAGGACAGGAAATACAGTTCCTTGATCTAAGCTGTTTAGGAAAAACTTGCATTTATACATCCTTCTGCTATTCCACCACTGTATACTCACTTCAATTTGCTGGAGTCTTTGCTAGCTGAAGACTGCAATGATTTTGTTTCTTTTTCTGATTTCATTTTCTTCCGATCAGTCTCCTCCTTCTCTTCCCTCTAATAGGAAGGAAAAAAAAAGGAAAAATAAAATTACTTAGGTTTTCAAAGTTCACATAAAATACAGACCAACATGGCTACGTTTGATTGATTCTGGTTAAAAAAAGAAGAAAAAATACCTTATTGGAACCAACAAATTGCAAATCCACAGCACAGAAGATACAGATTGCAAGCTCATTGACAAGTAACCTAAAATGACATTTTATCTAATTTTGCTTGGATAGATTAATTGCTCTGTAGTGGCAGGGATGGAACTGCTAAACCTATTGCTGCTAACAGTAATCAAAAGCAAGGCACTTGCGTGTCACTTGGATCAAGCAGATACTCCAGATGTGCAGGGGGTTTGGTTTTTATTACGAAAATGCTGATACAGGTGAAATTTTTAAGTGCTGGTAATCTAGGGACCCCAGAATTGGATGCAGTGCTCCAGGTGGGGTCTCACCAGAGCAGAGCAGAGGGGCAGAATCCCCTCCCTCAGCCTCCTGACCACACATTTTTGGATGCAGCCCAGGACACGTGTTGCCACGTTTGGCTTTCTGGGCCGCAAGCACACACCTCTGGGTCATGTCCAGGCTCTCATCCAATGGAATCTCCAGGTCCTTCTCCGCTGGAATGCTCTCAGTGAGTTCTCCCAGTCTGTACTCATGTCTGGGACACAGCCAGCTTTGTGTCACTCACTGGGCTGTGCTGCGACACAAAGCCTGCCTCTGGCAGGGTGCTCAGGACAAGGCTCCAGTACTGAGATCACATCCTTATGCTGTTTTTCAGGTTTGACACTGCCACAAAAGGCATCTGACAGCTGTACCTGACCCAGCTGGCTGCTGTGAGGCCTGAGCCTCCAAGGGTACTAATGCACTGACAGAACTGACAGTGAGGCTCTAAGGGGGGTTTCTCTGCAGTCAGGCACACTGGGATTGCAAGGGAAGACATGTCCAACATCAAATAACTCCTCTCCTGTGTCTCCTAGACAACAGGAGAGATGTGCCAGATTGACTGCCTGCTTCCCTTTCTCCCACTGCTCTGCAAGAGCAGAAACTTCCGGGGGTCTCTCAAGTTTCTTTACTATTTCCCTGCTCTTCTCAATTCTCCCTCACAATTACAAGAAACTCATTAAATGGCAAAACTAAATGAAACCCAAACCAAGGTTATTCACCCACCCATGCTGAGCCACCTGCTCTGTGAGGAGGAGCAAAAGCAGAGTCAGGGACTGAAATATCCAGAGGGAATACCTATTCACCACAAGGCCTGCAGACAACTCTTTGTGCAGCTGACCCAGCTGGCTGGAGGTATATTCATAGTCGAGTCAGCTTTCCAAAAAACACTTGTGAGCAATGATCACCTCAGTTAAATAAAGGACTTTCTTGTAATTCAAGGGAAAGTGACTGTTACAACTGGTTTTGTTGTCTGACAAAACTAGGATTTCAAGGAAACAGAGCAAAAATATATTCTGAAACACCAAAGCACGTTAGATAGCTTCCAGGGCTTTTTGTTTGCTCAGGAGGGGATTTGTGACCAACAAGAAACATCCGCAGACAGTCTTGCTTCACATGCCCCTTGATAACAGCTTTATAGAAGGATAATGGCTCTACTCCCAACCTATGAAGTGGAAACTCCACATGGGATTTTCAAACACCACATTGGTCCTTGTACAAACCCACCTCCCACTCCACCTCTCACCTTCTTCTTTCCAAGGGACTCTTCAGGAGTGTCCGTGGCTTTCCTCTTCAAATTCTGCTTCCTCCCACCAGAAAGGTCCTTTGTCTCTGCTTTCCTCTGGTGTCCATCTTTCCTGGGGGGCTGAGGGACTTTCTCCAGGTGACAGAGATCTATTTTCACCACAAGGCGCTCACGGGTTGGGGGGTCCCTCACTGGTGAGAGCAACTTCTCCCCAAGAGGCAAGGGTAGTTTCTCCTTGTGCAAATCCTGAGGCCTGTGGCTGCTGGTCCTGATGGGGGTTGTGCCCTGGCCCTGAGGAAGGGGACTGAGAGCATCACGTGCCTGGGCATCTCCCATGAGCTTGCGGTCCAAGAAGGGTTTGGTGTTGGCCTGGTGGGAGCCCTTGTCCTTTTTTTTCTCAGAGGGCTCTTGAAGTCCTGGCTTCAGGTCTTTTCTGTCAGTGGATTTTGTCTTCAGTGTTTTTTTGACCTTCAGCTTGTCCCTAGAAGACTGGTCTGCAGCCTCCAGAGGACCAGGCTCACTCTCCACCTTCAGGCCTCTCTTGGGTCCCTCGTGCACCAGGGGCTTGCTGGGCCTTTTGACCCCCACAGTCTGCCTGGGCGAGGGCTCCTCAGCATGCGCAGGAGGCTTCTGGCAGCTGCGTTTGGTCGGAAGAGGAGCCTCCTGAGGAGCCCTGGCCACTTGGCTCTTGTGAGGAGGCTCCCTCAGCTCAGCATGCTGCTGGGAGGAATTGCTGCTGATGCCCCACTCCTGCTTCTTGCCCTCCTCACGTCCATCCCCACAGGCAATTTCACTGAGGCTCTCTGTTGGCACTGCTGGTGGATTCACCTTGGTCAGCCAGTTGTCGAGCTGCCACTTATTAGAAGTTGGTGGCTCAGGCTGCAGACAAGAAGAAAAAGGGAGGATTCAAAACTGATGCCTTTATGGGCTATTTCCACCCTAGCACAGCTCACCACAGACCAGGGACTCTTGCCTAGAGGTCTCAAAGTGTGTGCTTTTGCATGTGAAGAACTGACTATAAACAAACAGGCCAAGTGCACTAACTTGCTCCAGAGCATCATAGACGAACATCTGGCTGAATAAAAAAAAAGGATAAAAAGGTCAATGGCAAGTAGCTAGGACTTCATTGGTATTTTCAGGACAAAACAGGCAGAATTTGGTAAAAGAGGAGAAGTATAACATCTTCCTTCAAGGACACCATACTGCAGTGGGCAAAGTCTGTAACTGAACTGCTGGAAGGCAAAGAGTATTAGAGTCAGATGCAAAGACAGGCTGTCTCAAAGCTTGTTTTTGGCGTCTCCCTGTTCATGCACTTCTAAGGTGAAAATAAAGAAAGCTAGAGCTGAGGCAGGGGAGGAAAAATAAATGAAAGGGCTTTGTAAAAGTACCTCAAAACTGCCAGTAGATTGTTTTACATCAGCTGTGGTCTGCAGATACAGCCATGCACTTCCCACTGGCTTGAGAACGTTTTGCAAGCTGGAGGAACTGTTTGAAAGCATGGGACATGAGTACTTCTGCAGAAGATTTTTTTTAAAATGCATGGTCTCAATTATGAAAGTTTAAGGCACCAAGTTCTGTTTGTCTGTTTTCCCAGTAAAAGCCTCAGAAATGCCACTGCAGCAGTATCCAAGCCAAATTCAACAGCAGCAAGACTAAGCATATTCCAGCCCTTCTTGCAGTTCTGATCTCTTCAGCTGCGACCTGGAAGAAGCTGAATCTGTCACTCGGGCACAGGAGCTGCAGGGAGGCAGCAGCTCCTCTTAAATTATCAGGAAACTGGTCTCACCCTGCCACCACTGCCCACAAAGGCACCCAGAAATCCTGCATGGGCAGAGGTGGGCCCCACACAGCCCAGCCCAGCCATGCTTCCCATCTGTGCCTTGCTTGTATCTCCACAGTGAAGGCATTGATTCCTCCAGGAGAGCTAGACAACTATGCCAAAGGACACAGGGGAGCACCCCCAGGTTGGGCATCTGAAAGTCTAATTATGTTTTTACTAAGGGTAACTAAGGCTGACAAACTCTAGAAGGGAAGCAAAGGGCAAGAAAAGTCGAGTGATGCAGCAAAGATGTCAAAGGGACACCTGAACAATGACAATGTTTCAGGTCTCCTGCCCTGACTGCATCGAGAGTGTGAGGCAAGGGGCTGTGTAAGCAGCCTCTGCCTTTTATTTGCATTCACCTCAGGTGCTGGTGCTCTTGGAGGGTCGTTCACTTCATTGTCACTCGAGTGGCTCTCTGTCTCCGAGTCTGAGGAGCTGTCTGAGTCACTGGTGCTCCCTGACTCCGAGCTGCTGGAATGTGCTGATGCCACACTCTTGGGCTGGGACTGTAAGGAACTGCAAGGCCACCACGAGATAAAATTAGAAAGCAGCATGGCTGAAGGTTACTTACTTATTTTATTGACATGGCAGTATTCAAAAATAAAACTGAAAGCCCGTGTTTTGGCACTGAGATGAGAGGGGAGCAGGCCAGAGATATACATTGGCATACTCAACACATAAAGCACCAGAATATAAAATTGCTGGAAATAATAAACCTTCAACTCCAACCCAGTCAAATATGTAAGCAGGATGGCACTGCCACAATGTGAAACTGCATTTAGCCAATCAAAGTTTAAAAAGCACCAAAACTGCCCAGTGCTTTTCTGAAAACCCCAACCCTCAAAATGAAAAACTTGAAATAAAGGTGAACAAGACAGGAGCATATATTTCAGGATGGTTTCTGTTTTTCCTGTTCTGCCCATTAAGTTTTCACTTCATCTGTATTATTTGGTCATGCTGCTGTAACCACTTCATTAATAGCCACATGAGGCAGCAGCATTTCTTGCAACACCCTCCTCTAACCAAAAGTGTTTTGCTCCACACTGACAGTGGAGTGGATGGAATTGAGGGAGAGCTGTCACTTTTATGCACAGTGGTTTTTTTGTTTTGAAATGGGCTTACAAAATTAAAATGTAGATATTTTATTTTTTCTGCTTTGGTTTCCCACATCAGTATCAACACATTTGTACGAGTTGGAGGCAAGCTCCTTGCTGATACAAGACTGATATCATGAGAACACTCCTATTTTAAGAGTTTGCAGAGACACAGATCATGCCAAGCATTGGTGTGCTCCTCTGCAAGTCTGACTTTGCAGACCACTACCTTGTGCTTGAAGAATATATATATCAAGCCAAAAAAATCTATGTCAGCGCTCTCCTATAGGAAAAATTGTGAGCTTTTCCGCCTTCCTTCCTCAAATGCTGGCATGTGGCTGTTCAGTCTACCTTGACTATTGCTTCTGACTAACAATACATGGCAGGAACTGCTTACAGTCAGCTTCCTTATCAAGAAGAGCTGAAACAGCTTCAAGGAGCCTTCCTAACCCTTTCCTGTTCTTTACCCACTTGGCTGTTTTGGGCTTCCTTCTGAGCTAAAACTGGACTCACATCTCACCCATTGCCACTACAGCTGAAAATCCCATTAGCTGCAGTGTGATCTACAGACACACTGGTGGAGGGGAGGAGGAAAAGAGATGGGAGCAGTTGAGGAAATACAATTCTGGTTCATAGGCAAAATCCAGCATGCCTGGATTATTCATTTCTAATTGGAGCTTTCTGTAAAACCCCACACAACTAAAGCTGACTTTCAACAGCAGCCAGAAACCAAAGTCTGTAGCTACAGGAGAAACCAGGAACCCTTACCCTCCTACCCCACACATAAAAAACAGTTTTGTTTTACTCCTTATGTGGTCTAGTGAGTAGTTTGGGAACAAACCTGTACCTTGGAGCAGCAAGTGAAGAAGGTGACTTTTCAACAACCTGTTTTGTTCACAAAAACAAAGAGGAGAGGGGGAGGAAAGGTTAGCTCAGAACTCAGAACAATGCAACAAGTGGTGATGTTTAAAGGGAAGTCTGTGTGCCTATTGTATAAAACAGCTAAAACCGACTTGGTCGTCACCACTCTCTTCACTATCACTGAGTTGCAGGTCGTCCTGGAGCATTCTGAAAGACAACCAGAAGATAAATATCAGCCAAGGCAGACACATTCTGAAGCAGCAGGCACTGAAAAAGATTTGGTTTGTGCTTGCCAAAACAAACCAACCTCCCCCATCCTTTCTGAACATTTGGCATGCTCAATCTACTAAACCCTGTCATTACCTGAAATGAATGGTTAAAATGTTTTGCTTTTTTTTTTTTTACCTCTGCTTTCCAACTGACCTTGGGATATTTTGCAATGGAGGTCTGTAGCAATGGCTGCCATTTACAGATAACAAAGACCAAGTTCTGTGTGGGGAATGCTCCTCAGAAAGGCTACCTAGCACACTGGCACAGGGTGGAAGAAGTCTGATCCTGGTACAGTAAGAACTCTCATGCTATGAGCCTGCACTGGCTCCTCAAGGAACAGAAAGCAAGAGGAGCACCAGGAGCTGTGCATGTCCACACACTCTGCTCTCAGGGGCTGCAAATATTTCTTCTGTCCCAAGGACTCTCATTTTGCTGCTCTAGTCTCCTGTCACACATAGGTAAGTCAATGCCCATCTCCCATCTCTTCCCCTCACAATGAACTCCATGCTCCTGCACATCTCAGCAGTAATGTCGAGCAGCTCAGGTACTCAGAGCAGTTTACAAGTGGGGAGGCACAAGCTCTGTTTCACTATTGCTAGAGAAGAGAGCAGGCTGCCCACAAATATTTCCAAAAGCATCATTTAGTCCTCTGCCTCCAGGTGGTAACTACTGTTTGCAATTTCAATATATTACCAAGGTTGTTAAAAGGCTGGAAAGGAAGGAGAGGGACCCAAAGCTCTCCCAGATTGTTATCCCCCTCTTTGGCAAACTTGCAGGCATCCCAAAGGAGTTGGAAAATAGGCAGGCAAAACTTGGCTATTCAAAAGTACAGTTACTCAAATCCTAAAACTAGCTAGTGATTGACTCCTCAACCCAGAGGACTATTCAAGTGTGCTTCCAAAAATGGGATCAAAAGCTTGGGAACTGAGACAGGAATTTTAATCAATCAGATCAAAACTCTGCTTATTTCAACCTCATTTCAAACCACAGGTTTTCTGTGAGAAATTTTTCTTATTACCAAATAAGAAAAATAAGACCGTGACCCCTCATGACAACATGTTTTATAGCAAGAAAACAAACATAAGTGATCCCCAGTGAACCACACCACATCACCCTGGAAAGAGGGGGAGAAAGTTGGAAAAAGTTGGTTCTTTCTTTGTTCAGGCATTTTGACTGCCATTCCCCTGTGAGCTACCCTCCACTGCCTCATTTCCTCACACACCTTCTCGGTGGAAATCACCTCTTGCCTCTTCACTAAGAGTAAACACTGAAGGGAAGCTCTATGCGACACCACCTTGGAAAAGGAGAGCCCTGAATTTCCTACAGAAGGCAAACAGCCCACAGCCTGCAGTAATCCTGCACGAGCCAGCACTGCATGTGGGCCAGAGCCCAAGTTCACTGCCAGACAGATGAGGCACAGAAAGATAAAAAGTAATACAGGCACTCTTCACACTTCTGGGCAGTTTGGCCAAGCATCTACTGGTATCTCAGTGAATCCTTTTCATTTTCTTTTACAACTCCATAGGGGAAGGAGTCCTTCAAAATGGTAGTGAAGAAACTTCCAGGGATGCAAAAATATGCTGAAAGTTTTTGAGTTTGCTTTTGGGTTTGGTTTTTGTTCGTTTGTGTTTGTTTTATTTTTTTCTGCTTTAAGAATTGGGGACTAAAGACTTATTTCCTTTAGAGGTAAGAGGATAATCATAGAATCACAGAATGGTTTGTGTTGGAAGGAATCTTAAAGATCATTTCATTTCAAAACCCTGCTGTGGACAGGGATGTGCAAAGAAACTACCTCGATCTTCTTATATCTGATTTAGCTGTTTTTAATAAAAAGGACTACCTTTTCCACCTGAGCTGCTGGTAAATAAAATCCATCAGCATAAAAGAACACTGCAACTACATATACTCTATTTGGGATCAAGGAAGAACACTAGACTTCAAGGCATACTTCTGCAAGGGTAGCCAAAGCCAGTTTCCCCAAAACAGGGTTTTGACAAATTGTTAAATAGGCTAGTTAAAGAAAATAAATCTGTCTTAATAATTTTAATGCTCCAGTTAGCTCAGGAGTTAATAGATGCCAAGGTTTCATTTGCAGGACCTGTTCATTTGCAGCTTATATACACACCATTAATCTCCCTACAGCTATTTAAAAAGAGTTCTTTCAGTGAGAGAAACAGCACTAAAATTATTATCACTTGCCAAACAACCTCACTGAAAGCATAGGCTGGTGCCTCTCTGCTAGCCAGGTTAAAGATGAATCACCAAGAATGAGCTGGCATGTCCCCTTGTAAAAGAAGGGCTGCTTCCATTCCAGCAGTGCCAGGTGCAAACTTCAAGGCTGCATTCAAGAATGAAATCCATCTGGGAAATCCCTACACGGTCTGAAAAGCTGAATGCTTAATTTGGGCACACAGATGCCCTGGGATTTCATCTTCTAATTAACCAGCACAAACGCTGTTTGTTTTCATCCAGCCACACTTTGCAACACAAGCTACTCCAGGCAGCTGAATTTTCAGACAGTCACGTGTGCTTTGAACAGCACAGAAAGCCAGGCCTGTTGTGCCAAAGAAAACAAACACAAAAAAGAAGGGATGCATCAGTTCAAGGGAAAGATGTAGAGGAAGTCCTCGGGCAAGCCTCACTTGGACACAAACCCAGGCCACCCTGTTCCTCCTGCTTCCACTGCCTTTGCTGGCCATGGGCACACACATCCCTTGCAGGTGAGCACTGGCTCTGAAGGGCCCAACAACGATGCTGAGCAGAGAGGGGATTACGTCTAAGGACAGAGCTCCTTAGCTAAAGGAGCCAAATTTACACGCCAAATTCACAATTCTGGCCCTGTGGGCTAAGAAAGGAGTCTTTTCCAATTCCTGTCTGCAGGAAAAGTCTCTTCTCTCTCTGCTGCCTGGAAAACTGACTGAAGGGCTAAAGGGATTTTTTAAAAGCAGCTGAGAACTGAAATAATGATGATGGCCATAGGGTAGCTGAGGAGGAAGGCACAGCCTGGAGCAGTTGGAAATACTAGTTTTAATAGTGCAGTGAAAATTTACAGAAGTCATTGAGGACCAAAGTGGGGTGGAAGAAAGTGAACCAAAATAAGGAGGAGATTAAGGAAGTAGCTGACTGCTCAGCAGGACACTATCCCATGCTCCCAGTGAGTGAGGGCTCCAGTGCATCATGCTGCAACAGTAGGAAAAGGAATGTTTAACAGACCCTACAGAGCTTGAGTGAAAAATTCTAAAATCGCAACCAAGACAGAGACATGCTTTTGCTCTTACTTGTGACTAGCCCAGTTTTGTTTTGTTTTTAATTAAATTATTTGTGATAAGGAAAAGGTAAACAAGTGGAGTAAGCTGTACAAGTCTGTAGTTTGCAGCCTTCCATGGAACAACACATCATGGAGTAACGAGATCTTTATGTATCATATCAACTGACAGACATTTAAATTTAATGTCTCAGCAAGTGCCTTGCACATGGACCCCTGAGCCTTCCAGACATGGAAAGACTTCCATTTGTTACTTGGGGCTCAGAACCCGCCAATGCTGCATTTGGCCAAGTTAATCCTGAAAGATTAATGTCAGCCCACACAAAACTGCTTTCAAGCAACTTCTGTAATTAACCTAATTAGCAGATAACCACTTTTCACCTACAAGAACTGCACCAAGTTATTTTATGTACCAATTTTTTTTTCTTTAAAATTTCAGCCCTGGTTTTTACAGTTCTTGTAGCTGTAGCTTTACTAGCCCTCCCAGGCTTCAAAACAATATCCAGAATCAGATTCAGTTTGGATCCTTTGTAATTTATGTCAGTTGGATACATTATTGTAGGTTGAAGAGCACAGAAGTGTGATGTGAAAC
Organism: Corvus kubaryi; assembly: GCF_017639235.1. NCBI lineage: Eukaryota > Metazoa > Chordata > Aves > Passeriformes > Corvidae > Corvus > Corvus kubaryi. Next base: position 16,807,525 of record NW_024582059.1, on the reverse strand, counting down.
AGCCACAGATCAAAAGAACAAAATAACTTTAATCTGGCGCATTAATAGTTGGTTTTTTCCTTCAGTTTTGTTTTGGTTTTAATACAGTCATCATAAACATGACAAGGTTTAGTGGACTTGGCATTGTCAGGTTAAGGGTTAGGCTTGATGATCTTAAAGGTCTTTTCCAACCTAAACAATTCTATGATTCCATCATGCAACAATTCTATTTCTTCTGGTGAAAATTCCCTCCACTGAAGTTCTCTAAGAAAAATCAGACTGATAAAACCTTAATCTTCAGAAACATCAAGTAACCCAAAATTTAGTTCATTCCAGGTCCTTTTAATTAACTGCACCGTAGAGATGTGAACAGAGTCTGGTTACTTACGATGTTCTTGGCTGAGAACTAGGCAACGTTTCTGAAGGTGCTCCATACTGCTCTGGAAATCAGAAATGAATAGGTTGGGTTTATTTGCCTCCTTGTAGCCTATTTTACCCTATGGTTTCTGAGCACCAGAGTAGACTCATCTAGGACATAACTGTCATTCAGATTATTCATCATTTCAAATGGGGTTTCCTAATGAAATAATGTTTGTCTTCTGATGAACTGCTGCCTTAATGTCTAGGTAATGAATGTATACAAACTCTTGAGCCATTTCTAAATTCATCACTGTTCAACAAAGCAGAGGAAACCACGCCTCTTAATTATTGTAAACATTTTACACGCCATGTATAACACACAACACAGAAAACTATCTGTCAATACACATATAACTGTGTATTTCCTTCGGGTATCTACTTACTCTGATCCTTTGCTACAGATCCTTCAGGTTGCAATTCCTAGAAAAAAAGGACAAAGTGCAAATTGAGAATAAAATAAACGAGCTCTCTTGTAAGAGCAGCATACTGATGATTTGTTTTCCATGTGTTACTTTACTGTAATAAACATTTCAACTAGCTTGTCAAAGCACCCAATAGTCTAAGCTGGCCTGACGTAGCTTAGCACGGACAGAAATGGTAATGTGCTACTGTCACCAAAAATGTGTTGCTAGCATATTAGGGGTATGTACATGCTTGAAGAAATATTTTTAAAATTTTATAAGAGCTGCCAAACACTTCTGTTTAACACAGTCAGCAAATATTTCTGTTGACAAAAAGGTAAAATGTATTTTGTGTTTCAGCAGAGATACTTAAAATGTCTCAGAAAAGCAGCTGCATTTGAAGGCCACAATTACAACAAACGTCTAAGTTGCTGAAGCATTTTTTTATTCATCCCCATTGTGCTTTAATTTATCTGACTACTTCTGAAGGTAATACCTTCTAATAGCCCTTAACGAGGGGGACAAAATCAGATGGAAGCACATGCAAGAGCCAGAAAACTCTTCTAGTTTATCAAAAGTCCTGGCAGAAAGAGGGCATCTTACCTTTGTTGGGAATGGAAATTTGGAAGGCTCTGCTTTAGTAGGCGTATTAAGAGCTGTCAGGGGAGGTGGCCAAGAGCGGGTCATTTCCTGGAAAGAGATTGAGAGAAGCAGCTATCAGGATTTTTGCTGAAAGACACAGAACAAGTTTCATGCTTCAGAGATTCATTTGGATCTACCTCTTCATGCATTTGGACATGTTTCCCCATGTTGCTACAAAAATAGTGATACGCACTACTAACAGGCAGGAACATAGGATATGTCTGGTGAAACACAAAAGGATGCCAGACTTCCAGGTGGAATCCTCATGCTGCAACCCCAACCAGCACAGGGCAGCCAGTGGGCACCTGTGCACAGGTCCCCTCCAGCTAAAACACTGCCCCAACAGCAGCTTCTGGAGAGCAGTCGAGGCATCAGGATTTTGCAACCTCAAGCAACAGCGAGGGAAGTGAACTGCAGAAATCAAACTGTTCCACCAGGACTTCAGAGTCTCAGAATAGCATTTGACATCAAGGAACTGTCTCCTCAGGATCAGCACCACTGGCCTGGGAATCCCAAGGCATTTTCACACTGTGCACAGGGAAGGGGTAACATGGACTCAGCCACAGCCACTGGGAGCCTGTGCACTGCTCACAGAGTCAGTTCTGACACAAGGTTAGAGCAGAGACAGTTTTGCATCAGACCTGGCTTTGCTCTGCACGAGTAGACTGGAATTACAGTGAGGGAGCAGCAGCAATGCCATGCACAGACAGGTGGGAAGGACACAGGTGTGTTCCTGCTCAGGGCCATGCTGCTGGGGCTGGCAGCATGGACACAAGGCAGCATGTCCAGAGCCTTTGGAGAAGGGGCACTTGGAAATGGCAACGCCCTGACTTGATGTAGGAGTAGCTCTGGCTGTCTCAGATGACTTGTCAGCCTCAAACTGCACCAGACTGTATTACATTTATGTACTGGTAAGAAAGACTGATCTTACAACTCCAGCTGACTCTTATCTTTACTTCTCCTCTGCTGAGTGAACAGAGAGTTTTTCCCAACCATTACCTTAAGGCAAAAGCTAAGCAAACACAGAGATCTATTATTTAAGAGTACCTACCCTCAAAATTTCTTCAATGGACTGCACATCAATGGGGTTGGTTTGCTGTGACAAGAAAGAGGAAAGCAGCATGAGTTTGTTTGGGTTTTTTACCAACTGACATGAGACAAGCATGCACTCAGTGAACATTTGCTTACCAACAGCTCAATAAATTTCATGGAAGCCCATTAGTAATAAAATGCTAGTAGGGATTAAAATCCCCATCAGAAGGGCAGTTAATAATGCACTTCTAAAAAGCCTCTTGTTTTCAGGTCCTTGGCAGATGTGAGGGGAGATTCCAACAGGACGCTCAGCCTGGAATGGGGTAAAACACCTCAAACAAGGCCACCAGCAGCAAATGGCATTGCACAGCTACTGGTGGTAAATGAAGAAGGGGGCATCACAGTGCTTTTGGTGTTTAATAACGCTGAAACCAGTCTGACTCATCAAGTTAAACATCCTGATTGTGAGATGAAGGTGTAGCAGACCTGGTAAAGTACCTGATAAAGGAGCAAACATTCTACTGATACTACCAATAACTTATCTAAAGCTGCTGAGCTGACACAGCTGACCTGAAGATGTGACTGACAGTCAATCACTTGATATTATAAGAACCCAGTCCCAAATTTTAACAGCAGGGTCTTCTAACATATCCCTTCTCAAGAGCGTATGTGTGGTTCCACACACTGATGTGCCCCAGCCATGGGGAACACCACTTCCCTTCCACAGATCAGCTTCTCACCCACTAACAAAGTGTGTGTTTTGAGAGTATCTGTTATTTACATGTCCTTTCCTAACTGATATCCTTAAAGGTGGCTGAAACAGAAAACAACCAAAGAGCTGAGTAGTCGTAACAAGCAAAATGCATCCCAGACCAGTTTCTTGTCTATAAACAAGAAATTCTATGGAAGCGTCCAGTCATCAGAGTAATTGCTGAAAGGGAAAGGCCAGGGAGACTTTATTCACATTCAAGGAAGAGGACAGTGAGCTACAGCACCCAACCAGAAGGAACTTCCCCAGAAAAAAGTAAAGAGCAAAGCAAACAAACACTTCAATAAAGTCAAAAATTATCATCCTTGGCCCTTTCACAGGAAGTCCACTCATCTGTTTCCCACATGCTGCACTATTTACATTGGAAGGAGAAGAGGAGATGAGGAATGCCTTTTCCTTGCAGCCCCATTTGTCTGAGTCTACATAAAGCTCTCTTTGAGGCAGTGCTCATTTGACAAAGCCTTGACTTTTCTTCAGAAAATCACGTATGGAGAGCTGCTTCTGACCTTACTCACCCAAACAAACAAAAGCTGAGGCACGGCCAGATTAGTCACACAAATGAAAGCAAGGCCTGCAGATGTGTCCCACAGCAGGCAGGAGGAGGGGACAGGGAGGGTGAACAGCAAGGAACTACCACATGGCAAGAGACCAGGATGCTTTGTAACTCAAGTGCCAAAAAAGGCACCTCTTTTCCTCTTCTACTTCCCAGCAAGCTTAACCTGGTAGCTCAGCCTAATTTATTTCTTAATACAGTAAGTGGAAAACAGCAGACACAAGCACTTGCATCTTCCTGTACAGATTGCTCCAGAAACTCCTGAGATATCCTATGACAGCATCACAAAAAAAAAAAAAAAAAAAAAAACTTCCCACAAAACTGGTAAGAAATCAAGATCCTGCCTGTACAAAGTATTTGAAAACTCTCTCTATAATAGATTGATTGCAACAAATCAAAATCAGTTTACTTCACCCATTTCAGAAACTTAAGATTTATGAGGTGATAAGTGATGACAAAAGTGGAATTCAATTAACCTGAGAATCAGAGAATATCTGTAACAGCCAGTCTGGACCTCTCTTATCCTTGCCAAACAACCCACATCACCCTTCCTGGAGTTCCTTCTGATGAGTATGAAAAGACTTTGACATTGATACAGGTTTACATACACAGAGTATTTATAGTTCAATTGTCAGGAGGATTTATTGTAACCCCCAAGGGTTCAGTGACTGGTTGTTCACAGGTCCAGGGGCTCAGCAGAAACCACTTTGTTCCTCATGGCACAAAATTTAAAGGGAAAGAAACACACAACACTGAACAAGCACCACACAAGACTGCATCGACAGCATAAGGACCTCTGTCTTTATTGAATTTTTTAGGATACCATTATCAAATACATGGTGAAATGATTGCTCTAGAGATTACAATCACAGATTGTTCGGGACATGCACAGGGTCAAAACCACACCAAAACTGGTCAGTGTCAGCTGACTGCATGGAGGTTCTGCTCTCAGGTAGGACTGTGACTGTCCCTGTGCCCCAAACCTGTGGGGCATTCCCCCTTTCCCTCCATCCCAGCTCCAGTGACCGAGGACACTTCATCTTTTACAAAGCTATGCATCCAGTGCCTGAAGGAGGTGGGCTTTTCTGAATCCTGAGTATTTTCTTCCCTTTTGTTTGTTTGGTGTTTTTTTTCTCCAAGTCACATCTTGGCTGTGTTTCAGCTTGTTAAACTACTAAACCACCATTAAACCACAATTACCACCCAGCAGCAAGGGATGTCCTTGCCAGCTTTAAGAGAAGAGTTTAGGGAAAAGCAGAAATATGATGCTGCTGCAGGAAGAGTTAAAAAACCATAAAGCCAAAGAAATCCCTGAAATGAGCTCAGCTCCACTGAGGACTGTGGGTGTGGGAGATCAAATATTCCACGTTGCTGTCTATCCCTGCTAGCACTTTTACAGCCTTTCCTGGGAACACTATAATGTGCTCCCCACAGACAACTCCAGTTAAGCCTGGTGCATATTTGTTGTCTGACACTGACATTTGTACAGTCCCCAGCTAGGATTTCCTTATGCCACATTCACACACTCTTTCAGTTTGGGAATGACACAGGCACCTCCAAATGTCACTTACAAGATGTTTTGGTGGTCAAGGTCAAGCACAACCAAACTGATGCTGTGCTTCAGTAACAGCTAGCTCCCACAGCAATAATACTCATTTAATTACTAATAATATTAATAAGAATACTGATTTAAAAGTAAAAAAAGGAAAACAGCCACTAAAGGATTCACTACTACTTTGATCTGAACTGAAAAGGACTTCAGGCCAAAATAATTCCAAGCATCTACACAAACGTAAGAAGCCCTAGAAGTTACTTGAGGAATTAGTCTGTCTTTACTACAACAGGCTTGCAGAAATGCACAGGTGCACATACCCACAAAAGAGGAGAGGGAGCTCCTAATTTAGAAAACAATTTAAAATCCGCGCAGGCACTCAATTCACACTGCATAGCAACTGTGTGACAAAACTCTCAGAAATACTTCCTCGTCCTCTCCTCCAATTCCAAAATCCGTGCACTTTCATGAACACATGGCTCTGCTCACGCCCTGAGCCTTGCACAGCTCTGTTCGGGAATGAATGAGGAAATCACAATAATAAGAATCCCCAAAACCAAACTAAACCACCTAAGGAACCACCAGGCACACAAAAGGGATGCCCCACTGGCCATGATAATATGTGGGCCATAGATGCTACAAAGAATAAGCAGTGGTTGGTTGCTTTTTTTTTTTTGTAATGAAGATGGGGTTAAAGAGCTTCTGCGGTTGTTTCTTTTTAAAAAGATATTCCATTAAAAATTACAGCACACATTTTCATCCCACTCTGTCACATGTGCCAAGTGGAGCTGAAGGATGGCTCTCATGTGGAAGAAGGGGGCTGAAGCTTTCTCCCTGGTCTTTAAATAGCTTGCCTCATCAGGAGGCTGTGGCAGAATAGTTTCAAGCAAGATGTCAAAAAGTTGCCTCCCAGAGAGAGTTGGCCATGCATTATTTCAGAAGCCACCACGTGACACTGCCGAGATGTGTGGGCTCAAACAAGGCCAGCGGCAGTCAGAGCACACAGAGTGTGCCAAGAGGAGGACAGGAGGTCTGGAAGCAGACATTAACTGGAATGGATACAGGCTGCATTAAGGTGTTGCAGACCTCTCTGTTTCTTATCACCTCAGTAATTTCCTCCCAACTGATTATCCCTGCTATTTGCAAACCTCTGCTGTCACAGCCCATTTGGAGCTGCCCCCTGACATCCTGTACACAAACAAGCCCCTTGTTTTCCCATCTCCATCTTAGGTGACAGTGGTGCTGCAGGTACCCAGGCAGTGTAGGAGAGGAACAGCTACAGCACGGGTGAGTTTCCTGTGCTGCCTGATATCTCCTCCTAATTAAAACTGAAATGTGTGTGTAAAGCCCAAACACACCAGCTATTGCTCTTTGCCTGATCTCAGACTGAATTATTAACGCCAACAAAACCCAAGCAAGTTGTGCAGCAATGATGAGAAAAGCCAATTATGAGTTCTGTGCCCTTCATTCCGCTGTCAGGTTTTTGTCATTTCCTAATGAGAGCTTTGCCCCTGCAACTATCAGCAGAGAAGGTCACCAGCCTCATACTAAAAAAACCCAACCAAACAAATAAAAAAAATCACATTTTCAGCTGCTTCCTATTTAATACTACACTTTATTATACTTGAATAGGAATATCTAGTTTTAAATTTGTTTTTTCATGTCAGCTGCACAGTCATTGCCACTTGAATGCAATGAAGATCACAAAACTGCATATGCGTGAAGGGTTAGTTTGAAAAAACAGCAGGACAGAAATCAGACTGAAACCTACCACCCTGTCCTCACTTCACCCATCTCTGTGCTTAGCCAGTCAGAGCAGGAGGAGATCTTGCATATTAGATGCCCTCTCCTCCTTGCACACAAGTCACGCTAGCGATACCAAGCCAACTTACTCTCCAAAGCAACTTCCCACCTGATGTATTTTTGTACAATTAAAAATCCATCCTTTCCATGCTATAGACAGATGAGAGATGGACACACGCCAGGCATGTTTCAAAAATGACCCAGCCAATAAGAGACAAGGCATATTTTAACCAAGCCCCTACTGATCCTGATGATGGATGCAATAATGTTCTGCCATGTATTGAAAAAGGCTGCCAAAGCTTGAAGCTCAAACTGTCTTGTTGATTGACAGAAATACATAAACATGAAAATTCATAAAGGCTTTCACACACTATCTTGAGGAACACCAGACACCAAGCAGATTCTCTGTCAAGGGTGTTTGAATGTTCCATATCACAGACCAGAAGTCTTACAACGCTTTTCATTTTACACATCTGAAGTGCTTCTTATATTGTACCCAATATTTGAAAATAGTGCTTTACAAACATTTATGAAATGGGTATTTTATATTATGAGAAAAACACGAAGAAAACCTGCCATGCAATCAATGCATGCTTTGCTACCAGCAACTTTTTTTCCCTAGAAAGCACACAAAGTCTGTGCATAACGCTGTATTTTCCCACATGCACTAACCTAGTCCAAGGCCTTGTATTCCCTGAACGACGGAGCAGGGATATTTTGATTGCTTGTAGCTAAACGGATTGGAAACAATAGAAAATGACTTGGTTTTGAAGCACATACTGGTGAAACTTAGTAACCACAACAGCTCCCCGGGGCATAAAACCGCACTCTGATTTCCAGCCCACAAGTTCCACCAGCACCCACCCCTTCTGACAAAACACAACTGTCTCAGCTCTGGCATCAACAACCATTTAGGTGAACACAGGAAAACATCACTGACACAGCTGCTGCAATGAAAACAACCCCTGCAAACCACTGGAGAAGTGACTGCACAGGGGAAATAGGGATGAAAAGCAAACAGAACCATCAAAATTGTGTCAAATAAGAAAGATGCAGGCAGGTAGTCAACACAAGATTTTCTTCTGATTTCATGTTAAGAAATTGTAGGGATTGGGTTTTTTGTTTGTTTCCTTTTTAAAGTTAGTGCAAAAAGTATTAGTGTTTTTAAAAGATAAAATGTGGAGTCTGAGTCTAAAGTCTAAAGCTCACAGATGTGTAAGTCTTTGCACTGTTGCCTGTGAGCTTTGGATTAAGTCAATAACAAATCAAAGAGTGTGCAAACACTTCAAAACAAACTGTATTTTAAGGACGAGACCATCCCTTCCTGACTTCACACTTCCCTCATATGCAAGGGTGGAAATACATGCTTATATTTAGGTTTTCCTTGGTGCTATTTTTCTATTAAGCTCAAAAACATTTCAGAAATATACAATAAAAAGGGACTTTCATTACTGTCATGAAACCTTTATAGACATCATTTGCTTAAAATCTCAAATCATACAGGGCTCCATATGTCCTTAATGACTGGCTTCATAAACTAGGCTGCAGATTTGCAGATTTTAAAGGCCATTTTATTACAGGGAATATTGTCTGAGGTTTCATTACTACCATAAAATAACATAGAGGTACTCTTTAGCAGCAGAGACCCTCTAACAGCAGCTTGAGCTGTTCCAGGAAATTCAGGAAGCTGCTGTCACAGAACGACAAACCCGTGAGAAGGGAAGGCAATTTTCTCAGCAGGTTGTCCAAGACTAGGATTAATTTTCACAGGAGGAATTACTGCAAGACACATCAATTTTAGCACAGAAGAAGAAAGCTTACTCAATTTCAACAAAAACATGACAACCACAACAGCAACCAAAAAAACCTCAAACATAAGATAGAATACAAAAGGACAAAAAGAGAAAATTAAACACAAAAAAACCTGAAATAGCAGAAATTTTATAAAAACCTTATATCAGATTCTCTTTGTGGAAAGCAATAACAAGGTAGCACACACTGCAGAGCTGTAAAAAATATGTTTGGAGATGCACTTGTTTGGGTTTTGTGCCAGCTTCAGGTAGCCAGATGGGTGGGTTTAGCTATGGAGGATGAGTAGAAACAAGCCTGGGTCTCCCCTCTCACCAATCTATTTCCGCAACCTAATGGAGTGAGACTGGAATAAATCCAGAAAATCAAAGCAAAGCTGAAGTAGATCTGCTTGACATTGCTTTCAGAGTTAAGTTTCACTTTTGTATTCCGTGAAAAACAAAACCTATTCATGCTTTTTGCTTTGTGCACACCAAAGCAATGCTGAGGTACCAACAGAAATGTACAAAAGGATTCTGTCTCATCCAGCCAGACAAAATCTTCAAAATTACACTATAAATGCATTTGTTTTCTCATTTGTGTTTATGCTGCTTGCTTGAAGTCACAAGACTTCATTGTAGACTACAAATCCAATCTACCAGTCTCCGACTCCAAGGAGCCTTCTAAAATAATTTCTCTGGGTGCTACTTCAGGTCCTCTGTGGGCACCAGGGTTTCACCAGCAGCTCACCTGTAGCCAGGCTCCCTGTGGACAGCTCCACAAGCACACTTAACCCCTTTGAGTCCACTCCTCTCTTTTCCATGGCAATACCGAAGTTTTTCCACTAAAAAAATGCCATATCACCTTCACTTCTGCTTTTGCCCACGCCTCAACTCAGCAGCCGAGCTCAAAGTGAAGACAGCAGCTCCAGCCTGTCACCACCCCTGACAAAGGTTTGAAAACAAATCAAACCATTCCCACGAGCTTTCTTCAGCTGACACTGAATGATCCTGGCAATTTAAGCATTTTACATCAAAATGCTCAGCAAACAATGGTTGTACTGTCCTGTCCCTGCGTGGGCGCCTGCAGGAAATAAAACATTCTTTAAAGATTTTACACGCTTTTCTAACCCTGAGATGGATTATTTTGCTCAATCTAAAAATAAATGCACGGGCCTCCCTGTGTTCAAATGGCGTAAGAAAAACAAATTGCTATTTTGTCTTTCTTTGAGTGAAGTAGCCAAGGGGGTTGTGTCCTGGGGGAACGGACTGTTGATATGTTTTAATGAAGGATTCGTTACAAATCCTGAGCTGCTGACAGAAATTTGTGCATCTCTTGTTAACCTTCATCTAATAATAATACTACTGAAATCCAAATGAAGTAAGCATGGAAGTTAAGTGCAGCATCACCTGTCTATAGCCATGCAGACCCGGACTCCAGCCAAGGCTAATTATCTCACTAGTAAATTGCTCTGCACAAAGAACTTCCACACAAGAGCACCTCTCCATTGCAATTGCCATCTGTACAGTAGCTCTCAAAAACCTAATTCTGACGCCTTGATTCCACAGAACTTTCTTACCTACTGTCCCCTTAAAATCTCTCCAGTAAATAATTTATAATACTGTTTAATGAGAATGTGTAAGTACTGTGTCCATAAAAGGCTGAGGTTGTCTTTCAATGTAAGCATTTGAGTAAGAGCAGCAAGCCACCATTTCAGGCATTTTCTCATTTCTAGTACCACCTTGTTGCAATTTATGCTAATAGATATACTTTTACAGTATTTTGAGTAGCCTGATGCTAGCCTACTCCAGAAAAAAAGCTGGTCACTTCAGCTGAAACAACAGAAGATAAGATAATAATAATAATGTTTGTTAAGACCATCAAAGAAATTGGGGCTTTTGGTGGTGAGAGGCATCCTGTGGTTCTGGGGATCACCTCAGATAATTAACTGTTGCCATCTCTCAGAAATGTTTTCCCTTTCCAAAGACCACTTTCCCCCTGGAAAACAAGCAGAGTTAGATTTATGATGGCAGTGGTGGTACTTGGTGCACCTCCCCTTAATGACTCGGTAAACAAGACTTGGAGATGCAGGCTCTCCCCTCTGTTTGAAAGCAGTGCCCCTCGGCACCTCCCTTCATTACCACCACTGCCAATAGAAGTTTGGGAAATAAAACAAATTGAAGAGACAGGCTGGAGCCTGGAGCAACATCACCAGTCCCAGGCCAGCACCCAGCACAACTCTGCTGCTGCTGCTTGGGACACACCACTCAACCTGGAGGGGAGCTAAAAGGCATCAGTCACCAGGACCAGTACATAAAAGGAGAAGGCAAGAGGGAGGGACATGAATAAAGGGATGCTTGTTAGTGCATCTAAGGATAGTATTCCCAAAGGAAGAAAGAGAAGAAAACACATATGTTGAAAGGATAGGAACTGTATCTCTCTCCTTAAGAAAATGAAGTTCTTAACTCAGAAAGAGCCTACATGCTATTTTTAAACCTTAATGGAAATGGAAGAAATATTTTTAAATGCTTCCAAACCAAGGAACTTAACCTGTGGGAAAAAAAATAGCAGATTATCCTTTTGCTTGCAAAGGCAACTATCACCATTGTTTTACAATTGAATTAACTGCAAAAAAAACTATTTCTAGATTTTATGTTTTGTGGTTGGAACAGCAAAGTGCCTTATTATTATTCATCATCATGTATACACAGATGAAAGTTATCCTCCTCGAGACAAATATTGGACAAGTCTCTTGAAGCTCCCTATCTTGCTAAAGACAACGGGAAACCAGAGCAAGTCCTGTCCACCAGTTACATGGTCAGTCTTTTCAGTTTTGTGTGCTAAAAAGAGTGACCAGGTAAATGAAAGTAGCTTAACTTGAAAGCAGCTTAACTTAAACTTTCAGCTGTAAAAGCAGTGTGCAAGGTTGACAAGGTCTGCTCCCAGGAGATGTTTGTTTTTACTCAACCAAACACGCACACAGACACTTTCATCCTCTCCTCAGCAAACAGCTTTGTGCACTCAGCAAAAACCCCACAGCACCCTCAGCTTGTTTGCCAGGTAGGAACAGAGGCCAGGGCTGAACAGAGCCTTCTAGAACCTTCTTTGCTCATGCTGTGCCTAGAACAACCAGTCCACAATATTTAAAATTCATACATAGAGGACACTTGCTTCTGTCATGACTCAAAGCGTAAGCTTCCTTAAAAGACATTTTTATCATTCCCTAAACTCTGCATTAAAGACTGCAGATGGTATTTCCCAAGTCCCAGAAATTCTTTATGGCCAGGCTTATGCCCTGCAGAGCTGTCACACACAGTTTTTACCTGCAGCCAAGCTGGTAAAAAAGGGGTGCTGAGCTAACATACCCGGCCGGCATTTGAGAAGTGATCCTTGTCAGTCAGGTGTAATAGGAAGGCTACAGGCCATGAGCCTCCCGGGCTCAAAGGCTGTCAGAAAACAAAGCAATACTGAGAAGATGGGAGTGGGTCAGTTCACTGTTTCTTTCCTTGTCTGTATAACCTGGAGGGAAGCAATGGCTTTTTTGCTTATTTAACATACTGACTGAACGGCTTCTAATTAAAATCCAAACAAGGAGACATGGTTACAAGAAGTACCAAGACACCAACCAACCTCTGCCTAAGGAAAAGCTTTCTCCATCTTTTCCTGAAGCATCTTAGGGACAGGAAACTGGAGAGGACCACAGACATTTCCAGATTTTCTGTATTGCTGTTTCACTGCCTATAATTTCCTTCATACATAATTGCTCAAATGATGCCAATGTTTGTGCGAAAAGTTCCCAAGAACCAATGGCAAAACACTCAAACCATTTAAAATACTTCAGGGATGTGAGCAGGCAGGTTCATAATTTGTAGCCACATGATGGACAGGGCTCAACAGCTTTGTGTACTGTGATTTCTTTATGTCCTCTCAGACAAAGTCTTTACATTGTAATAGTTTCACACAGAATCCTTAGACTCCTGAAAGCTGGACAAGCATTTCCCTACATGTGCACCACAGAAGGCTCCGAGGAAATAAATGTCTAAGGAAATGTCTAAGGGAAGGGTAGGACATACCCAAGGGGTTACTGCTACCATAGCAAACACAGAAATAAATACCACACTGCTTCTCCTCTTGCTTTCATTATGGAAAAGTGTGCAGTATTACTGTGGTAACACGAATACTGTATTAGCAAAGAGGGGCAGGAATGGAGCTGATCCTGCTCCACAGTACAGCATACCAAGGAGGCAAGGGGTGTCCTCTGCACTGGTAAAGCACAGATGGCATTCCTTCAGCACACCCAGCCAAGGATTAACAAAGCAAAACTGCAAAGAGACAAGCAACGTGTGACAGCCAAAGAGCACCTTCAGTAAAATGCCTGCTTCAAGTGAAAACATTCAGGCTGAATGCACCATACCCATCACCTTTAGAGAACAGATGGTGTCCAGCCAAGTCTGAATTACAACTTGGTCTGAACAGCAATCAGCTGACAGGCTGATGAAAGAAACCAAAGTATTCCTTGTATGAGGAGGACTAGGTTGGTTGGATCTGAATCTAACACGACTGTTTCCTGTTACATGAATTCACCCTACATCTTCCCAAACCTATAGCATTCTTCATAAGCCACTGCTATTCAAAACACAACATGCATAAGTCATATTTTAAAAAACTAATGTTCTTAAACCAAGTTACAAAAATACAAGCTTTAGAAGAAATAGATACCACACAGTGTTAATAAGGAATCGTTCCACACATTGCTTATTTTACAACAAACTTGTAAAATGCTCAGTCACTCTGCCAGTGTGCTCATTCTAGAGACACAGAAAAATACTTGTAAACACATACAGCAGTTAACCTTAAAAATAATGGGGAAGTGCTCACTCACTTCTCCCTCTTGGGGTGCTTTCGATTCAATAGTGTATTAAAACAAATTCTTGAATTTGGGCTCTGATTCAAGGTAAATAAATTCTCTTAAAATTATCCTAATACAGATACTGAACTCTCTCATCTCCCAAGAAACAGAAAAAAATAAGTATTCCTATGTTATTGCTATTCTTTCTAACTTCAAGCAGTAAAAAAGATCTGAAAATTTTAAGTAGGTTTTTGGGGGGTTTTTTAATGGTCAAATTTTTCTTTTGACTTAGTGAAGCTTTGCAATCCAGCCAAGATAACATTTCTGACTGTGGCATAACCTAAGCTGTACAGTAATGTCTTGAATAGCAAAAGTTACTACTTCTCTTCAAAGGAAAGTGCACTTTTGAATGAGTCACCCAAACTGGAGTTTCTGTAAGTAATGCAAGTTTAGGTCAAGTTTCATAACTGGTTAAAAATTATTCCACAAGCTAAGTACTATTGAGTTTTATTTCCTTAGCAGCAAAAGCAAACATCACCCTTGTTCCTTCCTCCTTTGATTCCAGAAAAGCTCCATCTGAAGAAAAGGCAGAAAGGCCAAAGTTGTTAAATTCAGTATCCTGGAAAAGAGGGGCTTATAGAAGGCAGTAGTGTCTTTTATTAGATGAAGGTGGCTGTAGGAAAGGGAGGGGACAGAGGACACTTGCCAGCATCCAGCCCTTGCTGGGTCTGAAACAAGCACAAAGTGATGTCAGCTGCAGTTTGTCTCCCTGTGGCTGGGTACATGCAAAGGCAGCTGGGCTGATGGCAGAGCCTCTCTGGGAAGTGCACCCAGGCTTTTTGCTTGGAGCGTGATGGACTGCCAAGATCATGTCTCCCACTATTTGATACACCTGACTGCATGCATAAAGAGCACCTCAATATCTAATGACATTTATGTTCCATTTGACCAATGGAACAAATTGGCAAGAGAACATAACACTGCTAAAGCAGTTAAGAGGAGAAATTGGTGTGTTGAAAAGCAGGAGATCAAAAAGTTAGGAGTATCACCTTTTCCAACAGGGAATTAAAATATTCTGCTGCTTAAAATAATTAAGCACTATTTTATTGTCTAGGTAATAAATGCTCATCATTATGAAGATGAAAACTGGCATCTAGAGCTTGGGAGGGAGAAGGATATTAAAGATAATTCAGACAGTGACATTGTTAGACATCAGAGAAAATTAAAAATGAGACCTGAAACTTCAAGGCACACAATAATGACAGGCATTTACTTGTGTAAGAGAGGCATAACTTACAGACACTTATAGAAAAAACAGACTGCACTGAGTAGTGTGCCAGGGCAAGAACACCACTACTTACTGAATTCATTTCAAAAATTACCATATTACTGTAGTCAAGCTTCAGTGAGCTCTGGCAATCTCATGCCCTACGCAGGAACATTGGGAAGCCCTTCTCGATGTAGGACTGTACCAGCTCATACAAACAGCAGGAAAACTCTTCTCCCCTTAATGCTGCTGCTCACTGAAAACCAGAGAGCTGACCAACACCTCAGTGAGGCACCTTCCTGCTGCAGGACCCCCATGGGGCAAGAGCACCGTGACCAGTGCCCAAGAAGCAAAAGCAGTACCACCAGACTTGTCATAACCCTCATCACTGTGCTGATCCAGACTATTCCTATGGAGCATCCTTAAGCTGCAAAATGCCACTTCCACTGATGTTCACTGGTAGCTAGTAAAAAACTATCCCATGAAGTAAGAAATACAACACAAAGCACATGCTAAACATTTCTGCACATTTAAACAAAGCAAAGAATCAGATCAAAGTCCAGGAGGTGCTCAAAGTAGCCTTAGGAGAGTGTTAATGTGATGACTAATGCAGGAAGATAAATCTTGTGTTTCATTCCTGAAAATACATCTCTTGAACAAGACACCAGAATCTACAGCCAAAAGAATTCAGAGACTTGAAACAGGCAGATTCACTCTCCGAGGAAACATCTCCAGTGGCATTCAGGCTGGCACTTAGCTATGAAGTACTGCTTGGTCAGGAAGGAGCACAACCACACACAGGTGTTTTAAGACTTGCCTTGTTTATAAGCTCTTTCATCCTTCAGTAACTAGAGAAGTTAACTCCATTTACATGAAGCAGCCTGCAATTATTACAAGATTCACTGAAAACACCCCCCTTCTCCCTGCCAGCCTATCCTTGAGCAACCTGTTTCCAGTCAGATGTGAAAGCCAGACCCAGACATGGCCTCCACTGGACTTCACGGGGCTGGGTGCCTGCCTGGGTTTCACCTTGTCCCGCTGAAGCCATCTGCTGACCCCACCCTGGCACCAGCTGTGTGCTGCACTTACCTCTGTGAACATGTCTTACTGCCTTCCCACATGGCAGGGCAGATTTCCTGTTTTCATACATTCCCTTGTCAGCCCTAATCAGTGTCAATAGGTTATGGTGTCTTTTGTGCTGGCGGCGTCAGCCCTGACAGGAAAGAACTTTTAATCTCTTCCCTCGCACCGAGCCATGAGAAGCTGCAGGCGCTCCCAGGCATAACTCCCTTGGCTCCTCTCCGAAAAATTCTCTCAAGCACTCGGTTGCTTAGCAATATTTGCCTTCCCCCTGTATGGTTCAAATTGGCAACATCTGTCCCTTTGGCACTTTCCACTCATGCAAGAAACGGTGCGGAGAGTTTAAAAAAATCTACAGAGAGGTTGGTGGAGGATGTTTCGTGTGAGCCGTCAGAGCTGCTTTGGCATTTTATTGCTGGTTTATTTCCAGCCTGGATAGGATGCATGGCTTCTTCCAAAGGAGAGGCACACAAGGGAAAAACCTCTTTTGCATCCTGTGGGACTCACCTATTAAATCAAATACAAGTAGCTTTTTCTGTTTACATAACTACACCCTCATGCTCTGGCCTGGTTTAGCTGAAAAAACCCAAACAAAACACAGCACTGACATATAATTCTTTCCTGTCAACTGGGATTGACTGTGATTTCTCCTAAGATATTGCATGCTCATCAAGTGAGAGAAAACAAGAGAAGCCAACATGTGTTTATGCATTTAAAAATGCAAAAGCTGTGTGCAATCCTGACCTCATAACCACTAGTCAAACCCCCAAACTCCCTGTGGTCCATGCAACCATCCCAAGAGGCACTGATTAAGGTCATTGCCTCTGGATGTACCTGCAACCCAGTGAATGAGGGGAAAAAGAAATTAAAATAATGTAAGAGCATAAAAAGTACCAACTGCTTTCACTTCTGAGAGCCAAAAGGGAATATGGAGAAGACCCAAGTAAAAGGATACATCTTTGGACACCTGGTATGACAAGAAGCAGCAGAGAATCCCACAGTAAACCTCCCTCCGGCTGCAATTCAGTTTAACTCACACCACAATGCCCAAGGGTTCTGGAAAGGCCTTGGATGGCACAGCTTTGGATATTTACATGCAAGTTGTTAGGGATGCTTACCAAAAATGAGATAGCTCAGTTTCAGCTCTTATGGTGAAGTTGAGGTTTACTTTTTTTGCCTTTAAAACTTTTCTTACCCGAAACAGTCAGAAAAAGTAACAATTCTCATTCACGTTTGATCTGCTTCTTTAGCAGTCACACACCAGCAACAGGACGAATTGACACAATGCCTGTGGTGAAGCATGGAAACCCTTCTCCAATCACCTAAGGCACTTCTGATTATAAAAAGGGCAGCAGAAGAGACACAGAAGTAACACCTTGTTACTTGCCTTGGCGCAAAGCAAGGAAAAAAATAGTCAAAAAACGGAATACGAGGGGTGAGGGGGAAAACTCCAAACAAAACACAAGCTCCCTTCTATTCAGTAAATGAGAAATACATATAGGATTGGTAGAAAGATGACAACAATAGCTTAAATCCTAACTTACATGAATGAATACTGTGCATTCATTACATAAGGCCAACAGTGCTACATATGTCTTTAAAGATTTTCATTTTGAAAGGATGCAGGATTAAAACAATACATTTATTTCTACTTTACAGGATTCACCTGTCTGACAACTCCTGCCAGTAGAAAAAACTCAGGTGCCATAAAGAGAAGTCCAGTGAAAAATTATCTATCTAGAATGGACTTTCTATATTTGCCATCCAAACTTTTTCATAGCTATTTAGTAATTATTATTTACTATACATCAACCATGTTTTAATTGGTGACCATTGATAAATGTTTACTGAGGAAAACACAGCCCAATGACAGCAATTTGAACACAGAGGTCTTTGTGCGTACCCTGTGCTTCAAAGATAATACAGTGTTACTAAAAAGACTTAACATATCTGGGCTGCTTCATTGTTGCTTCTTGTTGTTTCCGTGTTTTAAATTGGCTGTTTCCCTATTTGCTTCCCAGTTCACAGGCAGAAGAGTCCAATGAGGCCTCATTATGCAAGGTAAAAGGAGCTATGCCTTAACATACACAAAATTTTGGGGAAAACAAAGCCAAATTTTCAGTGAACTTAAAGGGCCATACATTCCTCCATACACTATGACCTTAATAATGCTTGAGGATTTATAAACACTCTTCCTTGAAACAGCCTCGCTGCTTCTTGCCCTGCTGTCAAGCTGATTCCCTTTCACACATCACAGTCTGTGTCAATGGAGGCAATACAAGGGTCTCTGTTGGTGCTGCAGCTCTCCTAGAGACATGGAGAGAGAGAATGGCTTTAAAAGCATCTTTGTTTAGGTGCTGAGGAAGAGGTAAAACCTGGCACCTTCTCTCATGAAGAGAAGGGATACATCTAAGCTTCTTCATGTGTGCTATATTTTCAAACTTTCTCACAACAAATTTGGAAAGATGCCTTAAATGGACAGTGATGACATTTGAAAGTGAAGGATTTGGGGAAGAGGGGAAGGAGCTGTTCAGTGTCTCTGAATGCAAAGTAAGACACTGCACTGTTACACACTCTGGATTCACTCACTCTACAGTGAAACTGTGTGTCTATTCGGGCTGGAAGGCTGAACTTTTCAGTGTTCCCATGAGCAGAAGCTGTCAATAATGAATCTACAGCTGCAGGTGAAACACGCCTCAGAAATTCAATTAACCAGAACACATGTGGTTCAGGAAATGGCTTTCCTAAGTCATGTCAAGGGAGATCACAGGAAAAACTGTATTTGGCATGTGGCCCTTCAGGAAACTGGGGCCAAACAGGTCAGGGAAGAAGAGGGAAGAACAGCAGAGTTTCTTCTGGTCTAAACCTATTCACTGTCAGGGTCATTGCAGGGCAGGAGCCTCCCTGCAGCTCCTGTTTCACCAAAAACTAAAGACGACCTTTCATCAGCCAACAGACCCCCAATCAGGCTCTCTTGTACTGTACATCTAGCACACAGGCCATATATCCACTGGTGCAACCTCACTGTTTCTTCCTCTTCTCCAGGCTTCAGCACTGGAGGGCTCTATTATCAAACAGATGTTTATCACTGAGACCAAACAGAAATTAGCAAACATGACAATGACAAGACTGAAAAAAGCAGAAATTGAAGTAATGTGTTTCTCATTAGAGCTTACAGAGCCATTATCCAAAATGCCTGTGCTCCTCCCTGCCTATGCACAGAAAACTGTCAGCGGCCACAGCCTAAAGATCCCTTCTGCAAAGGAGGATCATTTAGCATATTCACAAAAAAGGTTCCTCTATCAGCTTCAAAAGGGACTAAGCATATAATTAAAATCCAGGTCCTGGTTTGCGCAAAACCATTTCTCTTATTATCTTCAATTCCCTTTTTATTGGGTTCTTCCTTTGCTACAGATCTAACAGAAGGAGCATGAGCAATGCTACTCCTGCACTGGCAATGGTAGGATTTTCATGGGCATTTGGACTCAGACTCACATGCCCAACAGAAAGTGAGAAAAAGGTTTCATTCAGCACACAGAGTCATAGCTAATGCTGCCCTATCAAAATTCATATTAAACCAGAGATACATGAGATGACAGAATAAGTATGGGGATGGGAAAAGAGATAAGACAATAATGCAGATGAGACAATAAGATAATGTAGAAGGTGATGCCCTGCACTGCTTTTTTTATCTCCCAGGAGTAAAATATCCAGCTAAACAAATAAGGTAATGTGGACCTCAGTGAACTTCCTGTTTTGAGGTGTGATGTGCAATGCCAAACCTACTTGGTAGCAAATAAAGTCTCTCAGCACAAAAGTATTTTCACAACTTCTCAACAATGTCATTTTGGCAGTTTCCTCTCATTTCCCACAAGATACTGCCCACAGCCATTCGCAGCTGATCCACACCCTTTTCCATGAAAAGCAGACTGCACCCACACTCTTTCTTTTCATTACAAAGGTGGCAAAATACTATTTGAAACAATCTCCATAGCTCACCTCGCCCAGCTGCCTTAGGTCAGCACCATGGGATGCTACATCCCATAGGGCATAGCAATAACCTCAGTGCTGAAGGATGAGCACAGTAATCTCAAAATGTAGCAGGGGACCAAGTGCCTTTGAGCTCACAGGAGGCCAAGCCACAAGGCAGGCAGAGTCAGTGTGCTGCTCCCTTGGCACAGCTGAAACTGGGCTTCGAAGGGCACAGGAAAAGGAGCTGCATTTGCTGAACAGCACATCTACAGTGCTGCTCCTCATCTCCCACTGCTTTACCAGGCTGGGCTTCTGCCTGCATCCCACATGACAAATCAGAGGTGGCCTTGGGTCAGCAAAAACTGATGGAGTACAACAAGGAAGCTTGCAGTATCAAGTCATACTTTCCTGTGGATCTACAGTGAGATTTTACAAACTTACAGAGGAGAATCCTTAGGTGTTCACAGTCCCTTATCACAAAGCGCAGGTGACCACAGAATTCACTGCATTGCTGGCTGTCCCAATATTCAGTGAGGATTTGGGGCCTCCACCCACCACCACTCAAAGTACTGACACTCTGCATCAACACCTTATCTTCTCATCGTATCATTTCCCCCTTCTTTTCAACAAGTCTTTGAGGAAAACAAAAATTATGGGCACAGAGGCAGGCTCGAACCATAAAACCTGCTGCAGCCTCACTGAGAAAACAATAGAAAAATCACAGGAAGTGTCACATTTTCACCATTCAAACAGGTATCTCACACCCAGGTGAACCTCAAAATGCACCTTCCAAACAGGGTAACACACACAGAGTCATCATTGCATCTGGCAGTCACTGCTGTTTGCTGACCTGCTCCTCCACAGCCAAACTTGCCCTGCTCGAACAGAGACCCCCAAAAATTGCACTCACCTCTATGGGCTCGGAAGGAGCTTCCAATTTGGATAGTTCAGCTTTGGCTTTTGCCTTCAAATCTGAGAGATCTTCATCGGTCTCTTCCTTGGGCTCAGAAGAGGTTTCCAACTCGGATAGTTCAGCTTTAACTTTTGCCTTCAAATCTGAGACATCTTCTTTGGGTCCTTCATGGTATTCCTCCAGGAGAGGTTTGAGCTCCAGGGATTCAAATGGTGCCTGATCTTGGCCATCCATGGGTCTGACATAGGCAGTTGGTTTCTGCTGCATTGCACTGGCTTTTGATGCCAAAGAAGGGGGAAAAGTCTGAGAGGAAGGCTGAGTGGTGCTGGTCAAGGTAACGACTGGGTTCTCCCAACTTTCCTTCTCCTGCGATCCTGTCACTAAGTCCTGTAATGATTTGGTTTGACTGTAGGTCGACCCATAACTTTTGCTGCTGTTCTGTGACCTGGAATTGATATGCTGGCTGGAATGTAGAGGTGACAGGGGTGCCACTGGAGAAGACAACAAACATGGCAGGAACGGGGAAAGCGCCAAAGGGGAGGCCTGCAGGCCATGAGCACGACCTTCCCCACTCCCAGGCTTGTCATTGTGGCTGTGGGGAAAACCTGCCTGATTGTCCCGGCCACCACGGCCGTGCTCCTGACCGTGGCTCCGAGCGCTGGGTAAGCTGCGGCTCTTGGTGTGCAAAGCTGAAGGTGGTTCTGTTCCTGACTGTGCCTTTTGGTAGTGACTAGAGTGGCTTGGAGGACGAGGGGCTACAACCATGGGTCCCACAGGTGGACGGCGGGTCGGGTGCTGGAATGAAGATGGCAGTGTACGGATGGCCTTCTCAGGGAAGTATGGGTGATCAGGCTGTCCAGGGGGAAACAGAGGGGCAACACTCTTTGGAATCCCTATAAGGTTCTGACAGGATTTGTTGCTCATTAACTCCTTGACCTCCTCATAATTGCCCAGCATGTTCTGAATTCGGCTTGACAACTCATCTTCTTTATTAGTCTGCAACAGAAGAACAAAGAGGTGGATATTTCAAAAGCTCCCCAAGAGATCCAGCTCAGGAAGAGACATTCTTCAGGATTTTAACTTAATCACCACACATCACCATGAGTGGCAAGCTCATCTTGATCCTGCAATTCTCTCCAAAGCAGGCAGGACTGCTTGAGCCACTATCAGTTATTCCAACCTGAGCTTGGTGCACCTGCAGCCTCCAGGAGCACGAAAATCAGATCCATTTGTTATATAGCTGCAGGCAGACAGGCAGCCAAGCTGCTCCTGAGCACTCTCCCTCTAACTACAGGAGGACAGTCTAAAGTCCATACTGCTCCTGCACAACCGACAGAGATTCAAGCACATACTCTGAGGAAATAAAATTAAGCAGATGGGAAGATGTCGTGTTTGTATTTATCATGCTCAAGTCTGCTACACCCTATGTAGAGCCACAGCTCTCCTCTTCCACCCCAACCCTCCTTCCTCCTCTCTTCCCCCACCACAGCCCATAACATTACCTTGTAAGGTTCTGCAAAGAGGGGAGTCTTCTCAGAGAACTGTTTTTTGTCTTCCAGTGCCTCCTGACTCCGTCTCTCTTTTTCTCGAATCCGCAGCAAGTTTCTGTCCTCATTGCACAAGCTTTAGGAAAGAGAGAAATGAAGGACGATTAACATTGTACACCAGTGTTATCAGCAAGTATCTACTTTGTACAGAAATCCTGGTTTTCAGACAATGGCATACATCCAGAATGAAAGTAATTTTGAAATCCACGGGATGGTTACAGCTAACAAATAAGTTACATCAAGAATTTGCTGCACACCACAGTAACGTGACACACGAGGTAGGTACGTGCATCCTTCTCAGTGATTTCTACTCCTGATACCATCCTTCAAGAAGAGTGGGAAAGAAAAAACTACCCATCCATTTCATTGTGAAACAAACTGAGAAGCAGTCAGTGGGGGTGATAAGCACACCAGCTGGCAAATCCACTTGCAACAATAAAGTGTGAAAAACTACTATTCTTGTTCTCCTCCAGACTTCCACCCCAACTCTTCACCCAGGAGTAAAAGAGAATCCATCATTTTGAAGGTATTGCCACTTTCAAACAGTGAACTTTGCCTACTTGGCAGTAAACAGGCTTGAAAGCTGCTCACAAAGAAACCCGTGTAGTTGCATTTAAGGCAATCGTGCAAACGTATTTAGAAAGGTCTCAGAAACCCAGAAAACGCCAGGTCAAATCCTCCTGTTCCTCCTCAACCACATCTGCATGCACTCAATTCCACCAGCCCCACACCAAAGCACCAATAAACCTCTGTCACATGCACAGCAGAAAGACTTCGCGGAAAACCAGATACTTTAAACTACACCTTGCCTTTGAAATACTACTACAAAACAAAGGAATCTCTTCCTCTAATCTTTATAGACATTGGGGAAGAAAAAGCACGCAGGCGTCTCTCTCCTGTCCTAATTCTACTCTACTGCACAGTCTACTATATACATACAATTCCTATATTCTTCTTCAAACATGCTAATTCTCAAGTGTCCCACTTTGCACGAGAAGAGCCTTGTCTTCCCCACCAGTGACATCTTCCCAAATGCTACACCAATAATCTGCTGCTGGAAGTTTAATCATCCCTAGAGGAGAGGCAGAGGACTGGCTTTGCTGTAGCAGTTACCCAAGAGGTCTGACTGCTGCAGAGGGGGTTTCCTGACTCAATGGGAGCTCTGGAAAATGATGCTGCCGGATGGCAAATTTCTATATATGGAACTGCAGTAAGGATATACTTGCACCACTAAGACAGAAAAACATATTCGGGGTTAGACTGTGCACATTTAGCATAGTTTCCACCTTTGCTAGTGCCGAACTGTTTCCAAATATAGCAAAAGAGAAGTGTCCAGTAATATCTATGTACCCTACTTCTGCAAACAATTTTAAATGTTCATAAAAGAAAAAAGAAGGAAACAGGAATCACAGACCACTGCTTCAGTAAATACATACAATCCTTCCATAATAAACTGTGTAATAGAACCATTTCCCCAGTGCATCTGATGTCATTTTGCATGCCAGCAATTTCCTATCTATAAGCAGTTAGTTGGGCAGTTGCCCTGTGTGTGCACCGGGACAGCTTTGTGCAGTCAGGTGTGGGAGACACCAACTGCAAAAAGCAAAAACTTAGGAATAATTATAAGGCAAGCTAGAAGTAACCTTAGCTATACCTACTATCTGAAATTGTATGCTTGCAAATGATTTAAGTGAATGTGTTTCACAAAAAGGCAGGCCACATATTATGACCCTGAAAATTGCTTTTTACTAAAACATTGCGCTACATCCATGAGAATTACGGATGTCCTTCTATTTCTAGGCTGGCAAGCACCCAAATTCAGAGTAATCAAGT
Source organism: Corvus kubaryi (assembly GCF_017639235.1). Lineage (NCBI taxonomy): Eukaryota > Metazoa > Chordata > Aves > Passeriformes > Corvidae > Corvus > Corvus kubaryi. Next base: position 16,783,125 of record NW_024582059.1, on the reverse strand, counting down.
TGTTTTGCTCAGAGGTTCTAATCACGTTCAAACAAAAGGAAAACCCTTAACCACTTGAGTCTCTCACAACAATAATGTTTATGATGAGAAGTAGCTATGTTTCCTATATGTACCCTGACACTGAATGCAAAACAACTTACGTGCTGCTTGCTGCAAAGACAGCAGCTGTAATACCCCTAAAGGCCTTTTCTTTCCCTGAACCTTCCTTGACCCCAAGCTCTCTTCCCAGCAATAAATTCTTTAGAAAGAGTGTGGAAGGGGGGCAGATGGGATGGGCAGGGACACCGCCTATTTGCCATAGTGCCAGTTCCTGAAGGTTTGAGAAGAAACAAAGGTGCCTGCTTGGGAACATCCCGGCGGACACGGGTGCTCGCACACGTACGGGAGTACCGGGCAATGCTCAGCGAGGTCAGTCTTCATATCCTCACGGGGTACAGTGGCCCAGGCTGCTGGCCATGCACAGCTGACTGCCCCTGCAGCCAGACCAGGGGTCATTCCCCTCTCCTTTGCTGCTCAGGATTGCCATCCACCCTCTGCCTCCCTGTCTGAATTGGGTCAATGTAATTTTCATTCCAAGTTTTCCTCCAACTTCATTGAACACAAGAAGCTACAGTTTCAAAAGCAGAGGATAAGGGGAAAAAACACTGAGTAGCTACTTATTTAATCGTGCAGTTGAGAGCAGCAGCCCTCCCTTCTCCAAGTTACAGAAAAGACCTCAAACTACCTGAATGCAAGAGCTAAAACTCCTTCCAATTCTACTTTATCATATAGGTATCATGAAAACCTTTTGAAAACCTGGGCTATGCTGTAACTCACACAGCAGCTACCTCAAGGTCAAGTGCCAGGAAGCCAGGCAGAAAACCTCTGAGAACCACGGTCAGCTCAGGCCCTGCGTGGCCTCGTGCCAAGAGGAGAGGAGGTCTCCATGGCCTGCCAGGCGCCAGCAAGGAAACCCGTGCGGAGACGCCCTCTGCCAGGCTCCAGCAAGGCGTCCCTCGCGCACGCGTAGCCCCAACCCTGCTTCTGCCAAAGCTGCAGGGAGAACCCCTGTTCTTCAGGAACCTCATCAGACTCACAGCTTTGATACTCAGATTCTCCTAGAATGAGAACTCAAGCAAAACCTCAAAACCACCCCCAAGCTCTTCCTTACTGGTTTGTGGAAAAGCTTGGGGAAACTGGACCTTGAGGCTCGGCACCAACACACCAAGCACATGGGAGCCTGGGATTTGGGGGACACACGCACAGATCACCCCCACCCCCAAAAAAAACCCGAAATTGTGCTTTGTTACAGACTGAAACAGTAGAATCCTGCTAGGCTCAAAGCAGCCCAAGGTGAAGGCACTGCACTGGCTCCCATAAAAAGGGATTTGGTTCAGGAAGTTCAGCAAAGCACACACCCTGACCCACAACATCATCCAGACTTAGATCTGTAACACAAGCCACCAAATACCGACGTGCTCTGAAGCTGCTCTCAGTGACATGCCTATCCTTACTACAGAGTTTCAAATGCTGATATGTGACAATCCAGACCATGACAACATTTTCAAAAAACAGACTGCTGCAGGAAGAAATTCTGCCTCTTCTGTCCCATGCATTCTTCAAATGAAAATGAAATGAAAATAAAAATCTGCTTTATTTGTAATAAGATCTAGTTCTGGCTCCCAAAAGGAATTACCAAGGAGCAGGGAAAAGGGGTGGAGAAAGTCTAAAAAGCAAACATACAAAAAACACTCACTTCCCTCTCAACATGCAGAACCTCTTCCTCTGAAACACTGAGACACAACATTTCATTTTAGTACAACTGCAGGAAAACACAAATTGATTGAAGCTGTTTTGGCATTAAAAATGATTCTTTTTTTCACATAAGAAACTGCTGATCATGATTGAGAGACATTTTTGTTTAAGGCAAGACACAACTAAACAGATATCACAAGGATGCATCACCACAGCCTTGCCGCAGCATCCCAGCTCTATTCCTGTGAAAGTCTCCACAGAAGAATTGCCACCAATTTATAGAGCCAAGATCACATCTACAAAGATTAAAAATGCAAGTTCATTCATCAGGCCATGAGCTTGAAAAGAAACGTGGATAAAGGGATGGCACAGAAAGCTCCTGAGCAGCACAGCTGTGCTCAGCTCTCACACTGGTATCACCTATGCTGCCTGACAGTGACTGCAACACAAGCAGATGAAAGGACAACACTACAGTTAATACCAAACAGCATCAAAAACTCCTTGGCCCAACCTTTGCTTCCTTTCCTTTATGCAAACATTGACAAGTTGCTACTTGCTGAATTTTTTTAAGTTCTGTTTCACATCAAACACTATTTCTCAGAAAACACACAGTTTGAACATACACAAATGGTAAGAGAAAAACATATGGCAGAAGTACAACAGATGGTACAGTTAGTCAATAATTTTCTGCATCAGCATCATCAATCAGCTTTGGTACGTGCTTCCCAAAAACACATATCTTCACACTGAAGTAATATGAATTGGAATTTGCTTTTCAAGATTTTGCTTCCTCTAGCTCCTTCAACTCATCAAGTCTATCCAGCCCTGTTTACTGACTGTATGACAGGGACATCAGACCCACAAAGCAAGAGATCAAGGCCTCACAGCCCACCTGTTTATCTACAATGACTGTAAGAAACCTCCTGTCAAATATTTTTGAACAAAAACAATGTTCCAAGAAAATGCAGCACTGCTGCAACCTTTCCTTCAAAGCATATGGAAAAATGATGTTGAATACACCTCTTTTTATGTTTTAAATACAGAGCCCTCTAGGTTACACAAAAAAATTGAAGCAGAGAAGGCTGGGATGTTGTAACAGGCAGAAGGAAACTGCCACTTTGCTTAAGTAGAAGCTAAGTTAGCTTTTGCCAGGAAAAAAAACCAGTTCTACTTTTGTAACATTAATCATCATCTCAGCCTCTCCTGTGGTAATCTTTGGGTTCAAATTCTTACTTATTTGTTTCCTCCCACTGTTGCCAAGTTTAAAGTTATATTCATTACTCAGCCATTAAAAGGTTTTTGCTTCCTTTCAGCATCAATAGGCCTTTGATCATCAAGCAGTTCCCAGGAGTAAGCCTGATCTTTTCCTGAGAAGAACTGAGTCCCTGCAGCGCCCAGCAACTTTAGCAGAAACTGGGAACTCTCAGATGTTCTTCAAACATGACAGATCCTTCATAGAACTGAGCCTAAACCCCAGTGCAAATGGCTGTGAACTTAAAAACACACCCCAAGATTTCTCAGCCTGTGGTCCATGAAGTCTCAAAAGAGGAAAAAGATTTGTCAAAAGATGCAAATAACTGACAGTAACAACCTCTTGTGCCTACTCAAAAAAGGCAAACAAGTGAAAAGTTTATGACTCGAACTTTCCCTCACACCCTGAAAAGTTTAAAATCTAACTATTATTTAGTCATAAATTGCCACCTACAACACCAACTTAGGAAATCTGGAAAAACGTGACAATTATAGAGCATGTAACTATGGTGCCATAGCTGAAGACCTGAACAAACCAAGAGGCAGCCTCTCTACTTGAGATGCTGTAGAAATGAAGTCTCTCAAGTAACCCAGGCTTACAGCCTCTCCCCATGTAGGTGACGTTAATAGAACAGTCAGAAAAGGTGTTAATTATAAGTTAGATGGGGAACACGAAAGCTGTCATTCTCCATCTAAATGCAAATATCCTACAAGAGCTTTTAAGAAGGTGTGATTGTGTGAAGTGTAATTACAAGGAAAGCAGACAAGGAGTTGATGAATTCAAGGCCTTGTTTGTTCTGGATGTGGCAGGCAAAGCAGGAAATGTGAAAAATTTAAATCACCGGGTATGTGCAATGAAAAATCCTGACCACTTCGCCTCTGCAAGGCGTTCCGTACACGGCAGTCACAGGCACACATCCCAGGATTTCCCCGAGCCACGTGAGTGTTCTGACTGCCATTCAGCCCTGAAGGCATGCGTGTCTTTTTGGGTAGGTGAGTGAAGATCTGCAGTTCAAGTGCTATTTCAGTGACCGCGTATGCACAGAAAGGCGGCTGGCGCCTTGGCTGCAGCCGATGGAGAAGCTCTAGAAGTGCAGCTTAGGATGGGACCCAAGTCCAGGAGTTCCCCAGGTTTTGAGAGCCTTCTCCTAGCTGCACACCTTGATTGTGGTGAACCAGCCGAGACAAGGCTGAGCTTCCATGTGAGCAGCTTTTGCAGCCAAGAGAAGCCCATCCATGTCTCTTCTCACTTCATCAGCAAGGATCAAAAAGTTAGCTTTGTCAGGATACAGATAAGACAGTTGCCCAAATGGGTTTACTTTGCAGAGGTGACAGTGAAAAATAAGTTATTCTAAACTTCACTCTCTGTATCAAAATGGGAGGCTTCAGTTTGCCACTAACTCATCAACACTGCTCTGTTGCACAGCTGAGCAAACATTTTCACATAGCCCCAAGTGCCTCCTCCCACAGAGAGCTCTCAGACCCAGGGCCAATCTGGTCAGGCTCAGCTGGTACACCCAGATCCCTCTGACAGCGCGCTACATCCTGGCTTTGTCTGAGAATCCGCTTCTATGGAGAAGCGGCATTCCCTGCTGAGCAGATCCTGCTCCAACAGAGAGGGGATTCTGAGTCACCCACGATTGTCTCAGAAGTGACCTTTTCCCATTTTTATGGATTTAAAAGTCAGCTGCAGTCACGAAGTCTCATCCACAAAATGCAACCTGGCATTATTCCCGACTTGCCACAGGGCAAGCACAGGGATGCTGGCACAGCAGGGTCACCAGCCCTGTGCCCCAGCCGCTGTTGCAGCGACTGTTCGAGTGGCACCTTCCCTGCCTCTGCAGGGAAGCACCTGGAGCTTGCTGCAAGCTGGACTATTCCCCGTGATGAAAATGGAGATAAAGCACTTGGCAACTGCTGTGACCTGAGCATGTAGACATGAACTCACGCATGTCCACGTCAGAGCAGCACAGTGGCAATCTGGATTAAGTCAGTGTTCAGGCAGGAGGTGGGCAGCAAGAAAAATTAAAGTGAGTAGACCCATTAGAAACTCAGCTTGATATCTTCTGCTCTCCACCAGGATTAACAGCACCTGGAACAACTCTCACTACTTGGGAACGGACTGCCCTGCAGCATTACCCCCTCCCACAGTGTTTCTTCCTCTTGATTATCTACATGTCACTTACAATAAAAAACATCATGTATTTTTCTCGATTGTTTAAGTCAGCCTGAGACATGTAAACAAATTTAACTCATTAGCTTACAAACCCCAGCTCAGGAAAATTACATGACTGAAGTAAAATCAATGAAAGAGTGCCAAATCTCAAGTTTTGTTAAGCCTGGCCAGATCCTCCAGCACTCTGCACCTCACTGCCTGTCTTCAGCTGTTACCTCTAAGCCTAATCTTTCTGGTAGGGCTCTTTAAATCAGCTGCATGAGCACAGCAGCAGGGTAACTACCACGAGGTGAGCAGCAAGCCTTTCAGAGCACGTACATGTGTGCACAACTGCCCAGCACAGGGAGAAGGTGTTCCCCAGCGGAAACACAGAGGCAGGACTGGGATATTTTATTAACTCACCCATCACTTGCAAAATATCAGTGTCTCTAACACTGACAAGGCGTACTTGAAATAGTCAGAAGTGGTTATCAGCTGCTGCCCGAGCAGTCTGAAGACTTTCTTCAGTGAAATGGTGCATGAAATCTCCCACTGTACCCATCTGCCTCTGAATTCCTCATCTCAATGGCAGAAATCCAGCACCTGGGATGAACTATTGTTTTCCCAGGTTTGCCTGGGAAAAAGCATGGGGCACAACCTACATTCTACCTTATATAAAACCTATCCTACCTGTTCATTTGCTTTTGCCTTGAAATTTCTCTTTTTGCTGTTCTTGTTGTTCAGTAAAATCAATAGGTTTAAAGGCAGCAAGAGAACTGCGTGTTTGCAGTAGAAACGTACTAAGAGCAGAATGTAAAAATGAAATCAGTTTTCTATTTCTTTAAAATATGCTCCAAAACAATGTCCTTTACTGGCAAACCATGAGAGATTAGGCAAAAAGGCTGTTGCAAACTAGTACTATTTGAAAGAGAGCTAAATAATTAAGGGATCAAGAAAAAGTATTTTTTCCTTTAATATTAATTTCCCAGACCTATTTTAATTCATTTTTTCACACAATTAAAACGTTTTGATTCACACACATATTTTCAGTTTACTGATTATAGGGAATTATAGAAAATTAAACCATGCTTCTTAGACCTACCCATGTCCAAACATGTTATTCCTGATGTAACACAGAAGTACTCAGTCAAGCAAAGCCCAACAGTCCCCTCCAACCCAGTTACAGTTTCCCCAGGATCCTCATAAAAGTCATAAGCCTTTGAAAGACTTCTCAGTTAAAAGGCCTTAAGATAAAAAGCAAGTTGCAGCAACATAAAAAAAGAAAAATAATAATCCAGGTGATATCAGCTGTTAAATTTCAGAAAACTAATGTTTAATTTTCCATGTGAAATAATTTTGCATGTAAAATCAAAGGTTCAAGGCTTACAATCTATTTTACTACCTTAGTTCTTTGAGAGGATACTGAAATGCTTACTGCATGTGCAGGAAGTCAAATGCAGTACATTTTCTATTTTAGGACTACATTAAAATTATTCAAGTGGACATGCCTTTTGTTCATTGATTTTACAGAATTTCCTAAATGCCACTAAAAAAACCCCAACATTATTGTTCTCCACTACAGCAAAAAATAATTTCAACAAGATACACAGTTAGTAGAAGAAAACCAGAAATGTTTAGTGAGCAGCTGCTTCATGGGTGTGCATTTCTCACACAACTCTCCTCACATAGCTACCATCCCTGCACATCTGGCCAAGTGAATATATCACTGGCTTTCCCCAGGAGCCTGCTCTCAGTTGACCTTGTCCATGCTGTGCCAAGTAGCTCCTGTTCCATCAGTCACTCTGCCATGAGGTCCACAGGTGCCTTAACATACGCGTATTGCCACACTCACTTCACACACAGCTCAGCTTAGCTTAGTTCCCTTCAGCCATCCCCAAACCCCTGTTTTCTAAAGACCTGACTTCAGCCAGCTTGTTGTAAATGCTGTCAGACAGCTTGCAAGGGCTGGCAGTGAGACTGCTGCAGAGCCCAAGAGCCTTTCACCTCAGATTTCCTGCACAGTCCGAAGGGTCCTCCTTTCTTCCCTCTGTGACCATCCCAGCTGAGGGCCAGCACAGACTCCTGGAGCTGACAGCTCAATGCAGCTCAAAGCCCAGCGTGTAAAAGAATGTAACATCAGCCTGAGAATTTGCTCCTTTCCGACTGCAAACCTGAAGCTGTTCAAAGAATTAACTCCACATCAAATGCTATCAGTGGTTTAATTTGCTGTGAGGCATATCAAAAGCAAAACCTGCAAATATGAGCATTTGAAACTGTCTCAGAAATATGGATATATGCAACTCTGCCTCCTGAATTTTTAATTCCCTGCAACTTTATTAAACACAAGAGCAACTTTATAACATTTCTTGTGAAACATTCTCAGTGTAAATCCTTCCCAAACAATTGAGTAAATCAAATCTAACATGCTATGAACAGGATAGTACTGTAACTAAATTGAGATTAAGAAAAATTAAAAAATACTAAAGAGATAAGTTCTTTCATACTTTCATAGGAATTAGCAGCAAACACATAATGCATGAAAGAAAGGTTTCCTATCCTTTTGAGTTTTTCACTTACATAACAGCATGTACCAAGTAACAGGTTGGACAAGTCTTATCTGCATAGCAAGGACTACGTAGAAGCATAACGAGATTAGCAATGTTTGTTGAAAAGATCTATTTATATGCTGAAAAGCCTATTTGAAAATCTTTCCTGCAGTCTCTGCCAGACTATAATTATTTCAGAAGTATTTCCTAATTTTTTTCATCTATACACAGAAGGACCTGCTAACTTTCCTATGGTTTGTATTTGTTTTTCAATTTTATTAAGAGGTGCACATGCTCTGTAGCCGAGTACCTCTCTGTGCTGGAGTTTCAAACTGCAATCGAATCATCAGCCTGAACAAAGCATCTCATTGTCATTCGAAAGAACTTGGCAAGTGTTCAATCTAAGCAAGAGCAATAATCCATGACAGGGTGCATTAGGCAGGTACTGATGCATGCCTAATGCACACTGCAAAGCATATACCCCTCCAAAATACACTCTGAAGTATCTTATCTTTCCTTTTTCCTGCTTTTTAAGAATATTTACATAAGCTGTTACTTTTAGCAACCAACTACAAAAAGGAATCCCTTTAAAGAATAATAATAAAACGGATGCAAATACTTTTCCCCTTCAATTCTGTACACACTTATTTGACATATTTCTGATTTTCAAATTTAAAAACAAAACAAGCAAAACAAAACACATTTTCACCACATCATCTGCACCTCTACTTAAAAAGCACCTATTTTCCCCTGGTATTGGAAGCAGACTGAGAAACAGCCAAGTGCTCAGCTCCAGCATCATTAGCCACACTTGCGTGCAGGCAGTGGGAACATCACCCTCTGGCTCGGACCAAAAGCAACAGCCAGCTCCAGTTCCCACGGGACAGCAGCATGGCTTTGGCAGTGCCGAGGCCACTGCAAACACTGGAAATCTCTGACCTGCCTGGTGCAAGCCTGGTGCTGGGTCTGCATCTGTGCACCCCAGGGAGAGTCCAGCAGGCACCAAGCACGTCCCAGAAGTGCAAAGAAAGGTCTGAGCAACGAAGGGGCTTCTGCAGGCAGGTGAAGTCAGGCAGCCTTGCCTAAGGCAGCACCGGGAATCCAGGCACTAAATCATGAGAAAGGGAAGTGCTGGTGGGAATCAGTAAGGCTGCTTACCTCGCCTCCCTGAGCAGCATGTGCTCCTGGGGAACATGTTCCCTGCTAATCATGCCCTGGTCTGGAGAACACACAGCTGTACACCAAATCAACAGCCAGCTCAATACCAAGATAATAGTCGTTCACCTGCTGCTGTCTAACCTAGGTGAGATATCTGAAGGATGGACACAGTTTCTCTAAAGACTAATGTACCATGAAAAGCTTGCAGCAATACTAAAAAGTGATAACGTCAATGTGCCTCTGAGCACATCTCCTTGGCTGCCTAAAAACATGGAGTATTTTTTGTGAACCACGTAACACAGCAAACCCCATTATTTTTACAGGGAGGCAGAGGAACAAAGCATTTTCTAGCTGAAACGGCAAACTACTACACACCAGGAGCTATCTGCCAATAATTGGGCAATGTGCTGATTAATACCTTTTTCTGGGTTGCCTAAGGACACTGCATGCATGAGTATCTGGCCACTATTAATTAATCACTCTTTGTGCTTTTATCCTGGTAGAATTTACATGTTGCACACACAGTGAATACCCTGAATGAGGCAATTTCTACCTCCAAAAGCACTTACTATTGTCAGTCTATTTGCCCTGCTTAGCCCGATGCTCAGATTGGCAATAAATCATCATTCTTAGCAGCTTAAGTGTTTAGTGTCTTTCATTCAATATCCTTTCCTCCTCCCTGTTCCCCCTGGAAGTACAGTAATCATGTGCTGAATAGTCATTTGCAGCACTGCAATTAAGAGATTATTCCATTAGGCTTTGTATTTCTATCCAGTTTTATGTTTCCATTAAAAGCACTTTGTTAAACAATCGAGCAAACAACTTAATGCAACAGCAGGAGCCACATGAGCTGATGCCTGTCAGGCAGAGCCCTGGTGAAGCAGCCCAGGATGGTCAGGCAGTGCTCATGGGTCCACAGGGAAACCCTCCTTTTAGGCAGGATCCCAAAGCCAGAGAGAGGATGGGCAGCAGGACTGCAGATGGGCCAGCGTGGAGTAAGCAAGAGGGGGAGTGGCTGCCTGCCAAGAGGTTGGGTGAAACTGGGGAAGAGTCACTGGCCAGACAGTCGTGAGTGGGTGCATTCCTCTGTAAACATAGCATCATTTCTTGTGCCTCTAAGAGCAGAGCAAAAAATGTCAAGGAAGTTCTACTTCCATAAAAACTGATCACCTCTTCAAGGAGCAAAACCTGGCAGCCAAAGGAAGGCACGTCTACCCAGAAAATGACAGTGGTGATTTCACGCCAAGATGGTGGCCAAGGCTGGAAATCCCATTGAAGTGCTGCAGAAATACATGTGAGGGGTTTCACCAGGCATATCCAGCATTCTGTCCACTCAGTGGTGACTCACGGCACCTTCCAGTGAATACATCGCCTTCTCTGATAATGCCCTTCCAAGCCTCTGCCCTTATGAATATTTTCAGCGCAACAGCCAACAAGTTCCTGTCCTCAGCAGCATGGTGGCAACAGACTTGGAAGGAGAATGAATCAGCACTGCCTCTCCCCGGGGTTCCTCATCCCTGCCCTCCCACGCACGTTCCCAACAATACTCACTCCTTGCCCTCAGGATGAGGCAGGAGGCGTGCGCTTTGCTTACCAAGGGACAGAGCAGATGCCCTGCAGTAACCACTGCACCAAGCTCCTGGAGAAGGTTTTACATTCTTACATGCAGGCTGCTGGACTCCTTTCCCCCTGACTGTCTGCCTAGAGCTACATCCAGTGCCAAGCACAGAAAGCCTCTTGAACAACCTGCATCCAAGCAGACAGCTTCCTGCATCATCACAGGGATGCGCTCACTCAGGATTGCTTCATCTCTCTATATTCTTTCGCTGGCCCCGAGATTCATTAATGAAACACCCACAAACAGAATGAATAACACCTCCAGCAGCAGCTAACGCCTCACATAACCCAGGTACATCCAGCCAAGTCAACTGTAGAAAGCTAGGTATTTTCAAGAAAAGGCAAGTTGATCATAGTAATTTGGAACTGCAGGATTACATCCTCAGCACACACTTTCTAACACATTCTGTAACTTTTCCATCTTGCCTGTGGTTACTAAACACGGGCTGCAAAATAATAAAATTCTGCAAAGCAAGCTTGCCATAAGTATTTCTGGAAGCCAGTTGAAAAAAGAGAGTAAGGAAAGAGTCTCACTATGCATTTTTCTATCCCTCTTTAAACTTCCCTTTCATTAATCCTCAGAACAGCTCTTAGAATCCTTCCCAACTAGCAAATTGTGCCTTAACTCCCCATTTTTTCACTTAACAGCCCTGCTTCGAAATGTGGTGCTTGTAGTAATGCACACAACAGAGAAAGAACACAGGAAATTGTAAGGTTAATATCCCTCCCTTTTCTACATCTCTTTTTCTGTCATTCCTCAGTTTCAAGCTGTGAACCAGGAATCCATTTTGAGCACTTGCTTATACATATGCAAAACCCATTCTCTGTGTAAAAGCTCCAGGTCAAGAATTCTTTTTGAGCACAAGCTTAAGCGAAGATCTTTACCAGGAACAACTTTTTGAAGTGGACTTGAAAAACTTAAAGCCAAAGGAAACTAGAAAACCAGATACTGGTGTAAATTCCTCTTGTCACTAAAGTACAACATTGCCTTATACAAGTCTCTCAAAAGATATGGAAGGGGTAGATCAGCTGGAACCCAACGTACAAGCTGAAGGCTACGATTTGGTCCCAAATGAGGACGGCACAGAAACACCCAGAGGAACCAATAAAATTTGGAGCAGCAGCTGTAACAACACCTTATGTGTTCACCCTGCTGAGCCCTGTCACGCAAGTTCTCACCACTGCCTCAGCTTTCAGCACACCCTTGGCCAGCTGAACTCACACAAACCATTTCAATCCTCCTCTGGTTTCCTGCTTTCCATTGAGACTTTGCAGGATCCTAGATCTGTATCTAGTCAGTGCCTGCACCTCCCTTGCACTTCCATCTTATTTGCACTCACCCACTCGAAACAGAAGAGGAAGGGGTGAAAGAATAGTTCAAGGACCTTCTAAGAAAATTGCACGGCATAATTAAAGACCTTTTAAATGCATCTTATTAACCTCAGCAACTGCTACTGGTTGTTCAGACCTCCCCCTCTCTAGGGGAAAGGAAGAAATATTGAACAAGCAAAACCAAATCATTATTCACTTGGCAGATTACTGTACACAGTCTTTCAAGCTGTTACATTCAAGTAAACACAGCTTATATCAATATCATCTGTACTTTTCCATCATTAGGCTGCGAGGGAGGAGGATGGCTCATTTTCAAGGAAGCAATTTTTATAAAAGGAAACCATTAACTTGATATTTAATCGATGCACAAAGGAACAGGGAAGCAAAGAAGAAATTGCCCAGAAGATGGGGTTGGGACACAGAAAGAAGAGAGTTTTCGTCACAATACCTTCTTTTATACAGCATTTCTATCAGACTTTTTCAAGGGGATGGGGGGAATATTTTCAAACATGAGTTTGATGTTTGCTCCTGCTATAGTTGAAAATAGGACCTTTTCTCCTATTTTCTACTGTTTGACTAGCACAAAGGACTGCCAAATCAGACAGTTACAGGAATAAGAACTCTTAAGGGAGCTGAGTGGAAACAGTACTGAACACAGGACCTGTGACTAAAACACCATGAGCTCCATATGTGTCTCTTTATAACTAAGTACAGCACGGATACCAAAGTCAGTTCTAGGTAAGAACTGAAACCACTGTATTTGGCTAGTGTCCAGCCTAAAGGACAGAACGTCAACTAAATGTTCATTATATTTAAAAATTAACCCAGACTGCATCTGACTTTATAAGCATTACAGGAGAGGGGGTTGTGTGTGTGTGTGTATGGTTTTCTTTTTCTTGATTTGGGGTGTTTAGTTGGGGTTTTTTAGTATGCACAGCTTCTCAGTTTTCACAATAAATTCTCTCACAAGCTGTTCAAATAGCAAAACAATATCAACACACACCAATACAGTTCCCAAACCAGATCCCAAGAAGGTTTTGGTTGCAATTCCCAGATTACGCAATAATTACAAACTGCTTTCGTTTATTCAAGAATCACAGAAAGGAGGTTCTGGCTGTGAAACACAACACTACACTACATCAGCTGTCTATATTTTAAGAGGAAGAAACAGCAGTAGGTTGCCTGCACATAAATTGTCTGTCCCTCCAAACATGCAGGAAAAAGGGATGTGTAATGAGAGAAACCTATTTACTGCCAGTCAGTTCATCCAGTTTACTTAACTGATGTGGAAAGAAAACACCCTTTCCAAATCATTAGGAACCAGACTGATCCACATGTTTAAGTAATGGAAGAACCAGCTTGGTAGCCAAGTTTTAATGTTATCAATTTCTACAGACTGACAGTTTCATCCATCTGTTTTAATCCACTATGGTCCTACTCATGCAGAGCTGCACTGTCTGGTCACCACAGCACCAAGCAACAGCACTACTCATCAGTGACATGCTAAAGCAGGTACAGAAACTCCACCTTGGAGCTGGGTCACTTGGAACCAAAACCAAGGCTGAAGTCATCCCATTTACCGACTAAGAGTTTGGAACTGGTTTGGAAGGGGAAGGGAACAACAGCAAAAAGTTAAAGGCATCTTCAGAGTGAAATTCTAGACTGAAGCTGTGCATGTTTTTTCTTCTCCCATCCTAGGCTAAACTCTTCATTTTTATTACAAATAAATAGAGAACTGCAAGGGAAAGCTTTGTGCCATTTAATTCACTAAATGACCTAGTCTTTTTTCATATGTGAAACAGTGAGTTACTGAATTTTCCCAAGTCAGTCAATTTAGGAAGTTATTTTGGTCTATTGTTCTTAATTCCTCATTGTACAAGTCAACTGCTTTTCCTGCAGGACGCAATGGTAAAAGTACCCCATGTCTCCAAATAATACATCTCATTATTATGGTGTTTCTATAAGCAGATTAGTCCTTCTCAAAGAACAGCACATGATTTTACCTATTTTTCTGTCTCTCTCCAGTCTGGGTGGTTACACAGAATTTTCTTAAACTCCAGGCCAGTAGTTTTTTTACCCCTGTAGCACATTAGACAGAACCAGGCATTCCCTTTACAGAGGACCACAAACCTAGCTAAGCAAAGAGAGCCTATTACTAGTTTGCTGAAGCCAGTCCATGTAAAATGGATATGGGTTTGCAAACAGATAAAGATCACCTACAGTGTTCCAAAACCTCGGCAAAGTGATCACATTCCCTTTAAATATTAAGGCAACTCATTCATCTTGCTTCCAGAATGCAAGCTACAGAGCATCATGCATTAAATCAGAAACCCAAAGTCAAAGCAATGACTGATTAAGAGTTAACTGCTGGATAAAGCTGACCACTCTGTTACAAGGGGGCTGAAGGGTCTCAGCAAAGAAGGGAGACACAGTGGTCCAGAAGAGCTCTTTGGCTAACACAGCTTATACCCACCATCCCATAGCCATCCTCCCTGAAGCCATAGGCCAGAAAAAGCATTCTTCACCAGTATCATGGAGTTCACACTTGGGCCAACACAGTTATCTCACCTCTGCAGTGTATTTGTTGCCTTTTAGCTATGCCAGCACTTTTCACAGTAAAAAAGGCCTGCAGTGACAGACAGACACGACAGCTTCCAGGTAGTGGCAGCTCTAAGGGAGTCTTTCAAAAATCCAAGCAAAGCACCCTGCTCTGCTGCACAGAGGGATAGACCAGGCTCTCTTTCTGTTAGCACATGTTATTTTAGCAAAGCTATGAAGAAATAGGTCTCTAGACTGACAGCCTGTTCTCAGCAGAGCCACAGGCTTACTGACATCAGGAAAACAACTCTTCCTAGAACAGCTTGTTCTGCCGAGGGCTGTGGGGACAGGGAAGAGAGAAGCATGTCACCAAAGCACTTCTAAACTGCCAGTATATTCCCTGCCTTCAGATTAGGATGACTTTTCCAAAATAGCCTACAGCAGGGGAGAGGACTATTGAGAAATAGCTGCATACCAGTTATGAGGGAGAGCTTCTGAGCTGTGCTTGCAAAGATGAATTATCTCAGTAATATTTTTTAAGCAAAACCTTACAAACTGCAGAAGAACAAAAAAACCAAAAGCAATTTCTTATCACGCCTCCAGTTCTCCAAATATGTCAATATCCCTTTACTGCTTCACATTTCCATAATTCCTTTCAATTTCAGATGCCAGCAGATATCTATATTTCCACCTGCAGTGCCCACAGCTCAGCTCAGGGAGGAGGTACATGCACCCAAGCTCTCTCACATACCTCACATGCACACACCACCGGCTAAACATCACTGTGCTGAGAAGGAGCTGATCATACACCGCTGAATACATCACTTGCTGCTTGCAGCTTACACACTATATGGCATTCTAAAAAGCAAAGATGTACGGAAATAAAAATACTACCATATGCTCAAGAGTTTCCTCTTTTGTTTCTTCTTACTTATGTTTTGGTTGGGCTACTTCTTACTTATGTTTTCCTTGAACTGGTGATAGAGGTGTTTTTGTTATTCTTTGATGAGTTTTTGTGGTTGGTTTTTGTTGCTCTTTTTTTTTATTTACAAGTACAAAAATGAAACCTACAGTTCTTGCAGTTCTGAAAATGAGTTTTGCTGTTGCCTCTGAGGTTAAACATTAACAATTTGCTTGTTGAACTTTCTCTAAAAATTACAGCAGGGACATTATTTTCTCTTAACCTGATGATAACATTGCAAAAACAACAGTAAAGGAAAACTTTAGGTTGCTAGTACAATAAACACTCAGAACAACTGAAAATGACAATTCTACAAACAACATCTAAGCCTAAACTAATCCAGAAGATAAACATCTTCACGAAGCATATCGCATTTGTGATGAAGGTTGCGTAATCAAGTGTGCCTAGATACCTCAGCCTGACAATTCTGAAGCACTAACAGGAGCAGAGCAACTTCTCAAATGCATGTTTTGTGCCCACACACCTCCTCTTTCTCCCCATTTGCCACCTCTCCCTTCCCATACAAGAATAAGGCAGCAAAAGAAATGCACTTTTAAAAAGCCAAGCAGTTCAATAAGGTGATCAACAACTTCTGCACCTCAGAAGCAAAAGAGAGCTGGGGGCTGGCTGTGTGCAGAGCCATCTTCCCTCTGGGCTGCAAGAATTCTGCCTCTCACCACTTTCCACAGCTGCTTGATTCTGATCTAGAATTCAGCTTCTCTTCCCTGAATTGTCTATGAATAGGCAACTGTGGAAAAGCTTCTGGTAGCACATGCAGCACCTCTTGTCTGTTCCCCACAAAAGCATTCTTCTGGAGAGGCAGCTCTATCTTAATCCACTTACGGTAACACCTCGTTCGGGAGTGATAATTGCCCCAGCCAGTCCTACACCGTCTTCTCTTTTTTATCATGAGCACAGATCAACTGCAGCAGCCAATATTGCAAAACATAAAATAGGCAGTACATTTTCCACTATAACATACCACAGGGAAAAAAAAAAAAAATCTCCAGGCTGTGTTCAAGACTGAACAGGAAAAGTACTTTCTCTTTTTTTTGAGGCTCATGCATCTCTACAGTAACTCTTGTCATGCCAGGTAAGCAAACCAGCCTCTGCACTCCCAACCACCCAGCACCAAACCCAGGCCCTAGGATGATACCCTGCGCTCTGTGGAGAACTCTTCCTCACTTCACTGCCCTCCACCTCATGGAAAACAATGCCATTGTAGCATTCCCACATACTTTAAGGAGACACCTTTCCTATTATATTTTAAAGGTATTTAAAAGCGTCATGCATCGTTCACTATGGCTACTCTCAGAAGAAAAGTGCTGAGGAGAATTTATGCAGCTCATTAAAATCTTCTTTCCTGCTATTCGTGCTGTGTCTTGCAGTTGTACTAGCAAATGATTTTCTCATAAAAAGCTGTGAGAAGAGGCCTCTCTTTATAACACAGATTCAGACACAGGAAAATTACATGACCTAAGGAAACATTCCCTTGTATACCAGCTCAAGTATGCCATGACAATTGTACTTCAAAGTTTTCAATGGCCTACTCTAAATTGGAATATCCACTGCCAAAAAAAACCTAAACCAACCTGAAAAATCCACTTCCCTGTGAGCATCTCTTTCTTCTGTGTGGGAACGTTTCAGCTGCAGGTCTGCCAGAGCAACTCCAGGCTCAGAAAGTCCAAGCAATAAGGAACTGCAAACGGAAAATCCCCAGCAGCCTACAAAACATGCCATAGATCATCTAGACATGTAGTTCAGGAGAGAACAGAGTGGTATTTCTAGGCAGGGCTAGTGGCAATGTACAAGCAAAACCAACAGGGTTTCATGGGATGTTTTAGCTTTCAATAGACAAGTAAACTCCAACAAGATATTGTTTCAGCCCTTTTTGACCTCCATCAGCTTTCTGGAACCCAGCATCACCAATACTGGCATTTGCCTGCACCAACAGGACCCATGAAAAAAAAAGTTACGAAAAGTGTCTTTACATCTGGCCTGGAAAACTGTGAAATGACATAGAATGAACTAAAGCTCATTCAACATAGCTTCTCAGGAAAAAGCCTCAGTGTTACTCCCTTCAGAATTTACTGTGTTTTTAAAACAGATAAGGCCACATTTTATTTCTTCACAGCATCATTTTTTTCTACCAAAATGAGCAGCACAGCCTCCTCCCAAGACTCTTCTGGGTTTAGCTGGTACAACTTGGCTTTAGGGGGTGAAAACAGAGGGTTTCCCAGACTGCTGTCCATCATTACCCTTCCCTGCAGGGCTGACTCAGGAGGAAGAGCAAGGTTAGCCCAGCAGGGATGACAGCACAACACTCAGGTTTCATGTTGCTCTGACTGTGTACTGCATTCACCTGTGTACAAAGATTAGGAAATTGCATTCG
This sequence comes from Corvus kubaryi, assembly GCF_017639235.1. Taxonomy (NCBI): domain Eukaryota; kingdom Metazoa; phylum Chordata; class Aves; order Passeriformes; family Corvidae; genus Corvus; species Corvus kubaryi. Next base: position 16,765,441 of record NW_024582059.1, on the reverse strand, counting down.
TTCTGGACACCAGAAATGATGCTAACCATGACTACACTGAAAGGCAAGTTATATATATGACAACTGGAAATTCTTAGCGTCCGAAACAAAGCATTTTGTTTATCCTCCTACTGTAAATAAGTGTAACTGACAGGGTCTACAGACAATTTAAAATGACTTCAAGCAACCTGAGAAAAGCAGCCTGCATCTTAAAAAAAGCCGGCAGATATTCATCTAAAGATCTTCAGCTTGCAATTGCTGCAGCGTAACAGATATTTTAATGAAGAAAGAAGCAGAAAAGAGATGAGCTCTGCCAGTCTGTCCCACACTCCTCCCAAGGGTCCTGCCGTATTCCCAGAGCAGCTGAACGGCACATGATGAACATCACACCACACTCGACAAGAAAGTAAACTCGTCCTCATTCAGATCAGTTCTGCTTCTGCTCACACGTTCCTGAATACACCATAAAAACCTGACACAAGCCCTGTTGCCTGGGGACACCACAGGCATCAGATCATCCGTGCATTCCAGAAGCGAGCGCATAGAAAGCTACAGCTGCAAACCTACAGCTCAGCGACCAACTTAGAAAACCCACACAACCTTACATTATACACAAAACAACGCTAACTGGAGGATAATTTCTCCACCTAATAGCTCCAGATGTAAGATACTTACAGCAGCTAATGGGAAAAGCTGATCATTCTCAAACAGCTGACATTCAAGCCATGCCCAACTCACCCTGTAACCATTTCTTAAGATGACGATTTTAAAGAATGCTGTGGCATCCATTAGCACATCAATTCTTCAGCTATCACTATTACAGTCTTTAAAATGCTAAGGAGCAGCAACAGGCATGTTTTATCACCTTGTTTTCCTTACCCTTCCACCCTTCAAAATAGTGAAACCCAAATGCTAGGTGAGCACTGAGGATCACAGCACTGAAGCTGAAGAAAGGATGCTGGATTTTCTTGTTTCCAAACAAGCATCCTCCCGTATGTCACATCACTTTCACTAGCTGTAGCAAACAGCATGTGAGAAATAGAAAACGTGAGCAGATGGAGGAGTGCCTGAAGGCCTTGTACAGAGGGATACACACACCACTGCCGTGCTCAGTATCACACCACCTCATCAGTAATTTACTGAGCTTGCAAAAATTGCCTGTATTTTCTGCAAAGCACAAATGAACACAGAAAGCTCACACGTTTCTTTTGTCAGCTACCTTGCAGAGTAAACCCTCTGACATGTTTCAGCAAATGAATTCTGGAGACATATGGCTTCTCAGTCTCATGCAGTAGAGTTCTAATTAATTATTATGAATATTAATTCATCCTTTACTGTTGAATAAAAGCTTCTACACACCCACAAAGCACAAATTTTTTGAAATGAGATGGATACCCCTGCAGATCTGTGCCACTGAAACAGAAATACCACAAGCATCAGGCTTTCTGGCAAATGCAACCTCTCTCCTACAGACTCATTTCTGCTACTCATATGCACTCCCACACTCTTTAAATGTCTTAAAACAAGCAATAATCAGAGATCTTAACACTGATTTTCAGGCATACAGAGTAACCTCTGTACTTGCTGTGCTGAAATGTTCTGACGCAGTTTTATAGCTTGAGCACCTCATAGCATCCTGACAAAGCAAAAGCCAACACACAGGATGGAGAAGGAGGAAGAGTACAGAACGGCACGTGCACATCTTGTCCCCATGTCTGTCTCAAATAGCAGGTGTGGGGCACGGTCCTTGCACCTGCCCTGCAAAATTCAGCCCCCCAGACCCAGGCCTTGGACCATTCTCCTCCCTTCAGTCTGAGCCACTCAGCGTGTAACACTCGGCTCTCTGCGCCATTCACCTTAGGGGTCAGGGATGTGGCTCACTGGCCCCAGTGCCAACTCTGGCCTGTCTCGGCCAGCTGGCTGGAGTTGGGGACCCGGCTCCCACGTGCCCTCCTGCCACCCAGCAGAATGGCTGTGCGACCTCTGAGACATCAGGCATGTCCCTGGCCCTGGAGCCAAGCCAAGCTCCAGGGCCAGCCAGCATCCCTCGGATTTATGCTGCATCCAGCATGTGGTTCTATTACAGCAACGCTGATAATGCAGGCCAGTAAATCATGAAAACGGATCATACAAAGGAAAAAAAGATGCTAAACTCTCAATCTTCACCTTTTTTGTTAAGTACTCTTTATGTCAAACACTCCCAGTCTACCCACATTCGAGAGAGTAGGCCGTGGAAGCTGGAGAAGAGCTCAGCTGTTAACCAAGCAATCAATCTTCCCCTGCTTCTTCCCCAAACCTCAGGGCTCTGTCCTTCTCCAGTTGTAATTTAAAGCCAGCTCTTGGCTTCAAACCTGCAGAAAAGCACCACTGTGAAAATGCACCGTGAGTGCCAAACTTATGTGTAGGATACACCACCATTTTTAATTCTTTTTTTTTTTTTCCCCCCCCCCCTGCCTGCAGGAAAGGGGAGCAGGGTGGCTTTTTGGTGTGGGACTAAGAGCAAAAAGGAATTTCTCTCTTTGGCATTTTTGAAATGCCCATTAAGGCATGGTAAACGCTAAAAGGCATTTAACAGGTACCTTAAATAGCACTGCTCCATCAAGTACTACTGCATAAGAAAAGCTGCCTCCCCCATGCTGAGTGTGAAATTTACTTTAGACAGGACACTCCCCCACTCCCCCGAGAGCTGGCAAAATGCAGCTTCTTTAAAACCGCAGCTGCGAAGTATTTAACCAAGATCGGTGTTTCAACTTGAATTTTGCTCCCTGACAGCAACCAAGTAACTCTTTTCGGTACTCTTCTCTGTTGTAACAATTTTCTATCCTCCCATCTATCCAGCAGACACAACCGGCTCCCACTGCGCCCAGCCAGCTCTGCAACCCGGCCGAACAGAAACCATTCCCCACCTTTTAAAACACTGCTGTAAGCGCTGACAGAAACCTGCTCACGCCGGGCTGGTTACAGGCGAACAGAAACAAACAAATGCGAGACAAGTATGGAGGGGAGAAGAGAATCAGTTTCAAAGAGCTTTTAAACAGACAGGTCCACGGGGGAGAAGCAAATCAGTTTCACAGAGCTTTTAACTTTTCGGACTGGGAGAGATTTGACGGGGAGCAATTAAGACTTTGTTTTTCCTGCTGGAAGAAAGTTTACGGTGGGGAGAGGGAGCGGGCACTTCGGTGAACAAAACACACGGACAAAACCTACCCGGGGCTCGGGGTAAAACCCCACAGCCAAGTGAGCCTGAGCCGGAGCCAGGGCATCACAAACAGCGCCGGGCTGCGAGCAGCCCTCAGCGAGATGCACCGGGCGCGACCAAAGTTATTTAATGCCGTACCTCGACTGGGCAGCCATCGCGGGGTTATCCTGCCAAGCGTCCTCTATCCATGAGCTCCGTCCGCAGCTGTCCAGGCTCTACCCCGCTGCGAAAGCCTGCCGTCCCATGTGCCGGCCGCCTCCCCGCCGCTGCCGCCGCGCCGCGGCTCCCCCCGCCTGGGCGGCCAGCGCACGGCTGGAGCTCGCTCATTTTGATCGACATCCGGGCGCCCGGCCCTCCCCCGGCCGCTGGCAGGGAGGGGGGCCCGCCCGGCCCCGCGGGACTGCCCCGGTCCGGCCCGCAGCCGGCGGGGCTGGGCGCCGCCGTCCGGCGGGGCCG